>NW_028233361.1:45441250-46045833 GCF_057557595.1 Rhyacophila brunnea | reverse complement strand
ACGAAGTCGGCAGGAATGTAATTTAAATTCTTGCCTGTCCAAATTTAAAAGTCAAATTTAAGAGTAATTAATAACCGGGCGCGTTATCAATCAATTTGAATAATAATTGATACGCTCCGACTCACCAATTATTTTATAAGTTGATTTCAGATGTCTTGTTTTTGACCGCGAGCCCCGAAATGAATACGCCTCGCTCAATTAGCCCATAGCAATTCTATATAGGTCCCCGTGACACTCTGCATTATTAAAATCAAACGTACATAATGCTAGATAATAAATATATATTATTTAGTAGATATCTACGCTCTTGCAATAATATACTCTGCAATAAACATTAGATGCAAAAAAATAATATTTTTGGGGTACGGTACAATGACATATTAATGTCATTGGTACGGTAGTACCTTCTCTCATCCAGATACCTTACACAACAGCGCGGGAGCCAATATAATGTTAATTAACTTTAGGAATTGGTAACACAATTCTTCACGTGGATTGTTTATTAAGTTAAATATCACATATAATCTCAATATAGTAAGTAGGTGGCTCTCGTGGTGCAGTGCCTAAGATCCTGGCTTTCCACCCGAGAGTTTTAGTTTCGATTACCGGTGTATTGTGATATAGCCTATCATAATTCTATTTATTAAATATATTGTGTTCTGTGGTTTTATGTTAGGTACTTATATAATTAACTTAGTTTACTGTAGATTCTTTCCACTGTGTACGTTCTTAAGATAAGTAATTTGTGTTGGAAGTCTTTTATTGGTAATAACAGTTATTTACTATTGCATTGACAACGATAATATAAAGGTATACGGTACATAGATAGATATATGTATATAGTAAATATATTTAACACGTTTATTATTAGGTACCGCCTTTTACGTACCGACACAGTAAGTCTACTGCATCGCTTGCAGCAAGTTCGTGAAAATGCATGTCGGTAAAATAAGGTACCTACCTAGCATGAGTACGAAACAGTCATCAACTAATGCAATAGACCCAATAGAGCGATCGAAGTTTTATGAAATATATCGTCTGCTAAAGTTACGGGGCCAGTTAATGGACTCAGATTCGTGCTGATTCCGAGACATTATCGGACTCCAAGTAACCAACGAGGGGTTTAATACCTCAACATTGTATCTGTATCAAAATAAGGATGGAGTTAAAACATATTTAATATTGAAGCTGTACAGTGAAGCTGTTATAGCAAAACTGGCAGATGCTTTTTATCTGTTTTAACTTTAAATTCTATTGGAATCTGTCAAGATTGGTGTTGTGTAACCTTTAGACAGCAATAAAGATTAATTCAATACTTATACCTTTTCTTATTTGGCATTTTTCAGGAGATATTTTAGATATGTGATGATGTAGGTGAGATGATGGCGTTTACAGGGATTATATTGGACAAATTGGTAGTACCTATATATATGTATGTAGTGCAAAAAACAGTGCTGAAGCGCGAAGATAGACTGAGGAGATTCGACATAAATAATACTAACTTGTTCAGTTACACTTATTTGTTTTAATTGAACTATGAATACAAATTGCAGATGGGTTTTCAAATTCGATTAACATTTTCCTAAACCGAATAATAGATAAAAATATGTTTGATCTAATGGCATACTTTTAAATATTTTATCTAATATCTATTATAGTTTGCTTTAGGGAGGGTTTAATTGAGTTTTAAAAACTAATCAATAGGTACCATCTGCAATCTGTATATTTATTTCAATGAAAATAGTTTCTAAAATAATTACAAGATACAAATAACTTTTTATATACAACGTTTTTAAATGTTCTGTTCAATTATTATGCTCAATAAGTAAATAAAAAACAAAAAAACAAATATAGAATACTGAAATGTCATTTTGATTTCCATAGTAACGCACGTATATATCAACAATTTAGTTGCTAGGACCACCCACTTAGCAACCAATAATAGTGGATTGGATTACGGATTTCTTCCGAAATAAATTTTCATACAAAACAGAATTAACTGAAAATGAATTCAATTCTACTTAAAGATGGCTAAAAGTGTTTGAAGAATGTATTGGCATCGTATTCTGATATATTTTAAAAGTTTTAAATGTTTAGCTAGTCGGGAAGTGAGTTAAAAATCTATTGCAAGATTTGTACTGAATAAAAAGCTACATGACAAATAAGAATACGAGCCAATAAAAACGTTGTAATATATTTTTCCCAGTGGCACCTCTATAAGCAAAAGTCACCACACATTACCGGTAGGTGAATATGGCTATTTAATACAAAAATATAGTCACATTTTTATTCGCTATCTTAGGTGGGATTCTTTACCATAGTTTTTTTAGATCGATGGTTTTAATAATATTCTAAATATGGGTAGGCTATAGGAAATACCCCTATATCTCTACCATATTTTCATATTAGTATGCAGTAAGTGACGGCAACCCTCTTTTACTGAGGTGTGAGGTTACTTTTGAAGACATGATTCAAGTGGTTAAAATACGCTAGTACAGTTTTGATGTGAGTATTTATGTTGCTATGAAAACAGTTTGAAATAATTAGTGTACACATAAAGGTATATGTATAGAAAACAGGACACACATAAGCTGGTCAAATAGTAAATTAAACGCTAATGAAATAAACACGACATAATTTCATCAGACAAATTAAATAATGATATGCGGAGGTAAATTATCATATGCTCGCAAATCGATTTCACGAGATCGCACACAGAACAAATTAACTCAATTACGTACATTTTTTTTAAGTGGGCAATGTGATAACCAATATAATCGGAGACATACAATAAGTAATATATTTGGAAACTTTTTTTTAACCGGATAAAATGTGTTTATTTATTAATAATTGCAATTAGTTATGTAATAGTGTGTATTGTAATAGCGTGCTTATATCTTTTACTGATCCATCTCAAAGGAAAATATCGAATTTGTATGATTTTCATAACAATATGAATATTGAAACATTCTATGTTTATATACATTTAAATTAAATAAAAACAAATTTAAAAAAAAGTTTCTAATCACTATTTTTCAATCGAATTTTTAGATGCGGTTAATTTTGCAGAATAAGCTATATTAAAATATAGTTTAGTTAATGATAATGCGTCACTGTCATAGATGAGGATTATTAAAATAATTTTATTATGCTGTGCTATATTTACTTAATTAATTTCAATTAATTTATCAGAAATATCTAGTGATGTGCTTAAGGACGTGGAATACCCAACGCACTGACTGATTTTTAGACACCCCACAATAAAAATACAATAAACACCAGAAATGACATATTTTAATCCAAATTAATTATTATTAAGGATGAAAGTGATACATATTAATAATAGAGGCTTAGTTTATTTCGGGTTTATGGAGCCAATTGATATTGGTTGAAGGGATAATGTTATCATTTGGGCAATATCGTGTATCTACGCAATATGTGATTTCGTAATTGTATGACTGGTTTGAACTCTTTCAAGGCCCCTTTTAAATATAGTTTTTTTTTTTTTTTTTTTAATATATTTCATTATTTGCAACTAAGAAAATTGCCCCTGAAAATATCACAGCGTCACATAATATGTTAGTTTGACACAGTCACACAGATACGTATAATCCAAAAAGAAGTGATGATTACGTCTGATGATGTCGTATTTACGAGAAGTTGATTATTGGTTTTCATTTTAAATGTGGACTAATTAGTTGTACATAGCATTGTAGATAATTAAGCACATAGGTTAATGAAGGTAAATATTACTTATATTAAATATAAATTATTATATTATCGTTTATGTAGTGAATATACTTTTATTGATAAATCGAAGATGATGTTCAGGAATGCATTCATCGAATTTATAATATCTAAATATTACACTGTATTTATTTTAGTATGTTGATAATAGTTATCTTTGAAACTATAATGTGTATTGCCATCTGTAAATGCTAATATAAATGAATAATTAGTAAACATACATAATAAACATTCTGAAAACACTCATGAGATAATATAGTCAATAAAAAAATCTTTTTAAAAAAAGTAAGACACTCGGCAGGAATCGAACTTACGTCTCTTGGGTTTCGAGCTCTGTGCATTACCACTATGCTACGATTGCCATGCTTAATTGAGACAAATTTTAACTATTGGCCTTATTAATACCTGCTCATAAGCGCTCTTAGAATTATGGGCCTAGAGAATTATGCATGTTCAATAATTATAATGGTACATTCTTAAATCTTGTGAATTATTCGTTGAATAAAAGAAATAGTTAATTAAAGAATACTTGGTAGATTTCTTCTATGTCATGGTTTTAAATTAAAAATAATTAACGCGAATTCAGCAGTAGCGTATTAGTAGTATACCTACTCAACTGGTATATTTAGGGTCCAGGCTCAAATCTGTGTGGGACCTTTAAAAATATTTCGTTTGTAAAATCGATGTCGACAAAAATATGACATTGCTGTGATACGATTATTTAACCTAGATTGTAGGTCTTGCCAATATACGTATTCTACGTTAAAATATTTATCATTTTACTCCATATAAATATTGTACTTATAATATATATAAAAAAAACCAGTTAAAGATTAAGCTCGGCGCATGCCGTCTTATAAAATTAAATTTAGAGTTACGAAAGTATCGCTGTCAAACACTGCTTTATCCATTTTGGTGTGACTAGTCTCTATAATAACCCTGACTCATATGAACATTGATGTATATATAATTAGCGGTGCTTATGAGAGTTAATAAGATGGTTCATTTGTAATAATATGTCAGGAGAAGTAGGTACATAGATTTATAAGTATAATTTGTTAAGGCATGTGTAGGTATATGATGTTTTTCGTTTAATCACATACGTACGCCCACGTGCATTTTTAATGAACGCTAAATTAGCAGTTAGCAAGGGGCAATATTTCATTTTCCCGCCTTCGCGATGTTGAGATGGCTGTCACACATTTCGCGGTATTGTACCTAATAATGTGAATCGGAACTCAAGAGTTAACTGGGTGGATATCACATAACTTATGTTACGTAATTATTGTCAATGCCAACAGAGGACCACGAATTACCTTTCGATGTTTGAAATCAGGGAACACTATAGAGGTATTAAATAACCAGGTATATAATAAAGTATAAACCCTAGGGAACACAGAAGTAATGGGAACTGAAATACCTAACGGGTGTGGAGTAACAGGCAACCGATCTCGAGTGTGGAGGAATGGGTTATAAACTTAAACACGTGTCAAGAATATGTCATTCTGACCTTTGCCTTCATTATGACAAATGCTCTCGGCTTATGTACGCACTGACGTTCATTCAATATTGGTGTATTTGAAGGTTCCAACGCACACTATTGTACGTCTTTAATGTGAGTTTCATTTTCGTAGGACACTCGCACATTCAAAACCCTGCTTCAAAATATAGTGTATTTTGGTATAGCCTATCTTAATTCTATGTATTAATATTCTGTGTGTTTGAAATGCATTGACAAGGCCAAGAGTCAAAATTCAAAACGAACCAGAAAAAATAATGGATATTAATTAGTGATGACATAATCTGATATAAGGCGAGGAGCAGGAAGACAGTCGTATGCTGGTCTGCTGTTGTGTCAGGGTCAAATACAATAAGGAAGACCTACCGAAGGTGACTGACAAGGCAGTTTTAGATGTGGTGTTTTGGAGAAAAGTGACATGATTCGGATTCCTGACACACTAACTATATATGTGTCATGAACAATGGTGCGGGAGCATGTTGGGTTGGTGATCCAATGGGTACCCTTTTCCAGGACAGAGTGCGCTCCACTATTTCTCCTGACAGTTCTCATTACATATCAATATTATGTGAATCACATGAACAATGAAAATTATATCGCTGTTATTTTTTTAATGAACCGATAAACCAAGTGTAAAAATGCGAGAGACACAATTAGTCACTTCAATTTCTAAGTGATTATGGGAAAACGTAGGAGCATTTTTATAAAATCCAATTATTTCGATGTTTTATGTACCTACTATCTTTTTATTATTTATGTATAATCATTGTGTAGAATAATACAGTAAAACATTATTTATTTTACATTACAAATATTTATTAATTTTGAGTTTTGCAGTGACATTTCCATGCATCCTGTACTTTCTGTCTGAGGGACCCAGACTCTCCCTTGTGGTTATTTATTCGCTACATAACAATAAAAATAGCATTACATATGTATTTATATATGCGAATGTTTATAAATAAAATAAATAATAATAATGTAAATGAAATAATGCAGCGAGTGCATTTCAGCCACACACACGACAGAGCGCAGCCCACGCGCAGGCGCGGACAAGAGTTTATAAATCACGCGGGAAGCAATTCCGCCATTTCGATTGGGCGACGCCATTTTAAAAATACAATTCAATGACATTTTGATATTGTGGTTCGAAATCGAGTTTTGTTTATCTCGCAGTCGTTTGTACAATTGAAGCAGACATCGTGAAAGTGGGAGTCGGAGAGATTGCGGACACTTCAGACAGTAATAATTAGCTGCATTTAACTAACAATTCACAAATACTTAACTATAGACTATCTATCCACACAGGTAATTCTTACATCAAATTGGTATATCTTTCACCTCATTTATGTCACCGAAATTCAAGGGACAGCACGTACAAGTGCAGGAGTGCATACGTGGCAAAGACTGCCCGTTGTACGGATTATAACAAACAAATAAAATAGCAATACTTAGAACCAGATTCTGGACAATAATAATTAACTGCTTCTAATGGTAGGCAGCTGAAATCAATATCACTAAATAGTGTCAAAATTGTGATATGAAAGCTTGAAACGTGAAAGCTTTCAAAACAATCAATTGCCTATATATATTGCATGTAGGTACCTACATACACCGAATTCAACCAAATATAGTACCTGCCTATTACATTTTGTTCGAATTACACTTGCTAATATTTTTATCTTGCGTAGGTAAGTACCTACGAATGAAATAAAATTAACCCAATAATACAACATTTTGTTAAATATCTATGATTTATCGACTATTTTGAATTGTGATAAATATCATGGGCGTCCCTTAAATCTGTAAATATTTAGTTGCAGAACCACTGGATCTAACCTTTAAGCCATAGGCAATGTATTATCAGTATATCTATAATATTATTATATTCAAGCCTAAGATGATTATACATATTGGTTGTATTAACATATGTTTATTTTTACGAGAAATGGACATTTGCTCAACCTATTAGGTCCATACTCTGTGTCTATCTATACCTACTCGTTGAAACATTGAAAATAACAATATTATTGTGAATTTGCCAGATTCTGGATTTGAACCCGGAAACCATAACATTTAAAAGCGATACGTGGGTGTCAATTATGTAATTTACCTTCAGTGTACCTAATTTGAGTGACTTCAAATACCTAAATAGAGTTAATTTGGTCTGTATGTATAAATGTTCTATTAAGAAAGGCTTTAATATGTTCAGTTATGTAGGTAGTAACATCTACTTACTTCTATAACCATGTTTTGCTATTTTTTCACGTTGGTAGATTAGAATAAATTTTGCTTTGTACTCGTAAGTATTATGTTTAGAAATTTCTCGTATTTTAATTAGGAAGTACTTCCTTATATTAAACTGTTAAATATATATTTGTCACTGATAGGTACCTAAGTATATAGGTAACCAATACACAATTATTGTTTACGAGGTTACCTTGTTTTCTATTTTACAAAGTTTTTCTTAGTTCATATTCTTATTTGTCCGGTGGTTCTTTGTCCGGTACAAATCTTGCAATCAATTTTTAACTAACTTTCCGACTACCTAGACATTTGAAATTTTTAGAATATACCTATCAGAACACGATGCCAACACTTTTAGCCATCTTTAAGTAGAATTTAATTCATTTTCAGTTAATTCTGTTTTGTATGAAAAGTTATTTCGACACCATTATTGGTTGCTAGGGGGTCCTCGCAACTAAATTATTAATATATACGTGCGTTACAATAGAAATCAATATGACATCTCAAAATGACATTTCAGTATTATTTCTATCAAGTACCTACATTTTTTTTTGATCGTTTAAGCTAGTCAAGTCAAGTTTATATGATTCAACAGAAAATTTAAAAACGTTGTAATATAAAAAGTTCTTTTTATCTTGTAATTATTTTTCTATAGTATGCATCCAAATATGTACACGTGAAAAGATAGAACCCTAGAATTTGATCCAGTTACGGGATTTGAATCAATATCCTACGGATTTAGATGAGGGTGATCAGCCATTATTTCGCCGCGTCGACGACAAACTCCAAATTCCTTAACATAAAACTAAACACGGGTTATTAAAAAAAGGCAGAGGATCCTTCTGACAATAAAAAACATCCTTTTTTATATATTTAAAATTCATAAATAAAATGATGAGTTGCTACCATAAATGCAACCTAAATTTGGAATAAAAATGTCTACCTGATAAAATTTATTGTTTATATCTTTTAAAGTGGGACGTATTAATGTCTCTGTCACTGTTTAACAATATTAAGCCGTGTGAGATGGAAATGTATCATATTTTTTTCGCGTGTGGTATTTCGTATGAGGGATTAAAAGCGTTAATATAAATGACCGCATCTTTACAAAGGTGTAGCTTTTTTTACTTTTTTTGTTGTTGTAAAAAATGCAATAGAGGAACCTGGCGTTGTTGTGACACATGTATTATTTTATTATATTATTTTTGTGCCCTAATGTAGATAAAATCGAAAGTAATTTTTAATAATATCTAATATTAGGTAAGTAGATACATGATATTCCCAATCAACGCTATTTTCCGGGAAAGTGATAATATGGTAGATAGGTACAAAACATGGTACCAAAATAAAATCATATGTTTTAATTACACACATATATATAGGTAGGTAAAGGCCCATGGTGGCCGCGCGGCTTAAGCGTTGGACTATAACGCCGTGGGTTCCAGGTTCGAATCCTTGGTCTGGCAAGTACACATATTGTTTTTCAATTCGTGCGTGTCGGGGTATGGACCTAATAGGTTGAGCAAGTCCATTTCTCGTAAAAAACAAAATCTGTCAATACAAACCTCTAATCTGTGGAGGCCCATATGATCCTATTAGGATTGGACATGGTCGAAAGAAGAAGAATATAAATATACTAAGATATTTTTTTATTCTTTATTGTATCATTTAAGGTGCTTGAAAATTTGTTTAGTCGCTAAACGGGGAAGCTACGAGTATAATGATTATTATAGCTTCAGATTGGATGTATTATGAATAGTAAATTTAGCTTCACATTTTACTCCCGTCGTTGTTTTTCTTGAAGCATGTCAATTGTTTTTCCGCTTGTCAAATATTTTCACGCCTCTATAAAATCAAATACTATTTACCTACCTATTCTTAACACATGTAAATAAATTGTAAATGGTGCAATAATGGGTGAATGATACGTTAAAAAGATAAAGCTATGTTTCCTTCATATATTTATGGTAATGCTTGAGAAAGAAGAATAAAAAGCATTACACGAAAGAACAACAAATAAACTAAAATAGCTAAATAAAACCCATCATTCAGTGGCATTCAAGAGTCACAAAACGTCACTCGGCAATAAAAAAATATCAAAATTAATTAAACCCTTTTATTCAAAACAAACTAAACTGACTCCAGCTGCAAATGTGGTAGGCACTATTATGTAAATTTTAAAATACTATAGGCACAAGTGTATTTAGTACGTGTTAGCTGTGACCAAGACGGTAAACTTCCATTTAAATATCGTATAGATTATTACAATACTTATTCAAGTAGAGAAGTACGTATCTACATTTAGTCAAGGCGTCTGTGAGGTAATTTCAGCAGGTGAGAAATTACAAAAATTATACTCTTGTCTTAAGTAATTCTTTGTATTTATAGTTGGAGTAATTTCCTTATAACTTGACAAACGCCATGACTGAATGTAGCTACTTTAGCTCGGTAGGTATATTAGTTGCCATTTTTATGCACTGGAAAAGGGTTCGCTCCTATTCGGCAGTAAAATAAAATGAGGAAGCCATTTCAGTCAGTTTCCCCGCGAGAGTCATCCGATATGTCCGATGTTTATATCATACAATAACTTGCAACACGCGAGCGATAACTAATAGTATTTACACAAACGATTGAAAGTATATTATTATAATTATTATGAATTTATGGTATCCAGGCTGACAAAATTAGGCGTTCTTTGAGATTTATCCAAATCTATTAAATGTATCAACGTAAGTAATCAATACATTTTATGAAGACACGAAGCACTGACCAGTTTGGTTCCCTTTCATTTTTCTGTTTTTATTATACCTAACTGTGGTGCAACCTCCACCCTGTGCACCATACGATCCGGATCAAAGATGGTAATTTACATATATGTTTACATATCTAGTAGATCTATCTAAATGCTTATGAATTTACGAGAATAATTATTTTTGGTTTTTGACTGTTAAGTGGAAGCCAATGGCAAATAATTTTTTAAAATAGCCGGTACTTAGATTGGTTTTGTTACGTTAGGTTATTTTTAGTTATTTAGGGCATTATTAAATTCACAAATTTTGTCAAAATTTGCTATAATAATCGCCCCTGTTCCCAATAAAAAGACTTGTACCTTATTTTTTATCTGAATAACTAACTCCTGAAGAAACCTCGATAAAGATACATTTTTATTGACTGAAAAACCTCCATACAAAAGAACGTCACTTACAAAGAAGAAGACTTCCTACCTCAGAAGGTACTTAGTACCCTGTCCAATATCAATGAAAATTGTACTTAAGAGTATTTAATGATAAGGGATATTTTTTTAAACTTTAAATTTAGATTTTATCCGTCGATCTCATTTCTTGAATCATCTCCGTGCGTGCGCGTGTGAGACAGGCTTAGCGTGATGCGACACTGTGTCAAAAGATTTCTCAAATAATATTTTACCTGCTGCTACTTACATAGGTAGAGGTAGCCGAATGAAATATAATACATTCGCCACTGAGTGTCAACGAAAATTTAAACATATTGGACACATACGACAAGAAAGTAAAATGTGGTACAACTTAGGTACTTTACATTTTTATTACTTATCCAGATAATTTATGCCAATAAATGAAAATAATTCACGAAGAAATTAGTGTAACTGTAAATATTGTAAGACTTACAATAAATATTGTCAATTGACATACTTACAGATTTAAAAAAAATATTAAAACGTCGTTTTAACAGTCAATATTAAATACTTATATTTTTATGATACTTTTCCTACGTTTTAAAATAATTTAATAATAATGTGTTAAAATTTAAATAAAACGTAAAAACAAAATTTGAGCACTTTCTAAGGTGTAAACGACTAAGTTTTTTTTTTTTGACCATGTCCGATCCTAATAAGATCATAATATATGGGCATCCATAGAGTCGCGGTTTGTATTAACAGATTTGTTTTTGCGAGCAATGGCTGTTAACCACTTCACTTGCCCAACCTATCAGGTCTATACTCTGTCTCAAATATAAATTGAAAAACAATATATGTATTTGCTAAACTCAGGATTCGAACCTAGCTCGGCCACGTGGTACTGATTTTTCAAGAGAATTTTAACCTAGCCTAGATTTTGTCATTTGGAAAGCCCATTAAATACCTTCCACAGGGTGTACCTATCCGGCAGAGCTGCAGCGTGTTAACATGACATATATGGAGACGCAATACGACTGGCATATAGCGTATGTACGTTTTTGGCGACTTCATTGATTAATCCTACTGAGTCAATGGTGACAAAATTATTAATATAAGTAATAATATTATTACGCTTGCCAGTTGAACGTGAATGTATAATCAGTTCGTCAAGAATCAAATCAAGGTCTAGCGTTTGAGCGAACACAATGAAAATATTTTATAACATCTCTAATATAAGATGGCCACGCTTGAATTAATAAAATACTAATTAATTTTTCCTATAAAATTACAGACCATCTACCTATTGTGTGTGGTTTTTAATTAAAACTTAATTAAACGTGAGGTTTTTTACACTTACTTTTTTAATTAGTTTGGCTGGGGTTTCGGAATTTTTGGATTCGACGAAATATTTTTCATTGATAGTTTGCGAATATACCTGGAAAAAGAGAGGAAAAACATTGTTAGTAAGTAAAACCACAGAGTTAATTAAAAATTATCAACCAGTCCAATTCGATTTGATTAATTATAACACTGTTTCTGCATAAATAGAAGATTTTGATTGAGATAATCTTAATCATTCAAAAATAATCATTTAAAATATGTACATATATTAAGTATTGAGACTGTTTAATTAATTGGATCAAGTGTGTATATTTAAACCTATATTTAGGTAAGTACTACATATATATAGGTTTTAATTGATATTAGAAAATCAAATTCAATTCAATCAAATATAAGTGAAAAATCAATGACCATTTTATACTGTTGTAAAAATTATAAAAGTAGATAGGTAGGTACTAAAATAGGTAAGTCTAAAATAATGAACATTATATCCATTGATATTTCTTAGTATCTATCGCATGGTATATAATTTAAAAGATTTTATTTCTGTAGACAGGATTAATGTCAAAAGAACATTTAAAAAAGCCATAAAAGCTACGCATAAATCTCATACTAATAACAAAAAAAAACATTGAAAACACAGACCGTCTCAAAAGACACATAATGGCATATTAGAATATTCAAAAAAGCTCAGAATTTCTGGGAATCGTTCACTCTAATGACCAAAAGAATAATTAATACAGCCGGGGAGTATAGGAAAAAATGACAAAAAACCTGAATCCCTAAGGAACACCTGCGTGGTTTTTTTTTCATTTCCACGTTATTTTTGGCCGGTTTTCTTGGCCAAATAAGCGAATGCTTTGACAACAAAAAGCCTGATGACTCGCAGGTAGATGAATTATTCAAAGAAATACAAAAAATGCGTTTTTATTCTTTGTGTAAACGATAGAACTAATGTCCCGATGAAAAATGTTTGTGTATATTAATCCACAGGGAGAAGTGAACGATGCGTCTCTACACTCTACAGGTGAGTCTGAAAATAGGTACCACGTGATTGGTTATTATATAAATTAAAAGTATCGTTATACTATTGCAATGATGTTATTGGTGGTTAGATTATATTATTATGCCAAATTCTTATCGAATATGTTGATAAATAACTAACGATATTCCGTTTCTGACATCCGAAAAACTTGACGACTAATAAACCTAGTTGTACAATTCAATATTATTTACTTACAAACTAAGGATGTTGATAATAAATATATTATGTAATAATAATAAGTAAGTATATTAATTTCAATGTAATATTTTTATTATTCATGCAAATAATTAAATAAAAAAACATCGATCTAATAATGGTTTACAAATTTCGAGGGAATTAAAAACTGTCAAACCGTGATAAAATAATAGGTAGGTATGCGTAATTTTGAACAACGTCAGAACCAAGCCTACCTATTAAAAAAATGCACTGAACGGTATTAGAACTCATATTCGTGCAGTCAACTTTGCCGACTAAGCTATCGATACAAATCAAGATTATGCAAAAATTTCCCAACAACCATAATATATTTCACGTGTTATTTTAATTTCTGTTATTATTGGCGACTACTTTTTGAAAGTGTTAAATTAAGATATCTATTAACTTTGTTTCCTAGATTTTTTCAAATGTGTGCTATATACCTTCACTTCTAATATGTTTTAAATTAAATATTTTGTTTTACTTAAACGACTAGTAAATAAAATTGACCAATGCTAACGTTTTTTATGTACTGAGCTTACATAATGCAAAGAGTTTTATCAATGATTTAAAAAATTATTGAAACAACAAAAGGCACATAAAAACCTATGTAAGTAATACAACTGCACTGCATCTTTTAAAATATATAGTATTGTTATATTGATAGAAATACAATTCATTATATTAATTCATATTGGTTACATAATATAGTATGTAACGCAATTAATAAACAATATACTTTTTTTGATATCCCTGTTCTGTAATGCACCCCAAAGCTACTTAGAAAAAGAATAATATGTTGTAATTCAATAGATGGTGATTGAAAAGATTTTTCTTTAGTCATATGTGTTTTAGGGTTAAATAGCAAGATAGATTTCATCTTTCATCCCTAAGGAGACCATACACTTTGAGATATAATGACAGTCTCGGACCGACAGTGAATATCAGTATACTTATAAATAAGATTAAACTTCGTATTATGTAAATATTCACAATGTTTAGTGAAGGTCCGAAGTACTGACTGATAAAATAAAAATAGTTTAATAATTATATGACTGGTTTGAACTGTTTTGAGCACCCTTTTTGCGATATATATATTACAAAATTCTGTTAAATTTCTATATTATTTTGAGCTACATTTTACTTTATGGTCTTAAGTCATGGTACCTTAGGAAGGCTCAAAGCAACCGTATACTGAGCTTCGAGAGGAGATGTGTTGCGGAGTTTTGGAGTTGCGGCGGATACTAGGTGTATAGTGGTATATCTTTAGGAGAAACGATGAGATAAGAGAGCGGACCAAGCAGCTTCTAATCACATTGAGAATGAAGAAGCAAGATTATTTCAACCTGTTGGCATGTTCTTTAAGGCTTAAACCAATCAGATTCCAGCACCATAAAAGGCTGCCAAAATCATCCACATAGTAAATAGGGTGAGTTATGGGATTCTGGCATGACCTGGAAAGATGCGAGAAGACTGGCGATCGACAGGGATTCTTAGAAATGTATAGACACAATAATCGAATCGATGTTTAAAAATTTCTTTTTCCTTTACCTATTTTATTTGAAGAATAGTTAAAGTTTTCATTATTGTCAAATATTTACTGTATAAATTATATATAATATATACGTATTATGTACTTACCTACTACACATTTATAGATCTGAAAGTGTTAAAAGAACATAATATTAAAGATATAAAATTATTCTAAGTAGGTAGGTATTAAATATAAGAAACTCCAGTAGATATGCTTTGTAGATATTAAGTCCGTAAAGATTTAAAAAAATCCAGTTGTGTATAACTATTGTTTGGTGTATGGGGGTGGCACGCAAGGCATCCTGCATCGATGCATCTATCAAAAATGTTGAAGCAAATAACTTTGACAGCTAATAAATGATCAATAAACACTGTGAATATACATCATCCTATCGTCTATTTTCAAACGCCTGCACCTCTTCAGATAACAAAACCCGTTTCTGTTTATCCCAGCCATTGAATTATTGTAAATATATTTTGCGTTCTGCAACTGAATAATACAATTAACAAGATTTGTAGTAATATCTACATATTGAATCGTGACTAATTAATTATTTATAATTATGATGAAAATTTATTTTAAACTGTTCAAAAAAATGGCATAATCTTTATAATATTAAAATTCATATTGCTATATTTTCATTGGATGGCCATTTTTAATATCTAACATAATCTTGATTTTACTCATTAGATGAATGACACACATTAAGGCATCGAGAAAATTATTAGCTTAAAAACTTTTTATTTTATATAATATCATTTTTGATGCATTAATTATTTCAAGTGCGATAAATTATTCAAATTTAGATTGTTGTTGTGATATCAAAATAATATTATTTGTGTTAAAAGTGGAGTTATGGAGTGTTCAAAATAAACACATAAGAAAATAAAAAAAAACATAGTTACATTACGTTTTATTGATTATAATGGATGTATGTATGTAGGTATATTATGCTATGAGAATAGAATGGACATATTTTTATGTTTTTTTTCATTTATATGTAGGTAGGTAATTATCTATTATCAAATAGTTGATTTATATAGTATATGATACATTACGTCACTTTCCAATGATAATTAATATTTTTTTAAATAGTGCCATAAAGTTTAACGACTAATCGTAACAGGGAACGAATTGAACGTATAATAATCAAAGTAGATAATGGCTATGTGTTTTTTTCTTTATGTGAATAGTACGATGTATGGGTGCTGTTATATTATTTTTATGCAGTTGTATGCTACGAAACTTTTGATGTACCTAATACCTTATACATCTTACAATGTATAAGTACCTACAAGCAGAGTAGACGTTGTTTTAACAGATTTTTTACAGGGAATAGTTATTAGCTATTCGCCCAAACCATTGGATCCATGCACTGGATCAAATAAAAGAATTTTTCTGAACAGTCGCTGGCTTGAACCCGACACCAATGGTTTCGTAAGTACTTATAGAAAGACAGCTGCTGCCGCTCTACGCATGTGAGTACAACTACTGATGTGTGTAATGCTATTCATTTAGTTTGTTTTAAACATTTACCCCTGTCAATCAGGGTTACTTGTAAATTTTACGTAAAACATTTCCCCGTGGCACAGTTCGCCGTGAGCTTTCTTATCGGAAAGAGATGACCGTGTACTACACGGTCTCAAATTTTATTAGATTCAATATAAACATCAATTCAATTTTCATAGCTGATTTTGAGAAAATTTATGAAATCAAGAATGAAAACCTAACCTAACAAATAATCCAGTATATCGGCTATTTTCAAAATTTATTTGCTGCTAGATTCATGTAAAGTGTAAACCGACAAGAACCGTGTTTTATTTAGACATGAGTTTTATGTCAATACCTACTATACGACCCAAAGAGATTCAACGGTCCTTAATATACGGCCATATATTTCCGATACAACAGTTCACGGAAAAGTGTGACACGGTGAACTGCATACGTACAAGTTCCCGGATACGATCAATCAGAGAGTTTTTGCCACCGATATTAATAAACTAAGGGAAAACTTTGCCTCAGTAGGTACTGGCGAATGTTTCACAACCTCACCAATAAACTGCCATTATTAAATATAAAAATCTCCTTTTCTTATTATATGGTTAAACTTAATTAGTGACAAAGCACTGCATAAGTACAGGCATTTACTGACAAATAAATAAAAAATCCTAATAAGACCCTCGCCTATTCTATCCAACATGATAAATTGCAGTTGCGGACTTGCATACAAAAGGCAGCAACGGTGCATACGGATAATTAGCCTAGTTAATGCTTACTTATTCAATTACTTTAATTGCATACCGTTTTGTATATATTACTCTTGCATAATTAAATGACTTCATAACAAAGCCGATATGCATGCGAGCGCATCTCTAGTTTTTAACATTGTGTTTCCAATTAGGTATAGGTATGCACAATAATACATTAACCACGCCGTCACTATAACCATGAATTCAATATTATTTATCAACAACAAATAATATTATATAAGTACACTAACGTCATTAAGAAATTATAAATAGCTTCCTATACCTAATATAATATGCTGGTCTTAGAAAATTTAAGAGAAATAGAGAGGTAATAATATAAGTTAGCAATGTTACTTTGTGCATATTGAACATAACACGGAAAGATCATAAAACCAACCAAAACATAAGGAGACGACAAGATTAATATGCCAAACTAATGAAATGGGCTAGACACGTCGATAATTGTTAGACAAGAGGTGGGTAGTTAATAACTAAACGAAGACAATACTGCTCTAAAACGCGCTGCATCGCGTGTCCAGAAAATTGTGCGTATACAGTTCACCGTGAAGGTTTGTATCGGAAATATATGGCCGTATATAAAAGACCGTCTAACCTTCTAAAATTCTTGAATTCATAAATTTTGCCAAAATCAGCTATGAAAATTGAATTAATGTTCATATTGAATCTACAAAAATTGGAGACCATATAGTATACGATCATCTCTTTCCGATAAGAATGCTCACAGCAAACTGTGCCATGGTGTAATACATACGATTTAAATGTAACCGCTACATCGACGACAAAACCCCAGCGGAAGACCCTACGGGACAGCAAAGATATAGGTACAGACTAAGAAAAGAGTAATTTGGTAAAGCTTTTATCGGATTCGATCCTGGCACCCACGGCATTGTAAGCCGACGCGGTGGCCCCTCGGATATCATGGATTTCAGTAAGTGATTTAGGTAGGTATGTACTAAAATGATGGCTATAATTTAATTAAAAACATATTTTTGACTTTTGTAAATATATTGGGGGTAATAAAACTTCAGTTAAAATGGTCTACAAATTACTAATTATAATATCACACCTGCTGGCATCCCCCTTAAAAAAAGTATTGAAATAGGTACATCCCCAATTAATGTATTTTGTTTAGAAAATTATAATTATCGACTTGCATGATTCATAATTTCGTTGATAGATGTCTCTAATAGCTTAGTATACTCTCCCTTAAACTGTAATGTCGAATGTCTTATCTCGGACATAACTCCTTCGTAAAGAATCTTCAGTCAGAGAGCATAAAGCGCCCCTGATCCATGTTTCGATAATTGGACCGCGAGAGCCCTTTCGCGAGACCTGCCGTTAATTCTCGGCCCATTATCGGACCGGCCGATCGTGACGCGGCCCGAACGCCATGTCGGATTAATTGTTACCCCAGGCGCATATACAATAGAGGTACCGAGCCAGCGATCAGTAACTAAGGGATCGCAGCAGCTATAGAACCGGTTGATAAAAAAAATGTTGCAAGAACACTTATTTTCTAAAAGAAAATAAATAGTAGGTATCGACCCATAGAGATCGCCCAGCTTTGTTTATATTTTATAATACAGGTAAGTATAGCATTAGAATAGAGTTAACTGGTAAATTTCTCGTTTGATCCGAAAGGTAGCATGAATTATGATGAAGTACAAGAGCTTTATAACGTAATACACAATAATATTCAGTACACGATAAGAAAGAAGATGAAAATCTTGAAATTAATTTAACCGGTTTTTGTACAATATAAAAAGCATCATTTACCTAAAATAAACACATGGTAACGAGTTATTTTTTAATGAAGACTGAACCACATAAGATATTTTAATGAAGCATTCTCCATTTAAAATAAAAATATTAGAAAAGCCTGGAAAAAAAATATATAACTACGTACTCATTCGAAAATTGCACGTAAAAATCTTAGATGAAGTAGGATTTGAACGCCAGTAATGATTTCATAGGTAAAAGCGTTGGTTTGGTACAAGGAATACTGGATTAATGGCAACTGAAATTCTTAGCGGGTGTGGAGTAACAGGCAACCGATCTCCAGTGTGGAAGAATGTGGGATAAACTTAAACACGTGTCTAGATTACGTCATACTAAACTTGACAACTGCTCTCAGTTTATGCACTGACGTCGATCATTCAATATTGGTGTATTTGAAGGTTACAACACACACTATTACACGTCTGTAATACGTTTTATTTTCGTAGGACACTCACACATTCAAAACCCTGTTTCAAAATTTTGTGTATTGGGGTATAGTCTATCTAAATTCTATTTATTAATCCGTTCTGTGTTTTGGTAGCTTAAGTGGCCGGGAAACCACATAATAATAATATGTGAGTTCAAATTCTACTAGAAGTCGAAGATATACATGTCCAATAGGTATTTTTCTCTTGTCTAGATTAATTTAACATTATGTTTATAAAAAAGTGATAAATCTTTTAATAATATAAATACATATTAACGTAAATATATGTACATTTATTTATCCATTGTAATTTTGTATGCTGACGAAACATTAAAAATACATACTTTCTTACGTGAGAACATTACATCTTCTGTTAAGTTTATTACATACCTACATTGTAAAAATATTAAAAAATAAATACCTATCCGAAATACGTTACTTGTCTATCGTTTGGGTCTGTCTGTTTTTAATCTTTTTAAGACTCGAGGCAACGAATTAAAATGTTAAAAAAATAATCGATAGTGCCTAATTTGACTTGATAATGTAGGTTGTTTTCAAAAGATGGACATGCGCCATATCGTGATCGCCTATTAACTGGATATATCTCAGCATCTATAATATCTTATAATCTATATAGGTAGGTACCTATATCTAGTTGATATATATCGGCATTTATGTCTATTGACTATAATCTACCTCAGCGGAATCATCTCCTTTGTGACATACCTAAGTTTAGTGGTATATTTAAACTCAAATAATACATTTGATGAAATTAATACCTATGCACCTACTTACTCAGTTTTTCAACATGTGGATATAGGTCATCGGCAACACCCGAATTCAATATACCGGAAGGGAAAAGGAGGATCAAGAAATCTAAACCTAAGAGCTTAGATTAAAATAATTACAATACAAAAAGAACTTTTTATATATAACGTTTTTAAATTTTCTGTTGAATCATATAAACTTGACTTGACTAGCTTAAACGATAAAAAAAATGTACTTGATAGAAATACTGAATAATGAAATGTCATTTCATTTTGATTTCCATAGTAACGCACGTATATATTATTTAATAATTTAGTTTCTAGGACCCCCTAGCCACCAATAATCGTATCGAAATAACTTTTCATACAAAACAGAATTAACTAAAAATGAATTCAATTCTACTTAAAGATGGCTAAAAGTATTAAAAAAATGCATTGGCATCGTGTTCTGATATATTCTAAAAGTATTAAATGTCTAGCTAGTCGGGAAGTTAGTTAAAATCGATTGCAAGATTTGTACCGGACAAATAAGAATACGACCTAAGAAAAACGTTGTCAAATATAAAAGCCTAAGAGTAAGACAGACCAGCGGTAGAACTATTTGAAAAATGACCAAGACGTCGGCGCCAACGGAGACTGGTGACTATTCCAAGGGTTGGCCAACAACGCCCAAGATTATAAACTGTAAACTTTGATTGTAGTGCTAGTTATTGCTTATACTTTGAATGTAATATGGAAAACTATTTGTAGAAAATAATGATTGTTGCATATTGAAATTAATTATAATAATTTGAACGAAATATGCAATTGAAAATCATCATATATTGCAAATAGATTACCGCATTGTACTCGTAAATAAATAATAATAAGTAATAAAATAGCTGGCACTACCATCGTAATTCATAATTTAGTGGCACGGCCTTGGCCAAGACCCTATATAGGGTATAGTCCCGATGATGATTTTTCTATACGTAGATAATATTGTTTTGTCACAGTTATCATCATCTTAGGTCGTCCATAATGTACCTACCTATATAATACAAGGTTTGCGTCTGTGCTCAATTAAGGCCAACCGAGGCAAATATATTCATTAGAGCCAATTGAGCGAATCTGAATCAAGTCGTATAATAAAGAATGGGCTGAGTGTAATCACTACCTGCGTTGCGAACCTTTCCGATATTAATTAAAGTAATAGCGACACTGATTTTGGTTTCAGTCTTGGATAATTTGTCAAAGTTAACTGTGCAAAGCTTAGAAAAGCTCTCGATAAAAATAATTGTGAAAATCTACGAGCCTCGTTACGCATAAATTGCAAACTCCAGTTACAAGTATAAAACAAGGCGATAAAATAATATTATGTTGATAACAAGATATACAGATTCGTGTAATATAGGTTTATGTATGGCAAAGTTAAGTGATTCTATAGTAGGTACCTATTATTAATGGCAGATAGTGATGGAATTAAAAAAAACCTGCAATATAATAGGTACATTTTTTACAATCGCAGTAACAACAATAACAAATACATTTAAGTACTCAAGTAGGTATGTAAATATATAGTATAAACCCAACATAGGTATTAATTAGACATACATAAGTATTATATCCATCATAAAATTATCGAATTAAATTAATAATAAATTTAATAGTCATATCATAAATTATATGCATACGAAATATCAGTATTAGAGAATGGGTACCTACCACGTGTTATGGAGATGTTAGGTATGCATGCTGGGAATAACGTGCAAAAATCGATATAATTTGATAAGGAAGCAAAAAGAGGTACGTGATGCAATATAGGTTGCTAAAATCATTGAATGGAAATTGATAAAACCCATACTCGAAAACGAAACAATCGCTGTAAATATCTAGTCCATTGGGATTAGTGGAAGAGATAGAATTCAACCAACAGGTAAACCTAGATGCCGTTGTATCGATAATAAGTATATAAATTCTACCAAAGTACGTGGTAGCCCAACATACAAGATCGAGAGGAGTGGAATCCGCTTCGAGAAGTAGTTAAGCAGCAGAGGATGGATCCAGTCCAAAGGTGTTAATGATTATACTCAAAAGTATTAGGTATATTAATTCGTTAGATCAGCCTAAGTAATTTGGAAACATTTATTGTAGGTACGTTTAATAAACACTTTGAGAATCTTACTGTTATTAATTAAGTGAACTAAGTATGGACGTCTTCAAAAGTTTCTAATATATAGGTAGGTAGGTATATAAATATTTATGTAAGCAATTTATGTGAGAACATGATATTCCTTAACCAATAGACATATCATCTTATTAATATACTTAAATATAATCTAATAATAATTAATTCTAAATAAAGTTTTTAGAAAAAAGTAATACCTATTCACATATAAGGCATTAAGCGTCTAACTGCTGATTTTATTATTAATTTATCACTTTATAGAGCGGTAGAAAAAAAACACGTATCATGCAAAGAAGTATGTCAGTATATGAATATTTTATTTTATATATTATAAATGATTATATATTCTGATGTCTTGATCGTGCGAATTCTCTACTAATGTTATTGACGTACATACTTAATTAAAAAAAATGTGCACCTATTTAAATTTAGAATAAATCCGATTGTAAAATTACTTTCAACACAAGTAATTACATAAATATTTATACATATTATCATAATACTATATCTTATTTACTCAAGCGACGATTAATAAGAGAAGTTTTGTAATTTTCCTTATCCAAAGAATGTGTAACAATGTATTGTAGTTTAACGAACGGGGTTTAAAAGTACATGATTATATTTATTGCGAGGAAACAAAAACTCATATTCATTAGCGATATCATAGGAAATGTTATATAATATACTGTTTCAGACAATCATAAAGAGAATGATAGAGAGAAAAATAATAGGTGTTTCTTGACTGTATGATATAACGTGTTAGGTTAGGTTAGACTTTCAAAGTCATGGGGATAGAATGGGTATTAAACTAGTAATAAACAACCTTCGTATAGAAGACAGCACATGTGGATGAAGAAGGACAAGGACATGGTATCTAATAATTATGAAAGGAATCATTATTTGTTGAGTATATATTTGATATTAACCGTAAATGAAGTTTTTAAAAAAATTATTAAGTTTTTTCTACATAACTTAAAAAGACACAATATTGACTGGATTATACTTAAGGCGAAGTCTTCACTGAGCCTTATAGATATTTTTTTGATAATTTACAATTTCAACTGTATTAATGAATAAATATGTATCTGAAAACATTAAAAAGAAAGATATTTTTTATTTTAAGTTAAAGATAAACTTACAATTGTAAAAAATGTAATAAAATGTGAATTTGTTGAATCTATATAACATATATTTTATGGTCATATTTATTATTAAAATTTAGTTTATTAAGTTTTCTAAGCATCACCTAAGAGATTTTTGACTAATTCATAGTTTTAGTATTTTTATATCTATTTTAAAAAACATCAATTTTTATAAAAAATATAAATGTGTATAACTTGAAATCCTTTTTATTTATATCAAGCTTAAAACTTCATGCTTAAAACTTAAAAAAGAACTTCAAGCTTCAAGCTAAAAAACTTCAAGCTTAAAAAAGGCTCAGTGAAGACTTCGTCTAATAAAAACGTTCTTGCGTCTACGTTTGTCCATGAATATGCTGTAAACTTGAATTTGATATGCATGTACAATTAAAGTACAGACCAACCCAAAATAATGCGTTATCTGAGTTTATTTTGTCACGGGTTTGAGGAAAATTATTGGAAATATTCTGACATGATAACATAGCTGGTTTATTTAGTATGTAAGACTGGTGAGAACATACCAGTAACAAGTGAAATTTGTGTAAATTGATTTTTAAGTTTAATGAAACGTTATGTTGGATATACAATAAAGACGTAAATAATAGTGTTTTGTAATACAAATTACAATTGCATTGGTATGTATTGATATATTATACTTATAATAAATGTTTGCAGTAGGTAATAGGTGAGTACACCTTTTTGATTAACAGGTAACTATATTATAAATAGAGTGTAATAATTATCTGAGAAGTATTTATTACACCTTATAAATAATAGAGTATTGAAATAATAACAATTTAAAACAATCTAATCACAAATCGAATAAGTAATATATTATTTTTCCGATTCGCAATGCCCGGCCATCTTGCGAAACGACAGTAAATTATAATGGAAACTGCTATACCGATTAGAATTTATAGTGGAGAAGCAATTAAAATTGATTTCAAGCGACTGTTTTTAATTCAATTGAACCATGTGTGTGTGTATTTGTAATTAATTGACCGCCGCCGACAGGGCCGCGCCTAGGACGTAGGCCTCCCCACAAATATCACATTAAAAAATTAAGGCTCGGTGAAACGAACGAGATTTACAAAATAAATCAATGATTAAATTTAAAATTTACCATTATCCTAATAGGCGAAGAAAATAAATATATATAATACTTTATATGCTGTTTTTATTTTTATTTGTTTTAAAAATATTTTCATTGGCAGAATTAAATAGTTTTAAGGATCTGAAATGAAATAAAGTCTGGATAGAGAGAGCGTTTATTTTCTCCCTTTCAAATATATCTATGATGGTTACAATGTAATAATTGTTTGTCCATAAGTCACACACTGAAGTCATGGTCAGATAAAAATAATGTATGTTAACTTTAGATATTTACTTACTTAATTTTGACTCTACCACAAAATATGTAAGTACATATCTACACTATTTGAATATGTGGCATAGATCATGGCATTACGAATTTAAAGGGACTTTTAAAGATGTTGTAAATGTATCCCAGAAAAAAATATATCAACCCAACGTTATGATTATATACAACACTAAAAACAATTTGATCAACAAAATGGGAAGGTAATTTCGGTTTCGTTAATCGTTAATGTTCGTGACTCGTCACGTGTTCCATCATTGAAATCAATAATAGATACATCCAGCAATACATCTCATTAGATAATATATATATATTTTAGCTTCCGCATAAATATCGCACGCTCAGTAGACGCGGTCCTGGCCGGACCAATACTTACAAAAGGTACTTATTCAACCATGTAAAATAGTTGAAATAGCCTGATATGGCGGGCGATATATATGTATGTATATAATATATATATATGCAGCTTTTATTACCTACTATACAAGTCTTGCTTGCAAAACGGTTATTGAATAAGAAATCACTATGTTTTCACTGCGGTGACAAAATATTTTGTCCACTGCAATAAATTATTCACAACTGAATGCAATACTATAGACTTGCTTATATTGTGGAATATCGCATAGCCAAAAACATAATATTATAAAGTAGGTATTGACCTAGTTATTTTCTATTTTCCATGTCTAGTAAAAATATATATTCATACGTAGGTATGTCGTGTTTTGAAGCAGTTCTTTTATTTTGCATGTGATACCGATAAAATTTTTCCTTTTATTCCTGGGATTTAATATATTGTGTTTCTGCGATCCTTAATTTTAGGATGTAATATTTGCATTATATTCTTAAAGGAACTAACTAGAACTAGAATCAAACGTAGGTATTTATTTATTTAAAATCGAAAACTTTTCACGCGTTTCCTGAACCGTGGCGGTTTTTTTTCTTATTTTGATTGGAAGTTTGAATCATTCACCGGCGGACTTT
Organism: Rhyacophila brunnea; assembly: GCF_057557595.1. Lineage (NCBI taxonomy): Eukaryota > Metazoa > Arthropoda > Insecta > Trichoptera > Rhyacophilidae > Rhyacophila > Rhyacophila brunnea. Next base: position 46,020,140 of record NW_028233361.1, on the reverse strand, counting down.
TTGACATATGAGATATTCACAAATGATTTGTGAGCGCCGACATATCGTTTCATGGTTCAGTGGGTTTTCGCACGCTGCTGAAACTGTGATGCGTGAATTTATAAATTGATCAGAAGAAACAAAATCCCTTCATTGACACAAAAAATAGTGAATGCGAAGATGACATTCTATTTTGTTAATTGTATATAAAACATGGGCCCCACAAGGGGGTGGGGCTGACAGGGCTCTAGCCTAGGGGCTCGGGCTCAGGAGGGGCTCGTTGAAGCGAGTCGACCAGATAAGTTAGATAAACACACTTCACAAATTTGCTTTAATAGTAATAAAAGTTGCCTGTGGTGCTATTTTCCTCCAATAATGATAATATTTACAATGATGTGGTTGTACGATATAATTTTTAACTTACTCGACAACTCCATAATTCAAATGAATGTACAAAAAAACACTAAATATACACATTAATTTTAATGCGTACACCATTTGGAAAGCGCTACTGTAGAGCGTCACACTGCTTTTATCCTTAGCGATAGGTAGGGGGCCCCACTTCAGGATGTGTCGGTCATGATATAAAACTGTGAGTAAAAATAATAGACACTAATTCATATAATTATTGATAATTGATGGTAACTAACTGATTTCACAATACATATTTACATTTTTTTTCTATTTGATGAATAATATTTGTGTATGAGCATGGTTTGGTAACATTAATATTTTATTAGTTAGGTATCAGGTCTTTTAATAATTCCTAATACCTGATTGTCAATGCTTTTGTAATAAAGAAAGAAACTATTTCAATCAACAAAAGTGACGTAGGTATACAGTGGCGTGTTCATATGCTTACATTTAAAAAATATCTCAATATTAATTTAAAGTATTTTTATATCGTTATCATACTCGTTTGTCAAGAAGATTTTTAGTTACAAGCGATATATATAACGTATTGCCATAAAAACATAAATAGTTATGTAGGTACATTAATTTATTCCTACATATATGTATGTATGAAGACTATTGTAGTATTATATCAAATTACAGCATAGTAATTTTTGCCTAGTTTTTCCATACAGGGATTATTTAAAAGGTCACGGTTTACGAAATATTGTAGAAGCTGTGTGCAGGATGCGTTTTGTACGGGCGCCCGTCTCAAGTGCACCGACGCGTGTAAGTGCACCAACGAAAAGTCCTACGAAACAATAATATGAAACTAAGTTATTGTTCATAATATCAAAGAATATACCTGAATTACTTACGACGCCAATATGCATTTGCAATATTTGATTGCATACACTCCATTCATGCAAGTAACATGAAAACTTTGTCTCCTTTCTTGTGTGGTATTATCGCCAATTCTATAAGAGTTGAGCTATGTTTGCGTTTACTAAATATAAACATTATGGTGAGTAAAATGTAGTTATTATAGTAGCTAAGACTAAATATTGTAAAATATTTATATATTTTTTTAATGATACTTACGAGGATAATTCTTTATTTGTATTTTAAAAGTTGTCTTCTATAATAAATAATTGGTCTTAGAATAAGACAGTATTGGTGAAAAACCACAACTTAAATCACATAAAACAATAACAACTAAGAGCAGTTTCGTTTGCTGATTGCTTTTATAAACAAATGGTTGGTATAACAAGATTATTGTAAAAATTTAAAAAAAAAAGTGAATTTAGAGCTGTCACCGTGTTTTTTTCTCAACGTTTCGCACTCATTACAGGAGCTGTTATTAGGACGTCTTGTTGTAAATTGTGTACAGTTTGGTGTATACATTTATTTACTTACATATTGTGTTGTGTCCAGTGACGTCCCTGGATAAAATTCTTCCCTTAAACAGACTTAGAACGCCATTCCCTTTCATTTTTAGTTCTAGTTTATCAGTCAGATATGTACCTACTTACCTACCTATAATTGACATACACACAATCTAGTAAAAATTAAAGCATTCCATCGAACAGTGGTGGTTTTAGGTATGTGGAGGTTTGTGACACTGAAAGGTTTGGAGACACCCTTCTGAAAATGTTGCCTGAGCCATAAAACAAAAGTTACCTATGTTGTCAGGATTATAATGCTTGTCGATGTTGATTTTTTCTAACGACTCATATTGTGTTTCAATGAAAACTTAAACTACTCTCAAAAGTTGTAATATTTGTATACGTTCCTTCGTTTGCCGCTCTTCATAATGTGCCCCCCTTATACAACGCATGACCTACCTCAGCCTACCTACACCACGAGACGTCACTGTTTGTGTCATATTTTTTTACGAACAACTGGACATGTAAGTAGGAGTGACAATATACTACGTTGCTGAGAATGAAATTTTCCAAATAGGTATATAGTAACAAATAAACGTGAAAGTCCGAAGCAATATGTGTAGATATAATTATTATATATTTTATTTATATTTTCACAATATAAATAAAATACATACATGAAGTACACACTTAAACTGAATATTGCATAATTAACGTTTCAATTAGGATTTTATAACAGTTTTTTTAATGCAATATGAAACACTATCTGCGATAGATCAACATTCCAAAATTGAATAAACCTAAACTAAGCCAGCATCGACCGATGCATTCGTAAACCGCACCACGTAAATCATTCGTCCAATTTTCATATTAATAAATTAATGAATGCGGCTGATTTAATGAGGATTGATATGTGCTGTTTTACATTTTTATTGCCAACCGTCCATAGATGCAATCAGATAGGAGGGTGTGTGCGATTTTATTAAGCCACTTATCTTGATCAGTACATTATCATCATAATAAGGATTTAATATGTATAAGGTGCATTATATAATATAGTACCTACATACCTGATTAAGGAAAGCATTTCTTTTTAAAAAATGTTATTTGATAATTTTGCATATTGTTTATATTTATATTGTACCTACAGATAAGTAGGTACACCATTTAAAACTAAAGTTGACACGTTTTCTAGAATAGGTCAGACATCTGAAAACCATCCTTAAGAATGCTCGTATTGCAACACCATCTGTAATATGTATTATTAACTTAACGAAAACAATTAGTATGACTGAAAAAGTGTGCACTATTATAGCATACCTAAACTATTATGGTTTGGCTTAGGGAGGGTTTAATTGAATTTTAAAACCTAACCATCACCTCCTACAAATTGTATTCTTAGATTAATGAAAACGAATAAATATGTTTGACAACGTTTAGTGTGCACTATTTATGTCGATTATTAACAGCCTACCTGTACTGCTCGCCACTGGTATATATATATTATATATATATATATATATATATATATTAATAGGCGGCTCTCGTGGTGCAGTGGGTAAGGCGCCCGAGAGTTCTGGGTTCGATTCCCGGTCATGACCAAAACATTAATGTGTTTTTCTCAAAGCCTGGGTGTTTGTGATTGTGAAAAATAAATATTTACTATAAACATCTGGCATTATCGGTATAGAATAAAATAAACATAATAATATAAATTCAACCATTATTAGGTAAAATCACAGAATAGATTAATAAAATAATACTATGAAAGCCAGTTGCCTAGGACCAATGATTTGAAGCCGAATTTGGTTTATTATTTTATGAAGGTCAGCCCATAAAACGCAAGAAATGCAAAGCTTTCTGAATGTCCTCAAATATGACCAATAACGAATGCGCGTTTCAGCTACTTGTCAAAACGTAATACATATTTTGATATAGAGGTAACTACCATTGAAAATTACATATTTTTAACACGCGTTTAAGTAAGTTTATTCCATATTTAAGGATTATTTTATAATTTTTGTGTTACCTGATTACGATTCAATTATAAGATAGGCCATATGAGACAACTAAAATTTATTATCCTTTAGGCAACTACCCATTTCTAAAGCAAAAATTTCAGTTTATATTAATATTTATAATCAAAGAATCAAGATAACATCAAACTGGGTACCTACCTATTATGATTAAATACTATCACAGTGAAAATTTCACAAAATTCGCAATTCAGTAATAATATCATGACAATAGTAGGAAATAATACAAAAATAGTTAAGCTAACTTTATAGTAGGTAGTAGGTACAGTTAATACACAAAAACACGTCCAAAAACGATCGTAGTCTTTCAATCCACTCTCTCGTGTCAAAAATCACCCCCTAACCATCTGCTCGAGCCGTGTTGTTGGCGAGAGATCACCCTCCCATGCTCTGAAGGGGATGTTTATCCCCTGTGGCCACAATTAAGGGCTCATTGTTCCGTTATCTGGTGATACTGGACGGTGAGTGGCCTGCGCGTACTTTGACGTGTCCGGATTACGCGTAGTGACACGCTGAGATGGCATCTCACGGTGACGGCGGGGAAAAGAATAAGTGATTTCTGTCCTGTCTCCCTGGACTGAATTGTTAGATCTTTAAAATTCAATGATGGTCACTATTATTTTAGCTGTTATCATTTAAAAAAATAATTTAGGTATAAGTAGATACCAAAAATAAAGTAAACTACTTACTATCTACAACATGTAGCACATGGACCACAGTGTATTTGTGTATTAAAATAAAGTTTGTCGTGTTATTAGACTTTTTATTTACACATTGGTACATACCTATCACAGTACTATCATATTAATATGATATACGAAGCTCGTATTATGCTTTATATTATAATATAATATGTAGGTGGGTAACTATATAATTTATATTATATGTATGTATTATTATATTACTAGCTAGGTAAAGCGTCAATTACATTGAGCTTCTTTACGAGCTGTTTGTTGGCGAATTTATAATCTGCCTGTAAAGTCGCCCAGTGTAATCATCGAACAAGCTAACAAGCAGGTTGTAAACACTCTACCGAGAAAAGTTGAAAACCGGTCAACTTTACACGCTACACGCCGGCGTGTGGGCCTACTGCGTCCGCGCAGTAGCAACCTCCCGGTAAAAAAACGAACTACGTTCTGCCAAAATAGTCGCTGGCTTGTGGCTTCTCAGCGAATGGAAAGTTTTGTGTGTAATCATCAAATCGCAGTAGCTGAATCGCCCGCTTTTAAATTCGTCAACAAACAGCTCGTAAAGAAGCTCAATGTAATTGACGTTTAACTACAAGACATTATGCTTTTATTAACTAAAGGGGTTTTCTATTCAAAGTATATTCATGGTAATTACCACGCATACAAGCTATTTAATACGACACATGGTAAGAAGTAAGCTCAGTAATAAGTATAACTATATTTTTTACATAGAAATATAAAATAAACAGTTGGAGTGTGTACTTATATACAGAAATGCTATGAAATGGTTGCCAATGAAGTTTAAGGTAATCCGGGAGTCATAATCGGCGAGAACATCAGATACGTCATCGCGGTATTTTTCATAGTGGCAAATTCGTCACAACTATGCCAGTCAATGCAATCGCCATACAAAAACTTGCATCATTTTTAATCGATCTATGCCCCGTGCTTGACCAATCTATGTACTACATCAAACTTGTTAAAAATAATAATAACTTCATTAAAGATAGAAATATTAAATGTTTCTACGCATGAATAAAGTAAGCCGTAAAAGTATTATTTTAGAATTTTTAGAATTAAATTTATCAATACTTAACAGTACCTAATACCTACGTAATTCTCTTCTAAAAACCCGCACTCCCTCTATTCAGTTGTAACTTAACATTTTATCTGCTATCCCTTTCTGACATCATATCCTATCGCTCTTTTACATTGGCAATAATTATAATATGCATTATAAAAACTGAAACATAAAAAAATGTGTTGTCATATTAAATATTTTTTGAAGTTATACCTACTTCTTTTGGGGCGTTTGGTAGAGTGAAATTGAGAGTTACGAAAGTGCGCGCCTGTATGAATTTAGCTGCGAATAAGTCAGCTGTATACAAACGCAAGTTTGATAGTAGAATTGTTCCGTTTAAAACGATTAAACGTCAGAGTTGGTACTTTAAAAATAAAAACAACGAGAAACCATTATATAATTTAGTAATATAATAAGTTAAAGTGAATAGAAATAAACCAACGGCGCTACAATAAGCGGCTGTTTTTCGTGTGTATTTTAACAAGATAATTAAGAACTAGTCGAAAAAATCTAGGTTATCACAAGTTTTGTTTTTGTTTTGTTACGACAAAGAAGTATAACTTCTAACGCGCGTACATAAATACACGCACCGATTTATTTTATTCGAAAAACTAAACCTAACTGAACGAAACTAATATATGCAAATATTTCCTGTGATTGTTAACATGTCAAAGTCAATAATAAAAAAGATCAAAGAGTGATTCGAATAATTTCGCTTTCTACTCGCTCTGGAATTCGACATCTAAACCGAGACGCTAGCGTCCATCTGTTAAAAGAATTTATCAACGTGGGGTCCGCGAGACACCCAAGATGCATATCGCTCGATAAAGGCATCCACCTCTCGATTGTTTTCAGCATGTTGGCCCGCGGCGCTGCTATTCAGAGATGCGAGACGATAGCGCGTCACAATTAGTTAAACTGCACGCCCACTCCGGTCCACTTTACCATTGATCGGCGAGATCGCCTCTACGTGTGTAAGTGAGTGTAATGCAAGCAATATTGTGAAGATTTTGTCAGGGCTGAATTAGATAATATACTCACCTGATTTGTCTATGACATGTCTAAGACCAGTACGTTTTACGTGAAAACTTTGAGACGGTTCTTCAGTGAAACGGAAAATAATTTTCAACTATAGGTGCGACGAAATTTTGGACTCGCTGGCAATCGATGAGCGAACGCCGAGCTGTAAACACGTCAATTTGTTTCGAGATGGCGACGGGGGTATTAATTCTTAAATCGTGTAAAGATGACTAAAAAACGTTACCCATTTACTTGAAAAAGAAAACATGTCAATGAATGTATTATTATTGTTACTAATAGAATAATAAACACAACATTAAATGGACGCATGTTGCATTTATATGACAAATTATATTTCGTTCGGCACGCGTCATTTGCACAATCGGCGCATCGCCTAGCCACGATCTTTTTAGACCATGTCTCAACTGAGATATAGCCTTAACAATATAAATAGTTTAAAACAAACAAAATATTAATGTTTAATGAACCATTTATTTTATTCAACGAACAATAATTCAGAAGATTTTGAGAATGTAACATTCCATATTGAATATAACTACAACGGGTTCCCCGACGACGTTACATTCAATGAACATGGACGGGTTCAAATCCCGTCGAACATCGTATTTTTATTTCAATATCTGAGGTGTTTACAAGTTATGTATGTTCCGAATATTAATTGTTAGCACAAAAAAATCAGAAAATTGTAAGTTTCTACCTTAAGATATCTCGTTGCGAAATGAATCAATCAGTATGATTACGATCTCATACCTACATCTAAGACACATTTAAAATATAATTAAAGCCATGTTAAATAAAATTTTAGGTATATAATCGTTTTAAAACTATCTCTAAATTCATTATATTTTAAATTATTTATGTATAAATAATATATTTATAAATTGGAATATTCGGCAAGTAGGAAGCGGTAGGATTATATTAGTTATGTAGATACCAGTGGCGATGGGTGGAGGTAGGCTATAAGATCATACACAAATAGTGCATAGTAAACTTTGTCAGTCAAACGTAGGTATTTGTTTTCATTGAACTAATACTACAATGTGTAGATACTAGATAGTGTTTGTTAGTTCTTAAAAACCAATTAAGCTTTGTCTAATCCAAGCCATATTAGATAATAGTCAAAAAATATTTGTTTATTTTAAAAATATGTAAAATTATACCATTAAATCAAACATAATTTTAGGAAGAATATTTTTTAGCGGTTATGGTTTGGATTAGGCAGGGATTAATGAATTAGGCAAAACTAACCATCACGATCTGTAATATGTATTCTTAATTCAATGAAACCATATAAGTACCTATACCTGAAAAAGTGTGAACATTTTTGTCGATTCACCCATAGCATACTTAAACAATTATGGTTTTGTTTAGGTAGTGTTTAGTTGACTTTTATTAACTAATCAACACTATCTGCAATTATTTATAGTCTTAGTTCAATAAAAACAAATCTGTAGTACATTTAGTGTGCACTATTTATGTCCTATCTTAACAGCCTACCTCCACCCCTAGCCACTGGTATGTACACAGGTTATATATTTGATATTCGCACTTTCAATTTTAATAAATGTAAGTATAGGTACTTAAATGATGCGAAGTGAAAGAGCATTCATTTTTTTTATAAAATAGTTATTCAATAATATTTTAGTAGGTTTATTAAATTTTACATTTTTTTTGTTGTTAATAGTTATGTAAAATTTTCCTGATTTCATGTATGGTTAATTTATTATAACACTTAAATACCAGTATAATATTGTTTATGGCTACATTACATGCAACAAAAATAAATAAATTACGAAACAATAATGTAATTGAATGATTTAAATTTTAATAATGTAAATATATTAAGTATGTAAATTTTAAATGGATAAATTGTGTAAGTATATGCGTTCTGCATTTTAAATAAAATATAATAAAACATTAAATAATGATTAATAACAGTTTAAAAATTAATTGATCTGGACCTGTGATGTTATACTCAGTTATAGCATACTAATATCAAGACAATACACCACATAATATTTGATTCGTATTTTCGACGTCTACTTTTTAGCATTTCGATATTGTTTTTTTTTGTTCGTGATGAATTCGACTTGAAATATTTCAAGCGTCACACCTGTATAAAATCGGCCAGGTGCGGCCCAGTAATTAATTGTTTTAATTTTTTTTATGTGCGTAGTATGTCTATCTCAGACGATTAATAGTGGGAAATAATATCTAAATACGTAAAAAAAGAGAATTTAAATTACGAATGAACGAGACTATAAATTATTTTGTATTTTTTTGTATGCTGTAATAATTAAATCAAACATAATCGCTCATTGGATTTACTGATCTGATAAAATCATCCTTTAACCCTAGCTAACATGTTCAATTAATCAAGTCAAAATTACAACAAAAAAAAATATTCAAGCAACACTTTTTTTCATTTAAATAATTAAGAATTGCAGTGCATGACCATCAGACTTGAATCTACAACTAAAATAATATAACGTGACCCATTGTGGGCTGTGGACTCAAATATTATAAGAAATGGTTAACAGTTAACCCAGAATCCATCCAACATCAGAACCTATTAGAAAATTTCTAGAAAATAGTAGGAACTATCAGGACTCAAATTCACATCTTTATGTGAATTTGAGGTACTACAAAATCCTGTTAAATGAAAGGTGACCACATTTAAAATTAATGATATTATTATCTTAATTACAGTGAATAATGATATTTTAGACAATCCTGAATATATACAAGATTTAAACATGTTTTATTTGGTATATAAAAGAAATTATAAGTAAAATAGTAGGTATATAATCTTGTGTATTGAATAATAAAAAATAAACCCTGTGCTTAATAGCCATTACAATAGTTTTGCATAATGAGACGAAAGTCGACGTACAAGGAAATAATATATTAAGTATATAATATATATTAGAATCCTATAACATGAAAAACATAGTGTTTTCAAGTACCTAGTAGGTACCTATTTATTGTACCTACCTACCTACTTGAAATAAAAATACAAACACACTATTATAACATTTCTAACTATTACACAACATATGGCGGACTTCACTTAAATACAAACACGTAAAAAAAATCCGAAAAAAACTTTCGGAAAAGTACCTACCCAAGTATTGGCCCACATTCTACACCCCCTGTCTACCCTGTATTACTCCGTACAATGTCCAACAAGTGTTCGTGATTTTCCGTACTATATACTTTTCCTGATTATTTACTTTGCTTTACTTTGTCCCCTAACTTGGGAGGAATGAGCGAAACGTGACATGGGTAGTGTAGCTAAAAGTAGACAATCTGTTGTAGGTAAATAGCAAGGGACTATTACGATATACATACTGAGTTAGAACGTAGTATGTAGTTAAATTATCATTAGCATATTTAACGCTAATGTATTACATCTGCCTCAAAATAATATATTTTGGTACAAGTATAATGTACATTTATTATGTCTTCCATGCGTATATATTATGAAAATGATAAAAGGTAGGTATATCTAATAGTATTTTCAAATATAACATAAGAAGTGAAAAAGAACATAGGTACAAATGCTGTTTTAAACAATTACAGACTATTGTAAACCTTAATTGATTACTATCTCCTTGGTTACGTTTTTTTATGACATGTATACACACTATTAAGACTGCGAAAAGTAGATAAGTCGCAGAATATACCTATATGTAATAGGTAGCATAGAGAGCAATGACAGGTTTGAACGAAGGATGGAAAAGTAGTCCCATATCAAAATGTTTGCTTCATCAAGACTTTGGGTTACAAACACAGAACAGATTAATAAATATAATTCAGATTGGCTATACCCCAATACTCTACATTTTGAAGCAGGGTTTTGAATCTGTGAGTGTCTTTCAAAAATGAAGCACACATTATGTATAGACGTGCAATAGTGTGTGTTGCAACCCTCAAATACACCAATATTGAATGAGCATCAGTGCAAAAAACCGAGAGCAGTTGTCAGAATAAAATACAAGCGTATTCTTGACAAGTGTTTAAGTTTATCCCATATTCTTCCGCACTCGAGATCGGTTGTCTGTTACTTGCTAGCTGTTGAAAGCAGGAATCGCTTGAGAGATATAAATAGGACATTTGAAAGAAGCTACGATCCTCAACAGTGAGAGATTTAAAAACTATGGACATGCTTTATTAACAATAATAGATACTTAACTAATTATATCATCAGTAACAATAAAGATACGATTATTTTTGGTTATCATTGTAGAATGATATCACCTGCTGGTTAGATCTCGAAAATACGAACAGGTGTACTATGCTTCGTTGAATAAAATATAGGTAGATAATATACCTGTACATTATTGTCTACTGACTTATATTGTGGTATAAGAAAATGCATCTTTATAAAAGATCACAATGGTCATTGTTCTAAATTTTGGATCATCGCAATACGCCTCGGGAAATATAACCGAGGATTTCCCCTTTCAATGTTACGGATTCATTATAAGTAGGTACCTATACTTATATCGTAGTCGTATATAGTACTTATATACTGTCAAGTATAGTACTTCAAACGAAAACTTTGGTTAAGTAAATTCCGTGTTTTTAAATTCGGTCCCTATTAATTTAGAGTTGTTCCTAATAATTCACACTTCCTTATAGAAGAAACCTGAAGAATACGAACTTCTCAAAACGTGCATAATATGAAGGTACTATAAATAATTCTTCAATTATACAACATACTTGATCAAGTCACATCCAAATATTTTGTATATATGTACCTACTACCTAGTACCTATTTACTTAAACCAAATTTTAGAGATTGGTTGTGGTGTAATTCTATTCATGTTGGTATACCTACACAATTTTATTGAATAGAAAGGAATATAATATTATTATTATGAATACGTCTTGAATCTTGGATTGGTGGTCGATACTGAGAAATGTGAATTATGAATAATATTAAATTAAGAAATTTTCAAAATTTATGTACTTATTCCAAAAACAATCACAGATAATATAAGAAATACATAAATAAAACACAGTAGAAATTTTATTGTTGAGAAAATTTTCGTTTGATTTATGCGTTATTTATTCAACCGTTATATCTTTTTAAACAATGGATAAGATCACGTCTAATAAAAAAGTATGATTTAATATTATTGTTTTGTAAAGATAAACAAATAAATAATATAAATTGTATACACAGGGGATTAGATATTTTATATTAAACATGAATGAATTTCTATAAGTAGTACCTACGTTCTTGACTACATTTACTACGTACAATATTGTATATTCAAAGAATTACTTACCTATTTTTTATGTGTTATCTTTTACTAGATTTCAACCTAGTTTATCATATTAAGTATTCAGTAATATTATTTTCTGATAAATTTTAATAAACGATTAAAGAAAAATATTGAACAAAAGTATTTCTAGAAAATCACAAAACATAAGCTTTGTCGTAGAAAAAAATGTAATTTTTGTGGACGTAATTTCATGGTAGAATAAAATACTCTTGGTAATTTTGTTTTTTAGTATTTACTATAACGGAGTTCTAGAAAATGTAGTTATATTTAAATAAATACTACCCACCCTCTACAATGTAGGTATAGTATTAACATGAACTTTTGTCAAAATGTTGATATTTTATATATGGATAGTTTTATAATACCTACCAGTTGTAACACCTAATACACAAAAACATATTATATTATTTGCGGTTCAATCTCAAAACGCTTAGAATTTAATTACGGCTATTCATTTCAATAGGCAATTCGTGAGATTAAATATTGTTGCATTGATTTATCGTCATGGTTACCATATCAGTGTGACGTTTTTGATAGCACTTTCTTTATTCCTACTGGTGTACCTACCTATTATCTATGATGTTACATATTATTATTAGATTTAAATTCATTCATTCACTTGTATGGTGGCAGGGTGTCGGCAAAAACAATAAATATAAATTATTTAAATCTAGAAATTACTTTGAGGTAGGTACCTAAATTAATCAGATCAACCCATATATAAAAATGTAAATAAACAGCTATAAATTTTGATTCTTTCAAAGTCCAAGTTACATTCAAAATGATTAACAATACAAAACTGTTGTATTTTAACAGAAACCTGACATTCCTATAGGTAAATTTTAATAGTAAGTTGTTAAAGTAGTCTAGTTTATAATATTTTAATGTTGGTAACTAATATGTAACTTCATGTCTAGTTAATATATTGTATCATACCATCGCAGTTCGTCTGGCCTAGACAGTCTGTCTGTGGCCTCCATGTTATGTGAGGTTTTAAGCATAGTCTAAAATCATTGGAGGTGCGACCAGACGAACACAATAGGGGACAAAGGTGCATTCCTGATGCTGTAACCATCGGTTTGGAATTCTAAAACATCATATTCTACGACAGTTCGTCAGCTTATTCAAATTTGGATAAAAAAAAATTAAAAAAATATCATAGTAGTATCATAGTCTAGTAAAAATAGGTTTTTTGTACAATGATTAGTTTTTAGCCATTATGTTTTAATTCAGTTTAAACACACGTCATTCTGATTGAAAAAAATAACATTGGGTTTTCGTCCTACTATGGGATTTTAAACTGTCACTCATGGTAGGTATAATAAGCGACCGTTTTAGTATTTGCTTCACGGTGACAGCAAACATTATTATAAATGTGCGTAGGTATATTATAAAATTAATGTCATTAAGGCATATCAATAGATTTATAACTTAAAATTTGTAGCAATATTACTGATGTGATTCTTACTATGTTTGTGAGTAAAATGACAAAATAGTCATTATTCTTTTATTATATACAATTAGATACGTTTATAAACTAAACGCTTAAGCAATATTGGTAATTTATACATAGGCATACTTAGTTAAATCGTTCTTCTGTGGCGCCATGGGAACGGCTAGAGCAATTTGCCTGTTAGCGTTATATCATCTCTGTTCTGGCAGAACACACTAACTGGAGAATACTAGTTTTGAGTAATTCAACTTTGAAGTTTTTAAAATGTTTGAAATGGTCTATCATGTGAGTTTATTAAGTAATCGTAAAAAAAATGACTTTAAAATAAAGACTGTTTATTTATTAAGAAGGTTTACAGACGGTAAAGTTTAAATAAGGAACATTTTGGTATAACTAACTCAATATGTCGTTTTTTCAAATTAGTGTCTTCTGCCAAAACAGTGACGATATGTAGTATGTTCCAATATACGTGCAAATCGCCCACGGTGCCACTGTTGAATGATTTACAATAATTGACATGACTAAGTTTTGTGAGCTTTTATTATTTGATTTATCAAAAACTATTGAAATAAGTATTATTAATAGAAAGTTCATGTAATAATAAAAAGCTTAACTTATTTAAATGAAAAATATCTGTTTTATGTAAATGTATGATAAACTTATTAATTTGTTATGATAAATCTCTGCCAAAGAGCATCAATCCAAGGGCCGAATTGTCCGCATCGAAGCGTGGACATTCCTGCGCCGGCGTAGAGGAATCTTCGAAGGAATGCGCGCAGGTCCTTAGAAACGGACCTTCGTAGTTCGATTTTTTTGGTTTTCCAAGCAGGACACTCGATTGAGAAATAAAACAAGCCGCTCGTTGTAAAAAAAGTGGATTTATAAGAGTTTTTTTAGATTTCATGTGAAAATAAAACACCACGTAACAATCTCTACGAGCATTACGTACTATAAGAAAAACACTTATGCTCGTGTCTAACTATCAAATATTGTAATGAATAGTTGATTTAGAGATTTCAATTCCATTGATTTTTGAGAATTTACGTGTTAAATTTTCGTGCTGTTCTACATACTTTAGTAAGTTCACGGATTATTGGTTGTCTCGGACTACATAAAATGAAAAATTAAAATTCAATATTATTTGTGTTACTGCTACATTATTCACTTATTTAATTGACTGTCAAATTTAATTAATAAAAAAATTAAAGGAGACAATTCAATACGTTTTATCAAATATACTATTTGTGATATATTTTTGAAGCGATAAAAATGGCAATTTAAAACGAGGTATGTATGTAGATGTAGATCATGACCCCCACATCCTGAAGTGGGCCTCCAGGCTAGGATATTTGGTGGGCCCCCTACCTATAGCTAAGGATAAAGACAGTGTGACGCTCAACAGTAGCGTTTTCCAAATGGTGTACGCGGTAAAATTAATGTGTTTATTTTTAGTGTTTTTTTATATATTTTAATACTGGAGTTGTCGATTATCGATACACAAATAAAAATTGTATCGTACAAACAGATAATTTTAAATAATAACATTATTGAAGGAAAATAGCGACTTTTTTACTATTAGAGAGAATTTGTGATGTGTATTTATATCACTTATCTGGTCGACTCGTTACACCGGGCCCTTCCTGAGCCCGGGCCCCCAGGCTAGAACCCTGTCAGCCCCCCCCCCTTTTGTGGGGGCTATGATGTAGATAAATATAAGGTAGGTACAACTCAGAGATACATCCGAAAGAATTGTTACGGTGACCTTTGCCATGGCGGAGTCACGCGGAAAGGATGACGGAAAGTCAGTTACCATAAATAATATGAATGATGGAAAAAGAAAATTTGTTAAAATTAAAAAAATACTTACATGACATCGTATTATCAAACGTTTTGACTGAAAATTGTTTTCCCATATCGCAGTGAGTAGAGAAGAGTAGGTTTTTGAACACTTTCCACGACCCTCAATAATTTTAGGTAAGTATAGGTAGGTACAAGTTTATAGTACATACTTACCTAAGTTGTATTGCAAATCATGATACATAATATAGAAAAAAATAAATAATCGTGTCGGGTAGTTTAAGAGAGTTTTTAAAGACAATAGTTATACTTACTCACTAATAAAAATATGGGATGTTTAATATTATTAACCTATTATTATCAATTCATTGGTGTGGTAAATAATGAAAAGGCAAATTAAACTGGTTATAATATTATGAAAAGCTTTTAAAACATGAGGTCATTTCTTTTATTGTTTTTATGTGAAGTAAATGAGCAATTAAAATTCTTATTTATTCAATACTATTATGTATAATATGCACTCGCTGTGTATTATGGCAGAGTTTCGCGTTTTTTACATCACTTGCAATGGCGCTGTTGACCGAAATGGAAATAACTTCTATCTTGGTAAACGACTTTACTGTTTTAATTAGGCGAGTAAGAAAATGTATGATATCAATCAGTGTAACATTTAGCAGGTATTCTAATAAAACAATAATGCATGATAAAATATATAATATGGAAATTTCTTTTAAGGTGTCAAGATATATTCAGTAATCTCTAGTAACTAATCTAACTCTCTGATCTGTAAGTTATTTATTACTGGTCGTATCAACGTCTTATACCTACTATAATAATACCATCATAAATCGTCAGGTGTTAGAATTTGGAACGAAGCTCATCACATTATAAAAAGTATTGAATGATATGTCAAATGTTTAGCATGTGGCGCCCTTACTCAGCGGACAATTTATACTGGTGGATTTATAACACAATATTATGTTTGCTCTGTTTTATTCCTTCACTGATGGATGATGACACTCACATTGATTACCAGGGATCAAAAATACACAAAAAACTCGAAGAAATAATTGTCGAATTGGAGTTATAGGGGATTCTGTGATTACTTTGTCAAATCGGACATAAACATAATTTTTGTCTCATTTATCTTTAGATCCACATTTTTTACACACACTTCCAGACTACTAACTTTTCTGGTTGCAATATCTCTCTCTAATCTATTATATTATATCGAGTAGGTATATTGATAATTAATGTTTGTTTTCCTTAATAAATAAAATAATAATAACTAAAATTCTCTCTTCAGGTGTAGGTATACATGTTATGGGTTACATGTAAATTCTACGTATTACATTTCACCGTAGCACAGTTCGTCGTAAGCTTTTTTATCGGAAAGAGATGACCGTTTACTATACGGTCATCTCTGATTTTGGCAAAATTCACGAATTCAAGAATGAAAACCTAACCTAACAAATAATCCAGTATAATAATCGTCTATTTTCAAAATTTGTTTGCTGTGACTTCCTATAAACCGACAAAAACCGTGTTTTATTTAGACATGATATTTATCTCAGTACTATACGACCCAAAAAAGTTGCAGGGTCTTTAATATTACCACCATATATTTCCTACACAACATTAATTCACGGTGAAGTGTGATTCGGCGAATTGCATACGTATAAATTTCCGGACACGACATTTATATGAATGTCAAGCTAACAAAGTTTACTGAGGTTAATGATTAAACTAGCTATATCAAAGATATTTTTCATTTCAGATTTATTTGTGACAAAGTTCATATCAATTGTGTTCTTTAACTTATTAGTCAGGTCTGCACTTAAAACATCTGTTTTGGGATTTTTTTTAAAAATATTAACCATCCTTATTTAATTTAGATGAACAATTAAAATCGTAAATCACAGTAAGTAGGCACTTTATTAACCAAATCAAGATACCAACATACCAACAGTATAATGATATTTTTTTTACAAAAAGTATTCAAAGTTTCCAATAAAGAGAATGTTAAGTATTCATTTTTATATAGTGAATTCAACAAAAAACATTCCGGCATAATTCGTTTGTACCTATATCAAGATCGTATTACATATAAGTAGTATCTTTTTGTGTTCACTTTGAAACCAAATTATTTAGTTCAAACAAAAAAACTCACAAAATAATTAATAATTCCGTTATTAAAAATAGAAATGATTGGTATCTAAATTATAAATTGATTGATACAGGTGACAAAATTGCTTGCAGCGAATATTATTTCAGTCAGTCGAAATGTTATAATGTACCTGCATATTATGTCCATGTACCAACTGATAAATAAAAATGTTAAGTTTTTTACACAATGTAAATTGTTCACTAATGAATGATTAATGGTGGTCAATATTTCAAAAAATATTTTTTAATTCTATTCATAAATGACGGGTGTAATATTTTTGAAGATTTAAGAGTGCATTCCAATCGGCCCCGAGGCGGGGAATGTCATCAAGGCGTTAATTCGAGCGTGTAAATTAGTAAATCGACTCGGCCTGACGTCGTATTTGAATAGGAATTAACACTGAATGTGAGTCACGAGCTTACCTCCGTCTTGTTTCAAACAATCAAACAAAAAATGCATCTTTAACTTTTACCTCGAAGGAACCTTCTCATTAAGAAATAAATGATCATATAATATGTAATATAAATAATTAAAGTATTATCTTTAAGTTATTTAGGGTATAAAATGCAGGTTATATAGCCTATGACCTATATATTCTGGAAACTGATGAAAATTTTGAAATCTTTGTAAATGGGTTTCCAAAAAGTTATCTGAAAATGTACCTGATGTCCATTTCTCACATTACTTACTGTCTCTCATGCTCGACTGAACTATCATAGCATATAAAACAATTACCTCTATTAGGTATGTGACATAAATTCAAACGTAAAATTTTGGTACCTACTAACATAATATAGGTATTTAAGAAAGTTTAACATAGAAAATATGATAAGTAATATAAATTATATTAAATTCTACATGATGTTTTTGAGTTGATAGATATTTCGTTTGTAATAACATTGTCATAGTCTTGATAGTGGTATTGCAACCGGAATAGCTATCGACTTAAAAATATTCCGTAAAATTGAATATTATTTTTTTATCATTTGTATAATGATATTCTACTGAATAAATGCTGAAATAAATTTTATTATATTAAACGTAACACGTATTTATTGCACTAGATAACACGTTTATGTTTACTTTGATTTCATTCGTAATAAAAATTGAGAATTACTATGAGTTGTAGGTACATTATTTTTGTGTCCTTCGGTCGTAATAAGAGATTAAAATAATCAAATTAATGAACTCATGAACAAATGATTATTGTATAAAAACTGTTTACGAACATTTAAAATGTTCTGATGTAAATGTTTCTTTGTTTTCTGCCGCGGATAGAAAACATTGTTCACGTACATAATATGCTATTGGTCTGGACTCTGAAATATGCGTTATCCTTTAATTGTGGACTTAGAAGAAAATAGATTACATATAATCATCGTGCTCTGATGGCATGGCTCATGTGCTACGTCTGGAGAGTTAGAAAAGATATTGCGGATAAATGGCAGAAAATTAACATTTTTCTTTATTGAAGGTTTTAAGGCTATACCTCAGTTGAGGCATGGTCTAAAATGATCGTGGCTAGGCGATGCGCGGATTGTGCAAATGACGCGTGCCGAACGAAATATAATTTGTCATATAAATCAAACATGCGTCCATTTAATGTTCTATTAGTAACAATAATATATTCATTGACATGTTTTCTTTTTCAAGTAAATGGGTAACGTTTTTAGTCATCTTTACACGATTTAAGAATTAATACCCCCGTCGCCATCACGAAACAAATTGACGTGTTCACAGCTCGACGTTCGCTCTCCGATTGACAGCGAGTCCAAAATTTCGTCGCACCTATAGTTGAAAATTATTTGCCGTTTCACTGTAGTGTCGTCTTAATAATTTTAAACAGATTTGGTGCTTCTGAGGACATGTGAAAACTTTTTGAGAGTCGTTGTTCTTAGTCCATTTTCCGTATTCACGAAGTAACAAATGCCTTTCGGATCCGGCCATGCTTAATTATTAATGCGGGGGTAATTAAATAGACAAACATCACGCTCCAGTGAACATTCATTAAGCGGCCCACCGCTTGGAATGGGCCAAGACTAATGACGTTTTAATTGTCGACACCGGGCTTTATGAATAATGAAAATAATAATCATTTTTGTTCTGGAAATTATATGCCGTGATTTCATTTTTTTCGCTTTTTTGTCTAATTATTATTTTAATCTACGGTGCTTTTATAAATTATTCTACATTATAGCCGCGGTACGAGATAGTTTCGATTGCGGAAAAAGGTTTTTTCTTTTCAATTCAAATTGATTTAAAATTTGTTGTGACTGATTTTTTTTTATCGGAAAAGGTTTTACTAATTAAATTCAGTAGGTACCTACCTGCTTACGTACATTCATAATAATTGTTTACTCACACTTATTATATATTTCCTAAAGTCTTAATTCAGCTTGTCAGGATATAAAATAAACGTGTTGTACCTACATCCAAATAATTCCTACCCCATCAACACTATTTTTTTAGAATTTTAAAATAAGGATATCTACTAAAAATATAAAAGTATAAAATATCATTAGGCCAATGTCAAATATCAAAAACCAGACATGTTCCCAAAAAAATTCCCTATCCACTCTGGCATAATAGTCAAAGCGAGAATACATAATTAATATATCTACGCTGTTTAGATATTGCACATTAGTTATTGTTGAATCATTCTGAATATGTGTTACCAGGTTGAATTGGTTATCAACATGAATACATAGAAATGTAGATTAAAAAAAACTTTCTTTCAAAATTTGTATGTAAGTATGATTGAGCACTGGATAGATTTGATGTAATAAAAAGAATCAAAATTACAAACTTTGGCATATAAAGATGATTCATGCCTTTTAGATCTAGTGAATGCAGTCATAAATATGTTCAGAATATCAGTCTTATGCGATATCTCATTTACAACGGGAAAAACTCGGCTATAAATCGTAGTTCTCAGTTCCCAATGAATACGACGAAATATTCAACATAACTACAAAGAATTTTCCAACGTTTTTGGAAGGTGGTTTCATAGGCCCTGGCCGAATTCAAATTAGTAAAACCCGATGCGGGTAGACGAATAGTTTTCAATAAGGCATCTTTCTTGGCTGGCACAATTTCCATTTGACTAGCATCAAGTAGAGTAGTTTGCGTGCCAAAGTCCTTACAGAAACCTCGATAGTAAATGCAAGATATCCCCATAAAGGCATCTAGAATAAGCGAGAAAAAAGCACTGGTGAACGATACTTCAATTAATAATAATATGTTTAGTACATCTATATTATAATACATTTCTTTTCTGAAACAGGCACGTTGCAGGTATTAAATTTATTAAATTAGTTTACATAATAAATAATCACGGATTTTGCTGGCTTTAAACTGGTTTGAAAATTCTCAACGTTGATGTCTTAGTACAATGATATAAATAACTCATGCAGATATTTTACCTATAAATGTAACATTTCATGTTACCCTACTAATATTGATTTATTTACAATTAAAAAAGTATAAATCTATTTAATATAATATAGGTATCGAATTAACTATGAACCTAAACAAATAATGTGAATAATCAACACATTTAAAGCTATAAAATTTTATACTTTAAAAATATGCTATGTTAATTTTTTACGTTTAAAATAATTAAATTCAAACGTGTAGAAATAAAACTGATTAATTTATGTTTTTTTTCTTTTATTTAAAAAACAAATTATGACAATAATTGATTTTCTTTATATTATAATATAACATTAAAAATCAAATTAATCACTAGTCATCGTCAATTACAATTTTTGTATTTTCAATAATATGCAAATTTCCTAGAATTAAATTGTTATCTGTTGAATTTCATATTATAACTGTTGTAGCAATATAATATATTAACAATGAATCTTTTGCAATTCATACCTATGCACATATGTACAATATAATACAATAAAATATAGAAAAAAAAACTTTTAATATGTTTGATATTTTTTTCGGTTATTAATTTGCTATTAAGAATATTCCAATTGACGCAAATTTGCAAAATAATATTCGTCAAAATAACAATTGAAATAATTTTCGTCAAAAAATTATTTCACCAAAAAAATGTGCCACCGTCAAATAATATTATTTAGATTATTATTATAGAGGTCAAATTAAGTTGAAAATAATACTGATATTGACAAATGCGTTGTATTATTAATGATACGATGAATAGTTATGTAGATACTTATTTATTTTATATCGTAATAACTAGATGCAAGCTTTTTTTTATTCTGTCTAATCTAAAAAAACACTGAAAAACATGCAGTTGGATATTATTATGTTTATAATGTATAACTATATTTTTCCAATGATAGGACAATATTATTATTTAATGATGATCCACATTTGATAATTATATTTTTTGTGCAAAATAAAAAGGTATATACTCAAGTCTGAAATCAGTGTTTAGGTAACTTTGTATCATTATTTTAGTTTCAGTGTGAAATATACTAATTAAACGGTGTCGATTCAAATCGTTTTCAATTTATATGATAAGTATGTCTTTTTATTCGCATTAGTAAATAGTGTTGGACAATATTATGTGGAGTTAAGTTAACACTAATAATTGTAGTAAATAGTTTGTAGACAAAACTTTTATGTAGGTATTTATTTTCTTTCAACGTATCCAAATATATTATTTACTAAAAAACTGGCTAAAACATAGCTACGGTTACCACTTAGTATTAGAAATCTTAGACCAATACTCCAGTAATAAGTACTTTTCATAATTTCAAATAATAAGCCCCTTCCCCTAAGACGTCTTCAAATTGCAACAACGGTTATGTTAGGTTAGGTTAGTTAATAAGAAAATGTAGGTACTTTCTAACGAGGCGAATGCCTCATTTGCGTCATGGAAACCACCGCTATAATATTATATGTAAAGCCGTATGTGGTTTGTCCTATGTGCCATATTTAACTTTCTTTTCTCTTCATGAAAATATATTTTCACTAAATATAATATGAACGTGTATATACGCCCACGGTGGCCGCGCGGCATAAGCGTTGGACTATAAAGCCGTGGGTCCCAGGTTCGAATCCTGGGTCTGGCAAGTACACATATTGTTTTTCAATTTGTGTGTGTCAGGGTATGGACCTAATAGGTTGAGCAAGTGGCTGACATCCATTTCTCGTAAAAAAACAAAATCTGTCAATGCAAACCTCCACTTTGTGGAGGCCCATATGATCCTATCAGGATCGGACATGGTCGGAAAAAAAAAAAAAAAAAAAAAAAATAAATATACAAGGTCAAGAACTGTTTTAATCAAGCCGTAGCACGAAATTAAATATCTTAGTGCTGGTTATTGGTCTTACTTCGAATGGAATACATTGTAGTAAATTGTTTGTAGTTGTAGTATGGCATACGCTTCAAAATCAAGCGAGGTTTTAGTCTATGGATGCTACTCTTGATAATTTTACGTGTGTTGCTAAAACAAATCCTTCCAGCCCGACGTGTCTGTTTCGTATACCATTATGAACTCAATATGAACTTTTCAACTTTTCCTTCGCTTTTATATACTTATACAAAAAACTATGTTTATTTGTAATGCCGAAGTGCTTTGAGGTATTTTTTTCGTATTTAATTCGGCGCTTGATTACAACTGGACCACGTTTTGGCAAAATGATTGTAACATTTTATTGTAAAACTTTGATACAAAACTCGCAATAAAATGAATCGTGACTGCGCCGTTAATTATTTCGGTCGGTCATTTTTTTCCCTCAATTTTTGATTTTGTACTGCTCTAGAGGTGTACCGCACGAAGCTGGTACCGCTCCATTCAATATTACTCATTTAAGTAAGAAAAATATTATTTACATCGTAACAATCCAGTACAGCAAGATTTTATGCAGATAACGTATCTATACAATATTAACACTTCATTTTTTGAAATATTATAAATAAACAAGGCCTACCTAAACATAGTTTTTATATTTAAAAAAAAAACTAAAACAATGCATAGCTTTAAAGTACATTTGCTCGTAGAATCGATAATTACTTACATGAATTTAAAATCGTAAAATAAGATAATTTTGAATAAGTAGTGAATTTAGCAATTGTAGTGTGGTAGGTATCGCATTATAATTTTATAAATTCAAATTTATCTATTCTTTGGTGTTCACAAAATAATTTAATATGACAAGTGTTTTGCTCGCATATTAAACTTAATCAAAAAGTCGTACTATTATTAGTAGAGTAAAATAAATGCTATGCGGGAGTAAATGAGGGGGGGGGGACGTGTTGAAAAAGAGCTTTATAAAATGATAAAATTAACTAATGTGTATTTCTAATTGGTATTGACGTTGATATTTACTAAAAATGTCACAACTTAACAATACTCTGCTAACTCTAAACTGTTGCAATATTGTAGTTAAAGTTTTGATTATAATATTGTAAGCAATATGCTGTGATTTTTTAGAGTACCTACCTATTTAATATTATCGTCATAATATACCTACGTAACTGATTTATTTAATATAAATACATAATCTAAATATACATATTGTGTAGGTACTTGTTTAACATACACGCCGCAGGACCCGCTCCGCAAAACGATGCCATTGAGGTTTTGTCAAAAAAAACTTTATTTTTTATATATTATTGTCTAGTTATGACAAATCAAACTAAAATGTGTAAGTACATTGTTTTGTACAAGTTAATATATTAATAATAATTTCTGTGATGTCAAAAAAGGTAGGTATAATCTTTACACGAAATGTGTACGGCCGGTGCCAACTTGTCGCAGTACAGCTCTCTCTACATGCGGTTCAGAGGAATAAACCTCAAATTATTATTGTGGTGTTCGTAAAAATCGTTATTATTCGAAATGTAATTATAATTATAATCATAACTATAACGCTAGTTTTAATGACGGTGTTATTACATAATTACGACGCAATCATATTTACGATATAATAATATATTTATACATATAATGCAGACGGCCGGGTACGTCAGTCATTCACCACAAAACACTGCTTTTATATGACAAAGAGAAGTTAGCATCACAGTTCTCACAGTGTGTCACTGTATTTGATTCATCACTTTAGTTATTCTAACCAAGCTTAACTTCGATATTGACCATACCCTTGTCGTCTAAAAATATATTCAAACACAGTGGTTGAGCTTTTCACAGTGGACTTTAATTTGAAGATGCTTATGGATTATTGATCTAGGGGGTGTTTAAACAGTGATTCAACCGAGTCACTAACATTTTATGTTGAGAGGGCTGGTGCGCTGGAGCTGGTTCGGTGTTCACACACTCACGCACTGATAACTGTTCGGAATATCACTCTCACGGTTGAAAATCTCAGGATGGATGATATACGTGACGTTTGCTCAAACCATATCAGATTTAGCGCAACGAAGGTCGAACAGACGCGTTTTTGATGAGTCGCTCTGTAGTTAACGACGGCTTAGCTTTAACAAACCTAAGTGCGTCCGCTGTCTTGAGGTAAAAGAATGTAACTGCCTGTTCTATAATCACGGTCGACTCATGACACGTAACTGCCGATGGCCTTGACTTGCAACAATATCTAGGGATTTGAGGTAGGTGAGAGTGAAAGGAATAAGGGCCACCATAATTGGCCCAACCCCATAGTTTTAATACACTAGCATAAAACTTATAATTTGGTTAAACACCGCCAGAAACGTACATATTAAAAAAAAACTATACCAAATTGTACTCACGTACCTGCAGTGCAGTTCAGCGGTGAAACCGACACAATTATTATAAGGCACGCGGAAAGTTCCGATGAAGTTAAGATTGAGAGTTATTTTAAAATTTAAATACTAATCCGCCGTTAATACATATTGGCATTTTTTTTATAATTATAAATCATTCTGATCCGATCGCAAAATCCGGACCTTCTTTTATTTAATGAATAACACTTAAACAATAATTTAACATTATTTATTCAACATACATAGGTATACCTAAGTATTGGAGAGATCCGGATGCCATCTAGGTAACAGAGATATGCACCATTAATTATTACAAATGGAAAAAGTCCATCGGTACCTACCTACAATTGTATATTGGAAAAAAATGAGATCAAATAATGAAGACGTGCTAACCTTTCATCCGTAAAAATATTTTCACCACAGTCGGGATTTGAACTCGAGATAACTTTGCAGAACTGCGCAATGCCGAGCGAGCACCTTATCATTGGACCACGGATTCAAATAATTGTAGATACGTGCGGAGATATTACACAAAATATGTTTTTATTACTATGAAGAAATGATTCTATAATATTATATTTTTATGGGTGATATAATATTTGTCTATTATGTATTGTGATGATGAATTACTGCATTTTTGTTATGTAAATGCGTTCTTACTTGTAATAAGGATATTATTCAATATATAGGTATTTTTTTAATTTGTTGAAACTATTGACACAAACTTTATAATAAAATTAATAAATTTGAAAATTATTACGTTGAAAATTTGCTTAAAGTGTCTGACACGGAAAGACGTAGAGATCCGACGTATTGACTGATTTTGAGGCTCCCTAGGATAAAAAAAAAATTCGCGCACACGAAATCTATTATAAAATATCTAGGTAAGTACATTATATTCACAATTTATGCCTTAAGTAATTAGCTGTCTCTTAACAACGCATGATCTGCCACCCTCATAATGAATTCACTGATTTAGGCACTGATGATGAATGATAGTCGAGCTTTTGTTATGTGAAATCTAAATCGTTATAAATTAAAAAGAAAAAAAATCAACTTGTGAGAAATACGAATTTTGGACTGTTTGTAAGTCCCCTTTTATATTCTCTGACGAATCGTTTGCATTAATTGCGTTAAAGAAAATCACCGCTGATCTAACAAAGTAACTTAAACGATCTATGTTGAAAAAAATAGTTACCATACTTTATTATATTTATTATTTTTATTATTTACTTAGCGAAGTCTTCACTAGACTTACAAATACGAAATTATAGTGGGCATGGTAATTATTTATACTTACAATGAACACTCACATTTGATAATGTCCGTCATCTGAGCGAAACACGTAACTTAAAAGATTTTTTAAGTAGGTATAGTGAATACTAAGTGATAAAGTGAATAAAGTATCATTCCGTATTTCTTGAAAATGGTACCTGATTATTGTTCCTAAGTCTAAGGAATGAGAAACTTGTAAGCACCAGTAAGTACTGTAAGTAGTCTCCATATTAATGTGCCTACTATATAGATAGGTATTTAACTTACCCATATTGACACGTAAGACTTTCCGAAATTCATATAACTTCAATTTCGATCACGTGTCTTCAGTTGATTTTCAATAATTTTTGGTGGGCGGATACATTACCTACTAATATTTCATAACTTCTCGAAATGATGTTATATATTAGGTATAACGTATTGCAGAGCCTATGACGTATAAGGTACCTACATATCCATCTTCTTATATTATTATTGAATATTGTATACCTTTATATCTATTATTTACTGATGACGAATTATTATTAGCCGAGTTGTCTCATATTTTTTTCAATTCATTTATAACTTCCTGGTCATTCATCTCGGCTTACCTGTAACAAAAGAAAACGAATACATTAGTACCTATGTATTTAAAATATTAAATAACAATGATTTATTTTATAAATAGGTTATTGTAAAGGCATGTTTTATTTTACGTGTTAAAATAAATGGTATATTACTATGACCGTTTCAGACGTAGCATACGGCCACAGCTTTTACTATTAACATGATACACTATATTAAATTTATATAATATTTATCTTTACGTATTCTAGTAATACTACATATTTAATAATGGGCTATTCTATAGTGAAACGCTAAAAATTGTAGCATTTCAAGAAAACGTTTTGTGTACCAAAAATGTTATGAATAATTCAAAATATATTTAATAGAGACAAGAGATGTCACGGAGACTTGAAGCTTTCGAGATGTGGCTGTATAGACGCATCCTCAAAATTCCTTGGACTGACCGGGTGACAAATGTTGAAGTTCTCAATCGAATGGGGAAGGACCGAGAAGTTCTACGTAGTATCAAAACCAGGAAACTACAATACCTCGGCCACATTATGAGAGGACAAAAATACAGCATTCCCCAACTCGTCATTCAAGGAAAGATCAATGGGAAGCGTAGCAGAGGACGGCGCCGCATTTCGTGGCTTAAGAACCTCCGTGATTGGTACGAGTGCAACTCCACCGAACTGTTCCGGGTAGCAGACGACAAAGATAAGATCGCCTTGATGGTGGCCGACCTCCGCTAGGGGATGGCACAATAAGAAGAAGATTTAATATACGTATGTACATTATTTTCATGCAAAGTTACTTTTCTACGAGTTATTATATGTTCAGTACTTACGTACTCTATGTTTGTAATAAAAAAAGAAATAATTTTATTAAATATTATAATATGTCCTAATATGAAAATATCTACATATGAATATGATAGATGAATAATTAGAAACCCACATATTCTAGATCTAGTGAAAACCCTCTCTAGAGACAACTTCTAAAATAATTTAAAAATTGCTTTAAATATATTTTAACGCTTATTCAAAAGTCTACTACCCTATTAGACCGCACACAGTCACACATATTTTCGAATAATCCAGGAAAGGGTCGCGGAGGAAGCGTGAAGGGGGCGAGGCAAGTGCGTGAAAAAGTTCGTCATGTTTTGAGGAACAAACACTTGCAATAGATCTATCTATATTTTTCTATAATCTAAGAATATAGTATTGAAAACAATAAACACAGTTACGAAATAAAATTGTTGTACTTATATTAGGAATAAAGAATTTTGTCTCACCACAAATGACATTTTAGCAATACGATTGAAGTGATAATGTATAATAATTATCAATATCATATTAAATATGTTACAAAAGTATAGTTATGTATTTTTATATTTTAAAAAATAAATGGTATGTACTTTAAAAAAACCTGGAATTACAATGTAACATTGATTTTCTTCTGCGGTCAATAAAATTGTCCGCGGCGTTCAATTTTTCGTGAGCCATCGAAATCGTTGGATTACGAGAATTCAATTCTTAATTAGTCCAATACAAACTTTTGAATAAGGTAACTATGTACCCGGCTCAGTATTTTATTTGTATGGTTACGTACTTGCTTTTGTATTACGCAGTCGTATACCGAGAAGCGATTTCTATAGGACTACCGTTGTAAATGAAGAAGGCATATAGATGTTGGTACTTACTGTACAGCTACTGTACACTCAACTCAAACTAAACAAGTGATTAGAAATTGGATATCAGTTCTGAGAAAAAATATTACTGGCCGAAATGAGCTTATTGAGATCCCGCCGTATTAAAAACGAATTGAAGCTTTTTTATTAGTGAAAGATTGTTATTCAATTTTTAAGAAGATATTTATATCTGATAATTATTTTAAAAAACAATTTGTTAGGACAAAAGGAACTTTTTGTAAGCTTTAAGCTTTAATTGTGTGTTATCAAACACTTAATACTTTGAACGCGGAAGACGCACATGGCGCGTAATGACCAGGCGGCCGATCGATGTAATTAAC
Source organism: Rhyacophila brunnea (assembly GCF_057557595.1). Taxonomy (NCBI): domain Eukaryota; kingdom Metazoa; phylum Arthropoda; class Insecta; order Trichoptera; family Rhyacophilidae; genus Rhyacophila; species Rhyacophila brunnea. The sequence continues at coordinate 45,991,289 of NW_028233361.1, read as the reverse complement.
GTGCATTTTAAAGGGGGCAATTAAAATCTCATTATATAGTCAGCAGCGAATGCGTTAAAAACGAATATCAACTTTTCTTTCTTTAACTCGCTGTGAAATTGAATGAAATTTTCCGGAATTCTACTCTTATACCTACCTACCTATTTGTAATTCTGTACAGTAGTGGCGAAGGGTAGGGGTAGGCTGTTAATATCCAACATAAATAGTGCACACTAAACATTGTCAGTAATACGTATTTGTTTACAATGAACTAAGACTACGATTTACATATTTTGGATATTTCATAGATAGACGAGTATTTTTTAACTATTTTCTATTATGGTTTGGCTTAGGCGAGGTATAATTGATTTTTAAAAACTAACCAACACCACCTATAAATAAATTGTAGTACTAGTTCAACAAAAACAAATACTTATGACTGACAAAGTTTAACATCCACTATTTATGATAGATCTTAACAGCCTACCTCCACACTTTGCCACTGCTGTACAGTATATAATATATATACCTACACCAACATTGCATATGTTTAGATTAAACCTTCAAAGTCAATACATAATTCGCACTTACAGAAAGATGAAATGAGGGTAATTAATGATAGTAATAAATTAATAATTAAAACAAAATGTTCACCATTTTTGACTAGGTGTGCAATCAATTATTATTGATCCGAGAGGTAACGTGTGTACATATACCTGTGTAAAATACATATTTTTCAGTAAAGGTCACAAATAAAATTATGACAATGCCGACCTTCGAAATTTTGTTTATTTGGTGATAAATATTTAGATTTAATTATATGGATAACAAATACGAAAGTATTTGAATATCGCATACGTTTAAATGTTATAATATTGTTAGTGTGTGTCTTACTTTTTACACTTAACTCGTATTATTTCTTGGATCAAGAGTACTATTACATGAAAACGTACGCTACGTATCTAAAATCATTTTATGTAATTACAGTTAGATATGCTAAAAATTTGTAAGCGACAAGTTGCAATTTAACTGAGCAATTTATAAAACAAGGATTTAATTGGTTTCATTATAGTATAATATAATATGTGTTTCACTAACTTTACTGTTATATCAAACATAGTTGAAGCTTCGTCACCGCAGATTATTTATAGTCTGAATAGTTTTGCCAAAACGTACCTACTATAACTTTGACTTGGGACAATCAATTTGATAGGAGCTTTACGAATTTGATAAATTAAAATGAAAGTTTTTTTGCCTACGTACCTACCTACCTACATATATCTACGACCTACTTAAGAGCCAATGTAGTATAATGTTAAAAAATAACAGTTTCGGGAAAACGCAAATTAAGATTTTTCATGCCTTTGATGGAAATATATTTAAGGATTCATATTTTTAAGAATTTCGAGTTTCTGTTACGATTATATTTAAAAGATGCATAGTATCCATGAATGAATATTACGATATATTTTTTTTTGTAAAATTCGACTTGAAACTCACTGTCTAGAGACATAAATAAATGATTGGAAATTCCAAATATTTAGAAAATAGTAATCCAAATTCCATAGAAACGTTAAAGCTCGAATAATAATTACATAAACTAGAATAATATCCCTATTTGAAATTTTAAACCAGTGGCGTGGCAAAAAAGACGTTATATCACGTTTGTCAGTTGCGAAATAAAAAAAATCTGATTTCCTAATGTCATTAGCAATTATTTATCTTCGAAAATGTACCTACTAAGAGGAATAAAAAATAATATTATAATTCAATTCATCGCCCACGTAAAGTGTCCGTGTAGCCAAATAGCGTCGCAAAATTATGATAATGTCGGCTTGGACAGGGACCATCAATCAAAACATCTGCAAATAAAATAATTATTGATAATAAGTTATTCATTGAAAAAAAAACTGCCAAGTAATTTATCAATACTGATTGTTCTTTTGCAAAAAAACTATATAGGTAATTACTTTTATTAATAGTAATCTAATGCTTTTATTGTTTTATATAGGGCTTTTCCTGGAGAATATAGCGTTATTAATTATTAATTTAAGCAATGTGTATGTTTTATATTTGATCCAAACAAAAGTCATTGTTTCGTGACGTCAAAATAACTAAAATAAGAATTTATATTAAGTTGCAGAGAAAGTATTTTTTTATAATATTTGCTTTATAATTGCTGTTGATTGCTGAAAGTCATTCGCTTTGAAATGTATTTTCCTGACCAATATGTTGAGATAAAACGATTTACATAAGTGTGAAAGCCTAATATATATAAGTAGGTAGGAACGTACAACAGATTTTGTTTTTACGAGAAATGGATGTCAGGCACTTGTTAAACCTATTACGTATATACTCTAATTCATACACAAATTGAAAAACAATATGTGTACTTGCCAGACCCAAGATTCGAACCTGGGACCCACGATCAAAATCTGTTAATATAGACAGTTAACAAAATAAAAGAAATATAAACCTCCACTTTGTGGAGGCCCATATGACCCTATTAGGATCGGACATGGTCGGAAGAAGGAAGACATGGTCGGTAGGTACAAAATAAAATCATAGGCGGCTCTCGTGATGCAGTGACTAAGGCGCTGGCTTTTCATCTGGGAGCTCTGGGTTCGATTCCCAGTGAAGACACAATATATTTATGTGATTTTCTCAAAGCCTGGGTGTTTATGATTGTTCAAAATTACTAACAACCACCTTGTACAAAGAAGCAAAGACATGGTTATTAATAGCTTAAAAAATAGGGTATATAAAATTGTAAATTACAGTGAGTAAGTAACCAAAGCAGAACGTCAAAATGGGCTGCCATTTTCTTTTGATTTATTTTTCAAACCATATTTTACAATGCAGAGAATATTATTATTTTTATAGTTACGAATTTAATAATACATACTTAGGTATATCGTTCTAAAATCATGGTTAAATGTTAAAATATATTATTATGAAGTTCATTTGATACTCGTATTAACAACCAATAAGCAAAAATAGACCAATATATTATATTATTTTCAGAAGGCGGAATGCAGATAATATGTAAAGATGATTTTGTATGTAAGTGAAAAAATATAACCATATAACGGAAAGGAAAAATAGCTTGGTGATATTGGTTGCGGTTCGGAGGTTGAATCCACCTGTTATTAGACGTCTCCATTAATTTCGTGGTTATGTGTCGCCATAAATAAGGCACGTGCGAAAGTAATTTTGAATAATAATTATTACGTTAGTCCAAGACAATAATCATCATCGTCATCGGTTTGACGGGAAGACGCCATTACAATAATTTGGCGGGAAACATAATTTCCATTCCCACGCCGAATTTGGACCAATCGGAGCAAAGCGTTTGCTGTTGGTTCTAATTTTGAAATGTCGATATTATGCGATCTGGTGAGAGTATCGAATTCAATTATGGGAAAATAAATCCAGAAGTCGCGGCCCATATCAAAACATTTTTTAATTTGACTATATATAAATATTTTACGACTTATAAAAATGAAAAAAAATACTATTTTCGCTACTCAGTGAGGCATATTATTCTTAACAGAGTAGAAGTTACATTAAATGTTGCTAACGTGGACTGTTTGTTAACCATTTACCCAGTTATCAGAGGTGACCCAACTTTAGACATATACCTGCATGATACAAGTATGTATAAAAATTTATGGAGAAAGCTGACTTTACACCCAGCACCTACCCTAAATAATCAAAATATGGTGTGTTGTAGATTGTAGAAATAATACAATTTTAAAGCTAAAAAAAGCCAATTTCTGGTTGGTATCATATTTTTCTGACTGATGATTTGTGCATCCCTGATAACTAACTATCCAAGAAAATAAAATTAAAAGTGGTTTGTTTTCCCAAGGCGTAGAAAGAACTCACCTGCGATGCCAATTGAGAGAGCAATAGCTTTATTCAACCATATTACCTACTTCGGATATCGGTATATTCCATTTGTTTTAGAGCGAGTTTAGATATAATATGATGTCTTATATATTTTTAGACAGGTTGGTTCCTCATTTTACAAAAACCTTTTCTACTCTCACCTCTCAGTATAAAAGAATATAATATTACACAAATTCAAACATACCTACTCATACTTGATTAAGTTCACGGTGTGTGTTCACAAAACTTATAGATTAATTATTTCATATCGGTTCTATGACACTAGGTATTTTTGAAGTATTATATTTATTTATATAGGTACTTAAAATTATTATATTAGGTACTGATTTTATTATGTTAGGCATGTTTGATCTGGTAATTTGTTATTTGCTTATGAAAGTAAATAAAATTTTGAAATTTATAATAAATTATTTGTGTAAGAATATTGAGATTAGATTTTTCACAATAATATTAATACAGAATGCATTTACTTAGTATAAAATTAATCAATTTCTTGGTTAACTTAGAGTTAGGTGTGAGTTTTTTAACTAGATTTTTTTTACCAGTTGTTTAAATTGAATAAGGCGTTGTCCGGTTTCACTAATTTATTACATCGTTAGGAAGTCATCAAGGCGCAATCTCGCTCGGTAAAAAAGTGTAAGTATGCACAAAAACGTGTTCAACTACTAGACGGTATTATCGAGAGAATAAAAAAAATGTTAAAAAGAGTGACGAGCTTTAAAATTTAAAACGACGAGTGTGTAAAACCGGTAGTGGCTTGTATGAGACCCAGAGTATGGAGTTATGTCTGACAGAACTGGTCAAATTATATCAGAAAAATAAATAAATTTACTCCGAAACACCTAGAGAAGATACCAGATAAGTAATTATAAATGCCTATAAGAAATAGTCATGTTAGCTTCTGTGCGAAGGATAATATGGACCACCACAGGGTGGAAAGGGGTAGAAGTTATTATAATTGACTTTTATGTTTGCACTGGTTCAAACGAATATTGAAAAAAAAAATAACTAAAACTTTTCCAACGGTTGTCATCACGGCAAGTCGCTCTACAAACTAAATCAACATGGCTGCTATAAACATTATAAATACACAAATAAAAAAATATTAAAAAAATCTTATTTATGCTTATTGATGCGGGTACAAATTATTTTGTAATAATACGTCAGTACAAAAAATAATTATTCTATAATTTTTTTAATAATAATATCGTCACCTTAATACTACAACTAGATAACTCTGATTTTATCATTGTCGGAAAATGAAATTTAAACTTTACGTAATTAACACAAATCTAGCCTATAGTACATAATTAGATATTATTTAAAATAAAAATGAAAATTTATGCTTGTCTAATTGGGAATAATTAAATAATGTTCCACTGTATGAAGAAATATTGTAGATATATTATTATTTTATTTATTTACCTAATACATTTATGGTTTTTTTTTTCAAAACACAAAATTAATACAGTTAATGACTAGTTTTATCATTTTATAGAGAAGAAAATGTAGAATCATATTCAATAGCTATCTTAAAAATAGTGAAAATTAAGTTATCTAGTTGTAGTATTGAGGTGACGATATGTACCTACAAGCAAAAATGGATTCAACCTCGACTACAAGCCCCGGCCCTTAGCTTTCCGTTATCTGGCCTAATTTGTAGCTGTACATAATCCGAGAACATAATATTATGAGATGTTAATTTTGGGAAAAACCTATGTCCATTGTTATAAACATTACATATTATATATATATATATATATATATATATATATATATATATACACGTATGTACATACATAATATTATATAAATTATAAATTATACGTAATCAACTTTGGTGAATACTTACATAATATTTAATTATCTACCTGAAAATTATCGATAATAGTTACAATAATAGACCTTCCAGTAATTATATAGTACTGAATTATAACTGGTAAACATTACTACAATATATATTTTTGACAGTGGTGTCTATTATAACTGTTATCACCTCCAGCCTAAAATATTAAATTTATACTGCTAGGCACTTTCTTAATTGTCTAGCAGCACAGTATAACGAAACTATGCAAACAGAGCTTTGTAAAGTCAAACAGTGGACGAAGTAGTTGAGAGTAAAAGGTGGTGGGATTCGAACCTGGAGGTTAGTGTTTGCGTTGCGCGTTTCGGTCGACTGACTACTCACATGCGAGATCACACCTCGTTGAGGCGTGAGGTGCCACTTACGCTCACCTGGCCAGAAGGTTAATTAAACAAAACTCGTTGCCTAGTTACCCGTCTACCTGGGTAGTATTTTATAGTAATTATTATGACAAACAAGTGTACGCTGCATTTGAATATTGTAATTGGTTTTCTGGGAATGTTTGATGAGAGTATCAAGTATAATTAGTTAACTCACATTCTTGATTCTAAATAATTATACAGGTAGGTATCTAAAGGTGTAACATCACCTTTTTGCTGTCACTTCTTAATTGATTAACCTACCTTAAAATAATATTTTTGTCGTTGTGCAATAGTTATCAAAAAAATCATTCGTCTATTTACGCTAAAATGGCCTGAAATTATTATTATTTTACAAAAATAAATTTATTAGTTAAAAGTTTAACTTATTCATAACATCAATATCTCTAAAACTACAATTCAGATCAGAACGATTTTTGGCGTAATAGAAATTTAGTCTAAAGCTTTGTCCAGATGACGCGTGTATCACCGCAATATGCCATCTGTACCTCGACCGCGCACGAGAGGTAACTCGTCGCGAGTGCGTGTGGACTGCTCAATGAGGTCACATATAGGTACCTGGAATGCGCGCGAGTCAAATCGACTTATTTTTGAAAAAAGTTACACGTCATATCGTAAATTTAAAACTATAAAAGTAAGTGTAGAAATAAATACTATCTCCCTATTTATCACTATTACGTATCAGTTAATTTAAATCGAACATGAAAGATATAGGTACCTACGTTATTTTGTATGTCATGTATAATAAGTAACTACCTACTTAGTAAGTAGGTATGTGAGTGTGTTTTTTGTTATTGAGGTCATTAATTGTAAAGTCAAGTACGTCATTTATTTTATTAATTATAATTTTTAAACGAATCCAACTCATTTTGTTAGTAAAGTTGGGTGAAAATCAGAAGTTGATTGCAAAAAGGGTACCATCCATAAAACGATATTAATATATTATTATGTAATAGATTATGTACCAAATCATCCGAAAAATGTTATTTTCAAAATAATCGTATTCTGTCATACGTCGCTCTTTTAGTTGTATGTATATTAATATGTTTTTCAAAGCTAATATCTTTTGTTTTAATTAAATCACTTTTGTTAATCAGATATCTTCATAACTGACTAGGTGCCTACTTAAATATAAAGAATGACATTTGTTTTGTTCATTAAATGCTAGCATGTTCATTAAAATTCTTTGCACAATGGCCATCAATTTAATTATGAATGCATGTGTTAAAACAAAGATCAGGTATTCCTTAATTAATTAAAACCTACTTTAAATTTATGTCAAAGAAACAAAATAACGGCGATTCGTTACGAGGATATTTTAAATTGTTGTGGCAACAGGTTGACGAAATTATGAACGACGGCGTGATGTAGAAAGAATCCAACCCACATCGATTTACAAAAACAGAAAATTTTCACCTTGTAAAATGTAAAAAAATAAATATCGTCTGGTCATTAAAACATTCACACATTTGTTTTCATTTTATTATTTTTGAAATGCAAATTTACTGTAATATAAAAAATATATGTAAATAATACTTTATGAAGAAATTACTAATTCAGTAGCGTTAAATCGACTAATGTCTTTTCCTTTTACCTACATAATAAGTATAAGTATTATAATTAATTTCATATACTTATTAAACAAGTTTTAATTTATTATATGACTTATCTTACATTAATGGGTAAATAAAATATTTGAAAAATAAGCTTTCGTAAATAACTTTGTTAATTGATATTAAGCTTTGTCATACATATAACTTTGATAATCAAGGACCAGCATTGCTAAAAACTATCTTTACGTTCATTAATATTATAATATTACAAAATGGAATTCACGGCTTTATATCATTATTTACAGATAACACTGCTTAATCCGCATTTAGACCAAACGAGAAAATGTTTGTTCTTCTCCCACTACAGCGAAATTCTTATGCTCGCTCAACAAAAAGCGTTTACGTTAAGAGAATTTCATTGGAGTGGGGGAAGAACAAACATTCACTTGCTTGAGCTGTTATACCTAATATAAACATTCATGTGTACCTACTTACTATCACAATCTCAAAATTTTAATATTGTATTGTAAAACTGATTGTTACCAATTAAAAATATCCGACAAAATCAGTCTCATTGTGATATATTATTGTGGAAACAAGTATGAAATATAAAAATACATTTTCGACGTTCTATGTATTTTTTTTAAATTTATTATTATTATATAAATTCTCTTAAATTCTCTCTTGTGAGGGTAATATTTATTATAATGTAAATCTCATGTTGTGTACGTCTTGAATTTAGATTTGTTATGTCCACAATGTTTATAAATAAATAAATAAATAACATGATAAGTGACAGTTAAAGAAATATTTTTTGATATTGTGCGTTAGTACCTTTTTGCAGAACATCAGCCGTTTGAGGAAAATTAAAATATTTTGCGTAGGCGTGCCTTTAGTGATTAAATTAAAAAAATACGACACAATGATAAACTTACGTCATTGTGGATTTTATTGTAGAAAACTGGATTCTCAAATTTCAGATTAACAATAATTAATTATTACCTACAGTATAGCTGTAAAAAATTAAAACCACACACGGTCTGTGTCGCCGCTAATGGAATGCATTGTGTTTCGTTGGATATTGGCTAATTTGACATGAGTATATTGTCATTTAAAATTTATTATATCTGAAAATTGACGAAATTCTGAAAGCTGGGATATTGTTTTAAACATAATATTAATTTATCTCAGATACCTATCCACCTAAATTAATAATAAATCTATAGTTTCAAGTATAAAAAATAAAACAACACGTTGATAACTCACGATTTATTACGAAATATTCACATATTTTTCTATTTACAATTATTATTAATTTTCCATTTTGACAAGTCGATATTTTATGTTAGACAAATAACATTATATACATACTTAATAATAATAAAATCTAAGTAATAATTAACATAAATAAAATTTATATTATTAATATCTACGGGATTTATTGGTAGGTCTATTGTTAAAGTGAATGTTTATTAGTCTGCATTATTGCTGAAGAACACTCACCCCTAACCCTGTGATTAATACCAAAACGCAACCTATTATGATTATAAGAAATGTTTATGCGTAAGGCCTGAGTAGTCGGCGTTTAGCGGAGCGGTAGTAAGGTGCGCAACTCAAACGTATAACCGTATGTGAAAATATTCGTAGACAATGTCTTTTTTTTGGCATTTCACACACGGTTATACGTTTGAGTTGTATCACAACTTGTGATAGGTATAATATCCCTTACAGAACTGGCCAACTGTTTTGTTTGGGTAAGGTAAAATATTAAAATTTACTTCTATAGTCTATTTTACAGTGCCAGCACTGTACACATCGATTATGTGGGTCACTGGCCGTTAGGGAAAAAATGTAATCGACAGCCACGTCACGTTATTCTCTATGAGTGTTGACCTGTCAAAATTTCACTACGAAAAAGGCAGTTTTGTCATCATGAGTAAGTACCTAATTATCTTTATTTATAAAATACAATAAATTGATTAGTAAAATAATTGTGACTTTTTCATTTCTCGAGATTCCAGAATATTTGTTTTCTCGAGAATTTGAGATTGGTTTTTTGACTTATCGAGAATTCTCAAGATATATGTATTTCTATATAGGAATACTGCCGGTTTAATACTACTTTTATAAATTAATAATATATCATTATTTTATCCAATCTAACGAATCTAATTCTAACGTTATCCATACAAATAATGTGTGCGACTGTATAAATACAATGATAGCAAAAATTATATTTATTTAGAAATCAATTTGCATAATATCTAGCAACAAAATATATGAACTTAAAAAAATCTGTTGTCATAATATTTTATAATAATTACGGCAGTCGTGATAATTATAAGAACGGTGGAAAATATCAAAAGTCAACATGAATGCATTAAAAAAAGCCGTGGCATTTAGTCAAATATGTGACATCCTGTTCATACAAAAATGTTGTTAACTATGATTCAAAACTAATTACACAGGATAATTACAAAATTCCAGTGTCATAGATAATTATATTTTTTTTATATGACAATCAAAGACCGGACAAAAGTTACCGACACTCATAAAACATTGTTAGTATGAGAAGTTAATAATATGAAAAGATTTTATGTTTTAATAATAATGGTACGTACCTACTTAGGTATACATTATATTATGAATAAGTAATATTTATTTTTTATTGCATGAATTTTAATTATTAGTTTCATATGCATGTTATTAAGTCAGTACCTACTTTAATATGCATAACCACTATGTATGTATTTTTTTTTACTGTTTTTTTAAATTAAATATATATACGTACCTATATAGGTACTCAATGCATGTAACTTTATTTATTATTTTATAAACGATTCTTTTCAATATTTGATGGTATTTTGGTTTTCACCGTGAGTTCTTTCTTCTCCTTCCTTTCTCAATGTTTGGAGATAAATTAGAGGATGCATAAATCGTCGAAGAAAAAACACATGTACCTAAACCGAAATATCAACAAAGATAATAAACCGTGTAAAGTTTTAATCAATTAATATACTTATGTTATTATGACTGGCTATTATTAAAATAACGAAAAAAATATCATTTTATAGGTTATCTATACTAAAATATAGCTAAGTATATTATTTAATCATAGCACGTTTTCACGAGCATACATTACCTAGTTATTACGCTGATTTTCAGTTTTATAAAACGTTTAATGATTATTAATATACGTACCTTATGGTTTTCCTATATGAATAGTATTTTTTGGGTATGGACCCATGCAAGACGTATTATATAAAGTACGAATGTATCACATTTCGCCGTATCATAGTTCAAGATGAACTGTTGTATATAAAAGAGATGGCAGTATACCAATAAGATAAAAAAATGACGTGTTGTTAGTGGAAACTTGCAGAATATAATGTTCCAATTTTATTACTAACACAATAAGAACATTAATTTGATAAGTACGACTTGATTCCTTCGATTACTTACTTGCTTAGGTATATAGTTTTGAACCATTCAGTATTTTATATACTTACATATATACGATTACGATTGAAAGTATTTATAATTTATTTAGCTACATATTTCCGTATACTAACTAATCATTAATTTATTAATTTGTAAATCATGGCTGCAGCCATTTATTCAAAGATTACATATCCCTATTCACTTTGAGGAAGGTATATAATATATACGTATATTTCCCGATTTTCACTTCAGTCTTTTACACTGCGTACAGTAGATAACTAGTATACAATTTTAGTCATGTCATGTTAGTTGTAGAGAATTCTTAACATTATTAAGAACATACTTACAAAGATAAATTGTTTAATGTCATAAAATAATAATTATAATAAATCTGTAGTTCCACAAATTAGTAGTTATTAATCGATAGCTATTTCAGTTATATTACTATTATTAGGAATGTAATCATGTAACTAGAACAGTATTGATAATGGTGTAGCAACCGAATTAATTATCAACTAAATAAACTGGAGTTTAATATTATACTATTATATGGTTAATTTTAACATAAATAAATACGTACTTATAATTTTTAAAAATCTACTTTGTTACCAAAAATTGTTTGTATTAAGTTATTTTTATTAAAAATAATTACGTATTGTAATTTATTAAATGAAAGATTTTGACTTTCGTCGGGTCCCTGTATATAATATTATAATATTCATAGACGCAATTAAATGCTTTGATGTGTATTTTTTCGGTGAATATAACAAACATTTAACATTGGCTTATGTGATCCACGTTCCCATATGTTTATTATGACTAACAACAATCATTGTTGCAGTAACGATTGCGGATATAATTGCTGACAAATAATACACTATATTTTATATACAATCTGTCTTGCCGGTGTGACAGTAATGACGGTGCTTGATGGGTTAAATAAATTGCATAATTATAACACGAACCCAATTTTTCATTCCGTAATAGGTATTTGCATATTGTGAAAACGTATTATTATGACATATAAATCAGTACGAATATTTCGTGACTAATTATCGCTCAATATGACGAGATTCATGGGAAATAAGATAAAATATATTGGTATATAAGGCTACGGTTTTCATGAAAACATAACGTGTAACCAATGAACCAACACACACCCAAATGAATTTTAAATTGTTGAACAGCACAATGACTAATGAGTATACTGATCATTATAGGTAATATTATATCGATAATAATTCTACTTATTATTTTGGGGAACTTGTAAAATGAATAATTTTAATGAAAATGAACCAAACTGGCATGGAGTATATTTGGGCGCTTGAATAGTAGCGTAACGTGTCATGGAAAGGTGCATGTTGGACATAGCGTGGAAATATCACAAAAGAAACCGATAGACAAGGAAGCAGACAAGAGTAAGCGACGTGATAGAGGTCACTAAACTGATAAAATGGCAATGGGTGAGTGGACAACCGCTGAAAAAATACCGCCATACAGTGGTACCCAAGGAGCACTACACGCCCACAGGGACGCCCTAAAACCCGATGGATAGACGAATTTTTAAATTTCTGTGGATGTACGTGGTAGTGAATAACTAGGTACTGAGAAGAATGGAGGCATCCAAAAAGCAGTAATTCGAGCCTGGCTGATGAATATGATATTTAATTATTATTATTATTATTGTTTTCCTTACTTTGTGATGTTTACAATTAGAATGAAATACCGACGTGTTGTCAAAATCAAAGATAACATATTGTGGTTAATGTAAAGAGATTCATAAATAATATATTATGTGTATTAAATTGATAATAAAATCCCGTTATGTAGGTATCTGCCATCACTTAAGAACCGATTTCATTGACATGCCAGCTTTGATAACTAGCATGAAAGTGTTGAATTAATCTGACTTAACATAATTTACGCTAAATGGTTTATGTCCTAAGCTCAAGCACACGGCAGTTTACCAAGTAGGTAAACCGATCCAACGTCCGAAATATCCATCCGATATAATTCTTTTTTTCTCCATAAGAGCGTTGGTGTATCGGATGAATACAGGTTTTAGAAACTGGTTTAAAAAATATTTTTTAAAGGTTATGCCAACATATTACTGCTATAACGATGATGATGATGATGGTTAAAGCAGAGGTATGAATGAAATTCTTGACACAAAATTGAATGACTCACTGCGAGTGGTTTTGTGAAAAAGATTCTCTCGTATCGTCGTAAATTATGTATTTTACCTACATCCGTTTTCATTGAATGTTGATTTATATACTACTAAAAAGTATTTAGACTATTACATATAGAGAGAATCATATTATAAACTTTTTGACTTAGCAGCATTTTGTACAACTTGTTTCTAAGTTGTAAGGGCGATTTAATCAAGTTTGAATATCGAATCAAAAAATATACATTGTTAATAAATATGTACGAAATAATAGTATAATAATAATTACAGATAGAAAAAACGTATGCCGATTGATAAAATATGCCAATGCTTACTAAAGATGGACCAAAACTACACAAATACGGTAAGTTAGAAACGTGATTACGATAGTATGTTTTTCTCCTTGTAGGACAAATAATGCATTGACTTGAGTACAGTATTTGCAATGAATGATTTTTCGAGATACCTACCTATAGGATTTGAACCCACAATCCACCTCTTAGAGACTCTAAACTCCGAATCGACATCTTTTACATTATGCTGTATTATTTTCGTTTAAAATTTTTTGAATCATGATTATCTCTTCAAGGAGCAACGCTAGTGATATGTAAACAAGTAACTTTTAAGATTATCAGCAAAATAATTTTATATCGATTATAAATTTCGGTAGTTATGGATTAACCTGATCCGTGCCACAGATGAATTAACTCGCCAAAGCATGTATGTCGCATCAGGCCACAGACGAATATATTCGCAAGTTCTTGTAAACGTCATAACTTCTAAATAAACATTCTGTGTATATTTTCTAAACAATATTTATCATTTTAGTGTGAAAATATTCACGATAATATTGATAAACATGTTGTGTTGCTAAGTTTTCACAAATATTTATCATTTCGTTCCTATTTCATATTGTTTAAAGGATTTATTTTATTCCGAAAATAGCTGGCCTACAAGTGTCCACCTAGTTAAAATTGGCTGGCAGTGATAAGGTTAAAGATGGTTGAAGTTTTTTATTAACAAAATCTAAGAAATAAGACAAAACGTATATTGTTATCCATTTTATACAAAGGACATTATATTATTAAATCATTTATTTTAATTATGTATAATGTATGTTTAGATAATTCAAGCGATAAGTATGTATATTCTATTGACCACGATCTTCACAATATGTGTACCTATAGTCTCATACGTCTCATATTAATTGGTTCTTTATAAACAAGATACATTAAATTGTTAAATAACTCGTTGTAGCTATTATTTAAAAGGATTTAAATATTCAATATAATAATAGTACATGACACGTGTATGACGAGATATTTAAATAATTATTTTAATTAAAATTTGAATAGGCACTTAATGATGACAGGAAAATCTTTAAATCTTTACTTGAGTATATTAAAATTGATAAAAAAAACTCACTAATTTAAGAATATACTGTGAATCACAACATCATTGTTTGTGAGATTATTTCGTAAAGAAAAACTACACCATTATCGTCATTAATTAGTTAGCATTGTATGTCAACGGACTGTGATTAATGATTTTAATAATTAGTATTTTTATTGTTTTTACAACAAACAAAACATTGTAAATAAGCACATACTCTTAGAGACGTAATGAGGAAAAGATAATTTTGTTTAAATATTTGTCTATTTTGCTTTTAATGACTATTATTCCAGCTAAGTAGATAAATCAATTATAATCATTTTTTGTCATTAGTTTCCGCAATTTGTTACACAAAGGAACCAGTGACGTTCGTAGACAAAGTGCCGTACGTATATTAGTAAATTTATAATATACTTAGTAGGTAGTACTTCTTGTCCACTTCTTAAAACTGTGAACTAACAATCCCCTCCAGTGCAGCTAATCGCTCTTCCGTTTTCAAATGAGGAATGCCCCTAAATTTATCATTTCATTTTACGAAGTTTTACAAATATATCTAACACGATCAGTGGGTCTATTCTATACTTATCGAACGCTAAAGTGATAAATAGTATCTAACTTAGGGTAGGTTTGTATCAAAATATTAGCACTTATTGTAACAATTACATGAAGTTGGTTTTTATTGTTGCAATAAGTGCTTTATTTTAACAGCAGTAAAATAGGTGCTGTTAAAATATACCACTTATTGCAACAATAAAAACCAACTTCGTGTAATTATTCCAATAAGTGCTAATATTTTGATACAAACCTACCCTAAGTTTGATATTATTTATCACTTTATCACTTTAGCGGTCGATAGGTATAGAATAGACCCACAGGAGTGATGTTAAAATTAGTATTAGTATACTTTTGGTTTATTGCAAAAAAGAACAAGATTCGCTTCTAAAAAGAGAGCCGATACATTATTTAAACACGCCTCTTACACGCGTTGCCGGACAGTAGGTACATTACCTATTTTCAATTTTGCATCATTATGTATCCCTATTGTTTAAGGTGTCTTTACCACCACGAGACATCATTGAGAGGAAGTGTTTTATTTTTATAATTGATTAAAAAAAACGAAACAAAAAGTGTTTAACTAAAACCTAAACGTAAAATTTATTTACTTCTTACCTATTTATTAGCTTCATGATGAAAAGAATACATTTTCTGCTTAAAAAACCACAGCGGTATAAATAGTTTCTGTGAGATTATTCAAGGTTATTTTTCACCCATTCCATTATCCGCCACTGAGTATTGTAATATACACTAGGTAGGTATGATTATGGTTGCGGTGTAACAATTTCTATTCTCCAAACTTCAAATATTAAAAATGTGTAGTTTTTGAATAATAGGTATGTTCTACGACCCTAATGAAGCGAGCCCTTTCAGCGCTTTATAAGGAGACCATAACTATATTATACTATCTACATAATGAATGAAATAATTGAAGGTTTTGGTAGCTACTTTACTGGGTATTTAATGTAAATTATTTATTTTACAGTTACACTGTTTTTAAAGAGCGACGATGATACGACGTGGTCCGAATCTCAAGATGGCGTCTGCAAGTCCCACGGTGACCTCAGTTGCTAAATTATATCATAAAGTAATCACTGCCCGCAAAATAATTGCGTTAATTTTGAGATGAGGCTTTTTTCTGCGGTTTCATATATGGCGCTGCCTACATACATTCGTATCTTGCTAATTGGCGTAGACACCATATCACACACACACCCAAAAGAAGCACGATATATACATTTATTTACTAATTTATGGAAAGAAAATAATGGAATATTCGTAAATTAAACGTTTAAAATATAAATTTATAGCTGGAAACATAGTATATACTTATTTATTCCTCGTTGATATAAATTTCATTTTAGAAAAATAAACTTTTGACATTGATTTGTCGTATAATCTATATTAAGTATGTAATATGTACCTATCACGGATTTGAAGGGCTAGGTAGCCTAATTCCCATAGAAGCGTATCCGGAAACTTGTACATAATATGCAGTTCACCGTATCACACTTCACCGTGAAATCGGAAATATATGACCATATATTAAAGACCGTCCAACCTCCTTGGGTCGTATAGTACTGACATAAAGTTCATGTCTAAATAAAATACGGTTATTGTCGGTTTACACTTTACACGAAGTCAGCAGCAAACAAATTTTGAAAATAGTCGATATACTAGATTATTTGTTAGGTTAGGTTAGGTTTTCAATTTTGAATTCATGAATTTTGCCAAAATCAGCTATGAAAATTGAATTAATGTTCATATTGAATCTAATAAAATTATAGTATAGTATACTTACGGTCATCTCTTTCAGATAAGAAAACTTACGGCGAACTGTGCCACGGCGAAATGTTTTACGTACAATTTAAATGTAACCCCATAGAAGTGGTGATGGTGCCGAACGCTTCGTATTTCTTGGATAGAAAACAGGACGAGTTAGTCAATCATCCAGAGACTCCAAATAAAGGAACGGCTCTTGACAATAATACCTATATCTGAAACGCATTCTGCAGTTTTTTTGGACATATTATTCGGAGCGGACCAGTTAACCTGATGAGATTGGTAGTTTTAGGTTGCCTCCAAGGAAAGTGAAGCAGAGGAAGAGCGTCGCGTTGGTGAGATGAAGCGACTGAGTGAAGGAGCTTATTGGAGGCAGCCTTTACTTAACTTAACTTCACAGAAAATTGTTGCATTTCGACGACGAAAAAGAAGACAGATCAAGATTGAATGAATCATTGATGGATAGAATCAAAAATTAAGATACGAATGGCTGGTACAAAAGAGTGACAGGGCTGATAGAAATATTTTGAAAAGAAGAACTCTCTAATGGGATATTAGAGTATTGGGAATTTGATATGGATATTACACGGTTGGATAGAGTGAGTTTTTGTAGAAGTATATACTTCATAGCCAAATATTAAATAATACACTTAAATGTTCTATTCAATATACTATGTTTAAGTACCTATTTAACGTTCAGGCGAAACTGTATAAAACAACAAAAGGTTGAGCTTGGACAGTTTCATTTAAATAAAATTGTTCTGACACTGGTATTTTAAAATAGTATTTAATTGTATTGTCTAGTCGCATTCAAATTGTACATTCTCAATTATTCACAATAACAACTTCTATATCCGTACGAAATCGCGTTAGATCATTCTGAACCGAATGCAGTAATAATGGTTTTGGATAAAAGGCGCAAAGAAATGCCAGAGCGAAGAAAAACTTCCGAACACGAGTGAATCCAATTTTATTGTAGGAGGAAAATCTTGTTTCGTTTACCGGCAAGTAATTACGTTAATTTTAAGCTCAGATAAGTAGTTATGTACTATCATTTGCGGTGGGATTATTTTTTCTCGCAATTTATCAGACATTGCAGGGCATTTCAAATATTTAAAATTAAAATAATTCTTTTCTTTTAACTACATATCCAATAATCTGGCAATAATTTTGACTAGGTATCCTTTCCTTATCAATCAATTTTTAACAGAGATTGATTGAATGGCTCACATGTCCAACGTAGGTCGAAATGGAAAATGGTATTTTCAGAGCATAACCCTGGACATTCCTTAAACGTTGTAGATAATCTATTTATATAATTTTGAAGCCTTATTATCCTATAAATTTATTGTAAACATTTGATGACTGCATAAAGTATTTTTATTACATAAAATATTATTATTTTAAGCCTATCGATCTAATGTTTTAGAATATAGTCATATTTCAGTACATCCATGTGCAGTATTGTTAATTTTTTTAGTTTTATTAATTTTTAAACGCATTTACAAAACCATTAGTAAAATTAATGTTAACATTATATAGTGAAATATTTGCGATGAAAAATTATATTTTATAATTTCTGTGATCCCAAATTTTACAATATTTTATTATTCAAATAATGGGCACGATTAACACATTTGAAGATAATTCTAAGGATACTGACTATAAGCTATGTCTTTGAGCATTCAAATTTGATAAACATTCTACGAATAATGATTGTTTTATAGTGATTATTGACCTAAGAATAAGATAGTATTTTTTTGAAAACGCCAATAATTTAGAAATAAGCCATTTCTATTGGCATTTACCAGTAGTTAAGCTACAACAAACGGCCGTAGCCAAAAATTGACAAACGATAAATGAAGTAGGGAGAAAGATAATGTTAACGCGCGTGTTTGAACATGTACCGTTTAAAAAAAACGATTTTTTTTCGGTTAGGTAACACCATAATAATATTAATCTGTCGCTAACGTCATGAAATACTTATGATTTCAATTGAAAGCCCATGTTTGATTTATATCAATTGAACATTTGTAATTCTTACTTACTTACGTTGTTAGAAAATTTATATTGTTTGTTACCATATGGCATGTATAAATCAAGACGTATAAATGTTTTCATGATGTTGATATTACCTGAACTAATTGATATCGCAGTCGGTATATTGGCCGCGCGGTCGGCCGTTTCGAATCGGCGTGTCGACGACCTCGCACCGCGGGGGTTAAGCGACTTGTTTCCTAGTTCAATGAATGATTAGGTACTGATTACTAATTGCGACTATGTACAATTTACTTTGAGTGAATAATTATATTAATGATCCCGTATTTTCGGCTATATTCGGAAGATAACAAACGAGTGAAAACGAGTTAAAAATATAAATAAAATAAAATATTTATCTTGCTTTTACGTACCTGCTTTATCCATATAAATATTATCAGTAATTTCGTCCACTTAAGAGGTGTATATCAATTAAGTCATATATAAGTCAATTACATTTTACAGTACATACTATAATATGCTGTAACTGGAAGAAAATGGTCATGTGAATCAGTTCAATTCAAATTTAATTATTTTTTCTAACATACGGTGAACATTACAAATTATAAATTTAAGAAGTTCACAATATGATATTTAAAATAGTGTAAAGAAGAAATAAATATATGCAGTATCAAAAAAACAGTAGGTATAAAAAGTAAAGTAAAAGTGAGTTTATAAAACAATACTCACCTAATAATACTCATCCTCAAGTAGGTAGCTACCTGCTATATATTATTTAGATTAGTTTCATTCCATCTTACACTAAAAGTTACCACCCTATAAATTACTTTCTACCTAATATGCAAACACACGAAAAAAATCTGAAAGAAAATATACTTATCGCATTTTGGTAATGGGAGATAAAACTACTTTTGAGACAGAAGATAGAAGAAAATAGAAAACATATGGGTAGTTCTCGTCCCCATGGCATATATATAATATATATTGCTAGATTAGCTAACGAATTATTCTCGTAAACAAGTAGGTATGCCGAAAAATTTACACATCGAGTTATCAATGACGCGTTTAGTGGCTTATAAGCTGACGTACTGACTGATCAGTGATCACATTAAAATAAAATTTAAGATTTATTTTGGTATAATTTATTAGTTGTTATTACTTAAATCCTTTGATGAAGCGATTGCGTCAATTATTGCGTTAAAGAAAATCACTGCAATTTTAAACTTTGCACATGAGTATTATGTTATAAGTTATAATAATTTGAATTGTATTAATGATATTAGAAAATTAATTTTAAGTTGAAGCTTCTCAGATATTTGATAGTTATACTTTTGATTGCTGTATTATAGGTACCTATACTATGTTCAACGATAACTAATAGTAATAAAACACAAGCAAAAATTACTTAGTGTCTTGGTGATAATGGATTTTTAAATCGTGTACAGCTCATAAAAATGTATTGTTTTCTTAGATAGGTAGTAACACTACGTGGTAATAATAGTCATTATAACAGCAGTGTTTTCAAACGGTTTTA
This sequence comes from Rhyacophila brunnea, assembly GCF_057557595.1. NCBI lineage: Eukaryota > Metazoa > Arthropoda > Insecta > Trichoptera > Rhyacophilidae > Rhyacophila > Rhyacophila brunnea. Next base: position 45,970,729 of record NW_028233361.1, on the reverse strand, counting down.
ATTAAAATTTACAATTTAACAAGCAATTGATCCGAGATGATAAATTTAATGAAAGGAAATCGACCATGATATTTGTGTGAGATTGCACAAAAATTGTTAATAATTTAAAAGGCATTACGGTAAAAAGAGGCACTGTCCAAATTTATTACTTGAAAATAAATCAAATTTTACAGCCTAATCCTATTTATACAGCTATAAAATATTTTGTTAATATTTACATAACCCAAGTAAATTTGGGCTTAGAAATAATATTGCTAAGCTTATTTTTCATAATATTTATTTACTATAGATACTATGTATTTTATTAGCATCATAAATATTCATAATACATTAATTATAATAGTAAATAACATATTCCAAACAATTATTTCACTTTACAATGTTATCATAATATATTTTTATGACTCATCAATTTTAATGTATACTTAGTTATGATTATAAGTATACATGGGATATAATAATTAGTGTATACCTACACACCATAATTTTATATTACCAGTTAGAGTACAGCTTTTCTTGGGAATTATTGTTTTCACTGGAGGGTGTGGTTTGGTCAACGAAGAATATAGATTTGACCCCCCAAACAGTAGGGCTGATAAACAACCCCTTAAAAAACTCTTCACTACAAATCTTCAAAACTAATACTATCGGAAATCTGCCTGCTTGTGGCGGTCAAGTTATACATTGAATTTGGAAGATGTTATAGTATTTACACAAAAGTAAAATGATCTTTAACTATTTATACCGCGCGGTCTTGTTATAATTTTTAATTTATGCCATGTCATGCTAATTTATGTGTCATTACGATTTATCAATATAGTAAATACCTGGTTTAAATGAAGTACGTATGTAATAATCGATTGGGTTTTTATATTAATTTGAAGTGCCGAGATAATTTAATAGGTAGGTACATACTTAGTAGTTGGGATTCATTGACGTTTCAAACTTGTGGACATTAAAAGATGTTTACCTGTGAACAAAAGAAAATATTACATTAGAATAGAATTCAGTAGGTAGTTGCATATTATTAATAATTCGTTTTTGGTAACAAGATACGTCTGGAAATATGTTTATATCGACTTAGAAACATGAAAGACTAGTTCAATACTAGCCCTAAAATTCCTTATATAGGCACTAATACATAAAAATAAGGAATTAGGTCCAAAACATCAAATACGGTGGCTATTTTTACTTAACATAACGTTTTATTTTTATATAAGTATAACTTGTCTTTTTAAAAACATGGTGACGTTCTTCTCTGACCAATTTCAGTTTCCATCCGAGCAAGTCGCTTAGGCGAAAGCACGATGAAGACATGTTTGTTAAGTGTAATTACAACATGTAGATTCAGCCGTTATTTTTTTGCGAGTACCTAAGTAATTAAATTATTTAGACCTACATGTAACTGTTATTATCTAATTGTATTACATATATGTATTACATAGTAATATTAGCTGTAACATTACGTGACATTTATAACTTTATGAACTGTTTACATGTATTTTTTTAAATCAATTAATGCACCATTTTTTTTAGTAATTTTTTTCATCTATTGAATTCTTATTTTTAAAAGTGAACTTATGAGAGGAGGTTACACTACTTACCCACGACTTACCTCGAAAAAAATAAGAGGAATGTCCAAAAAACAAGTTAAACGTTAAACTAACAAAATAAATGGTAGGTAGGTATGCTAAATGCTTACATACCAGGAACCAGGAATACCTAGTTGTATTCTTTAACAACCACAAATACTCTAGTGTCGAAAAAGTAATGAAGTGAGCAGAACAATTAACATACATGTTGTGAGAGAAACAGTTAAGGAACATAACAATAATAACTCAAAAAGTTAATTATTATTTGTACGTTTGTACAACTTAACAGGTTGAGACCACTTAATAAAGAAGTTAACCAACAATTATAAGTCAAGAGGCGTTTACGAGCATCTCTCCAAGGCGAAATAAACGTTTACCTACAGCAGGATCTGACACATTAAAGCTAGCGTAAAGAGTAATTTATTATTTCCTATATCCATTTCCACAATTTAGATGCGAACTTAATTGAAAAGCACACGAACAAGCTTTAAGTTTTAAATAAAATCATAACTCAATACGTGTTACGTAATAATTAATCGTTCACATTAAAGTTTAAATGAACCCTTTTTGATTTAATAATCTCGTGTATTAATATGTTTGTGTTAGGCTATACTTGGGAAAGTGTATTATTTTTAAGCTTTTATTTTGATATTGAGAAAAAAGTATTAACCAAATTAAAAGCGTTAGATCTTGGAGGCATATTTTATTGAGGGTACTGAGGATAGCAAAAAATACTAATACCTCAATACTATTAAAATTTAAGTAAAATACTAACTTTCCAAATTATAATTATAAAAAGATCTACATTTTTGGCTATAAAACCAAGATATTTTTATGACAATAGGTCACTGGGGAAGAGAAATGTCCTACCCATGAAGTATGCCATGACACTCTTGGTAACCCTAGACAAGAGCGCGGTGGTACGAATATATTGCTGGAGAGGTTTTAAGTGGGGCAGTTTTTAAATGCAGTCACGTTTCTCAATAATAAAGTTTATGACAAATTAGGTAAAGTTGGAAGCTCTCCAATTCTCTGTCTTCTCCAAAGCTCTCCAATTCAATGACAGTATCGAGAAGCTCGTAGCGTACTTTACTTTGTTAGAGTTTTAGACCATTAAGTGGGCGGCCCACATATTCAGCTTCTCAATTCAAATAAACAGACACACTGTCTATTTATTGCATTAAATACTACATTGGTATTGTGAATACATAAAAGCTCGATTTGATGTGAATAAAAATAATTTCAAGTAAAAAGCACTTACATTTTCTCCAAAAAATTTAAAAAAATAGGTAGATGGGTAAGTACCTACATTTAAATTACAAATTATTAAAAAACTAGTAATTATCAAACTGAATTTTAATGATATACTATAATACTTATAATATAATATTATGGTAACAGTATTTTTAAGTTGTAAGTTTATCTTTGGACTATTTTTTCTGTTTTAATGTTTTTAGATTCCTTCACCTGTTGATGATTTAAAAACACATAAAATAATGTCAATTACATATTTGTAAAATATATTACATTTCATAATATTATCACTGAACTGTATGACAGTAAAGTATATTTTTAATATTTTTGCTTAGAACTGTGCGTTTATGTTGAAATTGTATCAGTTCTCAAAGTGTCTATAAATACACGTCTCTGAATTTTCATACTTTGCACGCAAACGTCGAAAGTAATCGCGTTCCCTCTCACCCACTTTACAATAATATCTATCTGTTTCTCTCTCTCAGTTCACGACATTGCTCATAGCATGGAGGAATTCGCGCGAGAGCATTTTCAGCAAATCACGACCGGGAAGAGAGAGGATTTTGGGATTGTTTGTTTGGCTACAATGAGAACATGTGAGTTGAATGGCCATATTATATTTAGTGAATGGGTTTTACTAATTATCAATAAAAAAATTAACAGTTCATAATATTATGAATGTACATCTAATTAGTACTTTATATCAGCACTACGTCATTATGCTCATAAAAAGATAAGAGACCAAAATCATATCGCATAACTATTATGGTATGTTCTCCCCCTTTATTGTTATCCTATAATAATTATAACGACAGCGTTATGTATATCATAAGGATGTGATAGCTACATAATTTACATATTATGAACATTTTTAAAATATAACGGAAGTCCTATGTATCTACATAATCAATGGTGCAAAAACGGAAATAGCTATCGTCATCAACGCCAGTAGGTATATCTCACTGTAAGTTTTGACTTACACGAAAATATACCTTGGATGTCTTCTTTCCATTAATCTCACATTTAAAAGAATTATTAATATATTTAAAGAGAATCATGTTAACTACTATATGTAGGTGCAACGTGTATTTTGAACTTTCAGATGTACCATATATAATACAAGATGGTGTCGTTAAAAAATATGTGACTTAATCGACAATTTTCCAAAAAAAATAATATGACTACCGTTTTTCGTAATATCGGATTTGGGATTAAAAAGAAAATGTTGGATTATATTGTAACACTAATACAAGTCATCTCACAGCGATCCTGGAAAACTATTCCGGAAGTGTAAAAATAGTTTGCTACAGATAAATTCACAATACGAAAGAACATGCAAATTATTTTAATAATCAGCGATATTTACTCTTTTCAGTATATTTTTTAAAAATATATTTAGGCTCTATCCTAACTAAAAAAGGTTTTATTCAACTATAAACACATCTGTTTAATTCCACTTTGTTATAGAGAAGAGAATTATATATTCCATTAAGATACCTATTTACATAAACTAATAAAAATAAAACTGTTATATATTTTATATTATTTCAAAATGTGTTGATATTAAAATATCCGTAGAGAAACTGCCGTAGACCTCTACGCCGAATTGGGTGCTACGTGAAAGCTCTGAGTGAAATCAAAAGAAGATTTTATAAATTATTAATTTCTTTCTGTATTAGTTGGCATAATATATTATTACATATTAAATAAATTATTCTTAAAGTTGTCAAGTCATAAAATAGTGCTATGCATGTATTAATTCATTCACTCGTATGGCGGAAGGGTGGAGAAGACACCATAAAAATAGACACAATCTCATGATATCAGCACAAAATCACATTTTAAGAAATATTTATCCGCTCAAATTCATACCAGACCATTTAAGCTTGATCTACCAGGCAGAAGCCACAGAAGGCTTACATAACGCAAACCCCAACGACTTGCTATTGGTTTCAATTTATCTGCACCCAAGCAATGGATACGGATGTAATATATTGTAATTCTCACTTATGCAGCGATATGTATTAGGTATACATACAGATTAATTACATTTATGAATGTTCTCAACACACTATGAAATATATACTTATAGTATATTAATATATAATTTAATGTTTTATAATAACAAATTATTAGTCATAGAGTTTATCAACCGCGTATGAATAAATGAATGACATGACCGGCTTTCAATTTTGGAATCTATAAACGGAGCTACAGCCAGATGGTCATCTGACTGTATGGAGTTTACATTCATCGTTAACCAGTGGCATGGCAGCTCGAATTTACTAGATTATAATTCAAGATTTTTTTTTCTAAATAAATGTAGCTTTACAATAATTAGCAATGATTATCTATTATAAACCAAAGATCCATTATAATATTATGAATATTTAAATTTTGTTTTAAATATCTTAATTCTATAAAATATATAGCTTGCCATTTACGACATTCAAAAATTATTTAATACAATAATTTTACGTTTAATTTTATTTAACACAATGAAGTGTGCGTAATACATATATATATATATATATTAATTATAGGTAATGTAATAATAGGACAGTTTGTAATTTTACACACTCCATACATAATCTTAAATTATATTTTAAATATAAGTATGTTTTAAACCGAGAGATATATACGACTTATAAAATTATCACCGAGCAAACATTGAATCTTTGAAAAAGATTGAGTCTATAAGTGATAATTAATCTTCTTCTTATCGACACATTCCCTACCGGAGTCGGCCACCATCAGGGCGATCTTAGCTTTATCATCTGTTACCGGAACAGTTCAGCGGAGCTGCACGGAGGTTCTTAAAACACGAAATGCAAAAGTAAGTAGGTACATAAAAATAATGTATGTTTTGGAATGTTTTAATTATTATGTTCAGAGAGTGCACTGGCATCTTACAAAAAACAACAAATTGAGCACTAAACAGTTTGGTTTTACCCCTCAAACATCAACAGAACACGCACTAAACAAAGCCGTACACATAATCTCAACGCATCTCGAATTGAAAGAATCACTCATAGCAATTTCCCTAGACATTCAAGGTGCATTTGATAACGCATGGTGGCCACACATAAAAAACGCCCTTGCAATCAAGTCAACACCGCCTAACTTGTACAAACTGTTTTGCAGTTATCTACAAGATAGGGAAGTAAAACTAAAGTATGCAGACGAAGAAATAAAACAAGACCAAACCCAAGGTTGCATCCAAGGCTCAACTTGTGGCCCAACACTATGGAATATCGCCTTAGACAGTCTATTAACAATACTCTTACCCCACAATACACACATACAAGCCTTTGCTGACGATGTGTTAATATTGATAGCAGCAAAAGACACCGACGAACTGGAATTAAAAACCAATAGCGTGCTTCAAAAAGTAAACTCATGGGGTGAAGACGTAAAACTAACCTTCTCAGATATTAAGACAAATATAATGTTTATCAACAAAAGGAAAATACGAACACCAGCAATCCAGTGGAAAGGAAAACCGAAAAAGTTGGTCGATTCCTTTAAAATTCTTGGCATAATACTAGACAGGCACATCAATTGGGCGAAACACGTCGACTACATATGTAAGAAAGCAGCTCAAATGGGAAAATTCTTTTTAAAAACAGCAAGAGCCACTTGGGGGGCGTCTCCTGAAGTCTTAAAAATTATATATCATGGAGCTGTGGAGCCAACCTTAACTTACGCGGCATCGGTCTGGAATAAAGCAACTCACAGAAAGTCGATCCAAAAAAGACTGAATTCCGCGCAAAGACCTTTCGCAATATCAATTTGCAAGGGATATCGCACAATATCGCTAACGTCAGCACAAGCCCTGGCAGGAATAGCGCCAATAGATATAAAAATACAAGAACTTACAGGAATATACCAAGTTAAAACAAGCCACATACTTCCCCGACACTTACCTACAGACAGAACATACGAAAACAAAATACACTACACACAACTTCCACATCCTGGTAACAGACATCTAGAAAATATAGAACACATAGGAACAGTTGACGAAGACACTAAAACAAAATACCACATCACAGGATTGGAGATCTACACAGATGGCAGTCTAATCGATAACAAAGTAGGGGCAGCTTTTGTAGCCTACGAAAATGGAACATTAATAACACCCCGAAAATTTAAGCTCGAAAGCTACTGCACTGTTTTCCAAGCAGAAATATTTGCTATCAGAGAATCTCTCGAGTGGACACTCAAAAGATTAAAGTTCCACAGACACGACTATGTAAACATATTCTCAGATAGCCAATCCAGTCTGGTAGCTCTCCAAAACCCATCATCGACACACCCACTTGTAAGAGACATTTTAACACTGTCAACACAGCTTCGAATGATAGGAACAAACCCCAGATTCTTCTGGATAAGAAGTCACACAGGGATAGCCGAAAACGAGGAAGCTGACAAATACGCCAAACAAGCCACAACAGACAAAAGACCTTTAACCTATACACACTTCCCTCTGAGTTACGCAAAACAAAAACTAAACGAAGATACCATAGAGCTATGGAACCACAGATACACAACATCCGCCACAGGGTCAATAACGCAGAAATTTATTCCAAACATAAACTGTGCCATCACTCTTACCAGGAACTTAAAAATATCACACGAACTCACACAGATACTAACAGGCCACGGATCGGTGCGAGCTTATCTAAAAAGATTTAAATTGAGGGATGACGACTGTTGTCCATGTGACGGCAACACATCTCAAACTGTGTGGCATGTCATCAATGACTGCCCTATACTAGAAAGGGAGCGATGGACTCTCAGGACTCGATGTAGACAACATAATCACGAAATTGACCTCCAAAAGCCTCACGAAGCACTAAGCAATAGAACAACACAAGAACACTACACAAAATATTTAATCTTGGCCATAAAGAAAATTAAAGATATAAATGGAGGCACTTAATTAGCCCCATATCAATGCAACTAACCCACCCAACCACCTTGTACGAAAAAGCAAGGGTATGGTTATTATAAAAAAAAAAAAAAAAATTATTATGTTTAATTTTTGAAGTAGATACTTTCTTTTGTAGTCTGACTTGCATATTTAAATCATAAATTAAATTAAATTTTGATCATGTACCACTCGTTGAGCGTCAATGCTTATTTCCACTAAAGAAATTAGTCGAATTTTACCTACCGCAGTGTGACGATCGAGTCTTTTAATAAAATCAACCCAACAAAAGCGCCCGTCTGTCGAATTGACAGTGGATGGCAAATATTTGATAGGAACTGACTTTAGCGACGTTGCAATAAGTCATAATCACATTAGCAATCTGTGATTTTAAAATAACTTTTGTCAGGTCTCCTATTCTTGATAATTGACGGTTGCAAAGCCAACGGCTTTTTCTTATGAAATAGTGATTGATTTTTTTTAATGTCGGACAAGTACTGGTTAGATATTGTCATCTAATGGAACCACAATAGTATAGAACAGCCACATGGGTGCTTGGTATTTTACAGTATCGCAAATTGATTATTCTTTGCGGAAATACGTGTAAGTAAAAAACTCAGCAATAATTTATTATTGAAGTTCTTAAGACTAAGAAAAAATATAATTAATTGGAAATAAAAAATAGGTAAAATATTATTTTACCATAAGGTTTATCAAAAAACTCTAGTAGAAACTTGACCTTAGTCCCGTTTTTGGACGAGACGTATGGACTATTAACTTATTAATTTCAAGAAGAATGCAATGTTTGACTGGAGAGAGAGAGAGGTTGGGAGAGATTCCTTGAGGTATAATAATATAAGAAATTTTTGTGGAAAATATACCACTTAGAGTATCATATACTTACTAATTTTGATTATTTAAATTTTTTCACAATGTTTACTATTTTATTATGCACGTATAAAAGATAATTATTTTTGCTGATTTTATATTAATAACATTTATAAAAAATAAAATAAACACGGTCTTTCTTTTACAATTTAATTATTATTCCCACATTGGAGTGTAAAGCACATTGGCCGAACGCTGACGGATTCGAGTTCATCCCGTCAGGAAAATACTTTTGTCAAAAGGTGTTTTGAAATTATGTATGTTCGATAAAGATTTTGAAATATTGTGAATATTGTGATACGATGAATAAAAAAATAGTTCATTACATGTTAATGAATGTAAAAAATTATTTAAAAATAAACTATATCCATTGTAAATCGATATCAGTTATATCGAATAAATTTCCAATACTTAAATCATATAGTATGGTAAAACAGCGCTCCACATGTTGCGGTTTAACTGTCTACAACTTTCATATAACTCATAATATTGTAAGGGCGCGTTACATACAGCCTGATCTTAGCGTAGTAAAGAAAACTTCATAGGCTCTGGTGAAGGTAGTATGGTTATATTATTATAGAGTCAGTTTCATTAATATACTACGGCAACGGGTTAAACATATGTGGAAAATATGTTTGCGGAAGTAAAGTTATTTATTTTCAAATAGAATATTAAATATTTATTTTAGATTTTAAAGGAATATGAAAAATTCGTATTTAATTAGTCGAGTTTTGTGGTCTGTGAATCTAGGTTTATTCGTGAATGACTGGAATCTTTAGGTTGATCGGAGTATATAAAGCGACTAATGCCTCATAGAGTAGCGTGACCGAAACAATAATGCAAAGTGTGAAATACAAATAAGTGCGTCCGGTACCTTATTGTTGATTTCAAGACATTGGAATACGTTCTCACTGGTGTGGCGTTTGAGAAAATTGCGATAGTTTTAATTAAATATCCAATTAAACTAATTTAATTTATTAACACGTCTAATAAGACAGCAAAAAGCTATTTTTTTTAACCTAATATACATCATTGCTCAGTGAATCGATGATCGAATAATTAAAATCATACTTACGGCTGATGTTAATAATAATAGTAATATGAAATTATTAGTGATGAATATGAACCTCCATACACACTAATTTTAACGTAGAATAATATCGTATAATTATGAAAATAGGGTTACTTAGGTTTTAAAATTTTCTTAAATCTTGAAACAAAAGAGAAACGATTTTAACTTTATTTTTAAAAATATAGAAAATTAATTATATTTTTTTCTACTTCACCATGTCCAATTCTAAGAGGATCATAAATGGGCCTCCATAATGTGGAGATTGTATAAACAGATTAACAGAGCATAGGCCATCGTGGGACTGTTACGATTAAATATGATTTAACGGCATATTTTTTTTTAATCATTTCATTTTTAATTATTTGCTAGCAAGCTACTATTTAGTACTATTTCATAATTTGCCAGTATATGTCACGATAATCTATACGAAAAATGATATATTTACGTACAGATTATTACAGACTTTGAACGCTTGAGTATTGGTCGTAAATATACAATACAGTGTAGTTGAAATATATCGCATATTAAGCGATCCTCATAGTTATTGTTTATATAATATAAAAATCTCGGCGAGTAAAGGTGAATTGAAAAGTTGTCCTTTTGCCAGTGAGGTGTGAGCGCACCATCAAAAAGTGGTGAATGTGGGTGGGCCACGCAAGATGAATATCTAGTTGGGAATGAGTGATTGTTGATAGAGTCGCGGTGGACATTTTGAAAAGGACGCTAACAATAAAAAATCGGCTCGATTAATTATTTGGCCGTGGTGTTTCTCGCTGTGTTCGCAGTGCTGCGGAATGCGGTGTAAAGGCATTTTAATGCAAGACCGATGATGCCGACAGGCGTAATAATTCGGCATCAAATACAAAAATTACTCTCACGGTACGGTAGAGATTAATGCCGACTTGACATAGTTACTCGCCCACCAGTTAATTTGATGACATATTTTAGCTATGCAAATGAAGAATCATCAATTGAATAAGTATTTAAAATAGCTACCTAATCACTGCTTAGAAAATTACCTTCAATCTGTCAATTATGTCTAATTGAAGGTAATCGAATGATAAATATTGTTTTAGAGTTTGAAAAAAATAGCATATTGTCCAAAACATAAGTTAACCTAACCTGGCTTTAAGACCATCGTAAAAAAATAACTTATTGAATTAGATATTTAGATAACCAAATATATTGAAAAAAACATTATAATATTATCTACTTAACACCTACAGACATGTGTAAAATTATTGCTGAAAAATGGTTACAATAGCTCATGATTAAATTAGTTCGTATTAGAGATTCATTTATATTAAGTGCACACTTTTAAGATTTATTTTTCAGGGCTGTATTGATTAGCGTTAAGAGCGGTTTAAGGTTTATTTTATACAATGAACTGTCATAATTTATATTATTGTTTAGATTAACGATCACAAAAATGTTAGTAGCTGTACTGTTTTGAATATTTATTAACGATTCCACGTTCACAACGCACATAATTTTATTATAGTTATCGAATGATTCTGCTTATATATTTGGTATCTACCTACAATGCTAAAGATAATATATAAAATGTTTAGTACCTAAGTAGTTGCTTAAATTTACAATTACCCAAAAGTTAATTTCCAGATGACCTCAAGCGCTAGAATTATTAAATTTACACTATTATTATAAGGTATTATAAAAGATAAGAACTGTAAAAATAACACACAATATTGTAATTGAACTTTATTAAACGGTATTTCCTTTCTATAAAGATCTTGAACATTAAAATAAAAGTGAAATAAATTCGCAGGTATATTTTCATTTTATATACACATACACTTAGATAATAAAGATATTTATATAAAAAAAACATCCATTTACATTTATCAGCCACGTGCTAAATTTATTCAAGCTAGTTTTACAGTCAATTTGGTTCTGAATCGTACACACTTTTATGAAAGGATAAGTCTGTTAAATTTGGAGGTTTTTACTGTAGAAATTGTATGATAATTTTTAGAAGATATCTCATTATCATGCATAGAGGGTTGTAAGATATTACTTTACTGTAAATGCAGCTGGTTAAAAATAAATGTTGTCAGCGTTAGACGTGTGTCTATGAAACTACAAATCTTTTTACTAACCACCTTCCTATCTACATAATATATAAGATTTAACAATACATGAATAAAGTATTGAATTACAAACATTATATATTATTCACGTTATTAGATTTTATAGCACGCGTTTTATATTTAAAGTAGAGAGGGGATTATTTTTAAATCGAATATATTATTAGTTCACTATATATATATATATATATATATATAATAGTCGCGCAATATAAAGAACTTTTATTATATTTACATGTAAAAACATATACTTAGCAAAAACTTAGCTAGAGTGCTTTTGGCTACCTGATTAATGTTTTCAAACTTGACTTTGCGTTGTGTGTTAAACAAAATGTTCACCCAGAATATTCAATGTACTGCTCTAATCATATATGCATGTGAAATATGAACTCTAAGATCCTCAAAAAAGAAAAGCACAGTGTTTTATGGAGTAGGTATGTATGTCATGCTGGGCATAACGCCAGAATGATGAAACAAATGAGTAAATTCAAAGTAATATAGTTTTCTAAGAAACATAAATTTAAATGGCAGGAGTGTTTTGAAGAAAATATAATCGCTGGATAAATTTAATAATCCGATGGTAGATACCCAAGAGATAAAAAACGTCCGAAGAGGTCTATAGTTAAGTTTATGAGGATACAACGCAGATGACTGAACGTAATGCAATTAGCTTAGAGAAGCCTTCATCCAGACATATGACTTATATAAAATTATAGTAGGTATAGTATGGTAATTATAATAAGTACTTAAAAAATAATTCTGAAAACATAGAATGAAAAATACTTGAAACTAAAACTTAATAACAAAATCATTAATTTATATTGACCGAACATTTTATATAAAATGGCAAGATGTCACTGAGAGTTGAGGCTATCGTGATGTGGCTGAATAAACGCATTTTCCAAATTCCTTGGACTGACCTGACCGGATGTCTTATTTTGACATTCTCAATCGAATATGCAAGGATTGAGAAGTAAAATCAAAAACAAAAAAACTACAGTATCTCGCTCACATTATGAGATGACAAAAGTACAGCATTCCCCAATTTTTCATCTAGAGAAAGATCAATAGTAAATGGAGCAGAGGACTACACCACATTTCGTCGCTTAAGAACCTCCATGGTTGGTGCGAGTAGAGCCCCACAATAAGAAAACGGTTTTAACAGACAAGAATATCATAATATTACAATATACTGAGATATATATTATTTTTAATATAAATTGTGAATATAATTAATTCCGTTTCACTCTTACTTAAAGTCTCAGATAAAAATCCCTCTTTAAAAATAACAAAACCCTAAGTTACTTTTGTAACAAAGTATAAAAGCGTGCACAGGATCGTCTGCTCACGACTTCATTATTATGGTTAGTAAATAATATTTCATGGTTAGATTAAGTATGCGTAGGAAACTATTCTAACAAATAAAATAATGTATGTAAAAATATTCAGGGCATTCTTCGAAAAATTCTGAATAAAGGCAACGCAATGATAATGCAGGGACGTGATCATAGAATTTTTAGTTTTGATACAGGCGTGCATTTTAAAAATAAAATAATGAGCTATTCCAGTTGTTGTATTTTGATGCAATGCACTGCATACAGATTAAGGTTCCACATTCAAAAAAAGTAACGTTATATATTTGAAACAATAGAAGGTCTTTTAAAACTTTCAATTGCATTAAAATGGTGACGTGATTGCGGCTGACATGTTTTTTTTTATTTTTATTAAAGTAGGTACCTATATGTAGACACATTTACCTACCAATACTTACTTACTGGTATTTTATAATACATACATACCTATCTATAGACGAAAAAATTGCATTAAATTTTAACCAATCATCAATTTAAGCTGATAAAATCTGAATAACAGTCATCAGTCATAAGAAAGTGAAATTTAAATATCGAATAACTAAAACACAATAAAACAAAATTCCAAATTTATATCTAGAATTAGCCTGTTTACGTTGTTTATAATCATAGTCTACCTATTTCAAAATTCAAATTTCGAACGTGCCGTTTTAAGGTATTTACATAATTTATCAATGTGTTCCTAAATTGAAGAAATTACGAATTTAAATATCGAACAAGTTTAATACAAATCAATTCTTTAAATTCAAATTTGGAATGTGGCATTAATTTATCTCAGTGTGTTCTTAAAATGAGCGCTTTATCTGATGTTTCCTGTATGTAATTTATTATTAAACACAATGAAGTGGCCGTTTTGATTAATTACTGACTGCCCCTTAATTAGCCGTAATAGAATAATTGCTTTATCACTGTTTGTATGTTAAACGTTCGTGTTGCTTTATGGGGTTTTGTTATACCCTCAGGATATCCTGATTAGAGATTAGATGATTCAGTTAGCCGCGAATGACATCAGTGTTTTTCACGATAATAGAAGCATCTGTCTTAGAGATATAAATTATCTTTAAAAATATTAACAATCAATTTATTAATTGCAGTTTAAATTTTGAGGTCTACATAGTACCTACCTACCGATATTTTTGAGTGAGCACATGTAATAATGTATTCCCAGAACTTTTTTAAAAGTTGATATTCAATTAGTTACATAAAAATACATTAAATATTTCAGAAAAATCTGAATCGTAATTAATCGTCGATGACGTTTTCTTTTACATTACAATATTTCTTTTATCACAAATCCCATAATAAAGTGTCAGTAATGTATGTCAAATTTGAATATCGAACACTTTCATAAATAGAATTCCGTGGGTAAACAAATCATTAAGTTCCTTAAAATTTGAATATCAAACTTTGTGGAACCCCTCTGCGAGCAAAATTCAAATTTAAATATCGAACAAGAACGATTACTTCAACACTGAGGCAACAAATAATGAATATCAATACAAGAAGGAAATGTCGCATGCCTCAAACAAAGATGAAGTCAAAATATGCAACAAGATCACGGGTGAAAATTTAAATAATAATGCAATATTTTGACTTGTGGATATTTTTATATTTTAAGCGAGTAGAAACGCAGGTATCGTGTCGTGTGTTGCATTTTAAATAAAGAACGTGTTTTAAAATTTGAATTTAATAAGTAGGTACTCAAGAAGAAAAAAAATGAATCATAGAATGATGTCTTCATTGGTAGGAAGTGAATTTATTATTATTAAAGTTATTGATTATTCGAACGGATTATTATTTTTAATTGAATATACTTATAATTAAAATTATTTGGAGAGCAAAAAGTATTTTAATTTATTTACATAAATAAAATAACAAAAATAGTTAAACTAAAGATGGCAGTGAAGTCAGTGAGATAAAATCACAACACCTCGGGCAGCCATTGTGAAATTTTTCCCGCCAACAATATTATTATCTTTAGAACAGTGCCGTATAGAAAAGTGAGGTCAATGCACTGCACTGGATAGTTGATATTTTATAAATTATTTGTAAAAATTTCTTTAATAGGTAGTAATATATTTAGTTGAATAAAAAAAAGGCAACGTCAAAACTGTGCAAAGGAAAACGATGAAAATAAAGGGAAAATTCTAAATGTAATATTTAATAAATAGATTATAATTATGTATTCACAATGAGACATATTAAAAATCATATAACTAAAAGTATAATATATTTCTTGTATCTGACTTAACCTGAGTGACTTGACATATCTATCTCTATTTAAAATCAGCGAAAAGAAACAAAAGCGTAGAAATATTATATATGATACGATTCTATACCATGTTGAACTCTTGTATTTATTATCTCTTGATAATTTATACAGAAAACAAAAGAAAAATAATAATAAAAACTGTCGTTTGATCTCTCTGTTTATAAATATTCATTTTAAAATTAGATGAACATTATGCGACGTAAATATTTTTAAGTAGGTATATTGAAAGTAAATAGGTTTTGTACAATACTTATATGTATTTTAACAACAAAAATTTATAATAATAATTAAAGATATCGATTAGGCCGGTTAGGTACCTACTCATTTATATTGTTCTTGTAGGTTAGAAAACATGATGCACCAAAAATTTCGAGTTAAGGCTTTTCATTCATAGAAATTAAATATCTGCTGTTTTCAAAATTTAATACCTATTGGGGTAGTGTTTTTTAACATGTTAGCTAAAACAGTTACAATAATATGTAAATTTTACGTAAAACATTTCACAGTGGCACAGTTCGCCGTGAGCTTTCTTATCGGAAAGAGATGACTGTATACTATACGGTCACCAATTGTATTATATTCAATATGAATATAAATTTAATTTTCATAGCCCATTTTGACAAAATTCATGAATTCAAGAATGAAAACCTAATCTAACCTAAGAAATAATCCAGTATATCTGCTATTTTCAAAATGTGTTTGTTGCTGGCTTCCTGCAAAGTATAAACCGACAAAAACTGTGTTTAATTTAAACATGAATTTTATGTCAGTACAATACGACCCAAAGAGGTTGGACGGTCTTTAATATACGGCCATATATTTCCGATACAACATTTCACGGTGAAGTGTGATACCTACGGTGAACTGCAGACGTACAAGTTTCCGGACACGGGCTAAAACGGTACGCAAGACCAAGCATTGACATAATAGTAATCTAAACATAAACCTCTTGATAACGAATGATATGTACCTACCTATCTTTTTTTTTTTTAATAATCTTAAAAAGTCTTGATTATTTAAATTGATAATAATTATAACTGCTATAAAATCAGAAGCTTTCAGTAATACAAGTGTACTTATATGAGCTGTCAAATAATGATCACTTAATTGCGCTTATGCATGCATATTACCTAATGATCGTTGTTATGGGTTTGGATTGTTAGAAGGTTTGATGTCATGTTACAGTGATCTTTGTGGCACAGTAAGGGAACTTTCACGAGTATTAAAAGAAATTTCAAGAGAAAAAAAAACAAAAAATATCTGACTAATGGATTTAATTGCCTAATTTATAATATTATGTTTTCAATATTATTTATAAATTCGCATTCTCTCTGAATAACTACGTCTTCTCGTTTTAGGATTGCCAATTCTTTGGAATATTTAAATTTATAATACCTAATTTATTAATGTGTTACTTTTCTGTTCGTTCTTTGTTTTGCACAATTTGAAATATTTATTAAAAATAATTAATATATTGGTACTCAATAACATTGATAAGTTCAATTAATTCAATGTTATTGAGTACCAATATATTAATTATTTTTAATAAATATTTCAAATTGTGCAAAACAAAGAACGAACAGAAAAGTAACACATTAATAAATTAGGTATTATAAATTTAAATATTCCAAAGAATTGGCAATCCTAAAACGAGAAGACGTAGTTATTCAGAGAGAATGCGAATTTATAAATAATATTGAAAACATAATATTATAAATTAGGCAATTAAATCCATTAGTCAGATATTTTTTGTTTTTTTTTCTCTTTAATTTTATCTAAGAAAGGAAATATTTAAATATTAATCAACGTTAGGTGTTCGTGTGACTTGGCAATTATTTAAATTTGAAAATTTAAAATCTTCATCTAACTGTACCTGTTTGAGTTGGAGCAGTGTTGAATCACAGAAAATACTTGAATGAATCGATGATAATTTAAGGTGTTAAGTTGTTTGAAATCATAAAAACGATACCGGAATCATTTATTTTTGTCTGAGCCACAAGGGAACTGTCAAAATATGCAAAACCATCTCTGCGACCGGTCAAAAAAGCGGAATTTAACAGCAATTAATTAATTTACATAAATTTGCATTTATTATTTTTCTATTGATAATTTTTATTTCCAAGACACGCTTCGAAAGGTGTAATTTATCTGTCGATTATAAAAATGTGTCTAATGTTACTTTGGCACGGAGTGTAGGTATATATATTTCCATACTGTTAGTTTTTGACAACTTCTTTGAATGTAAATATATTCCCCAAAGTTGATTCTTAAACTAACATAAAATTTAATGAATAAAAATGTTAGATAATTTTTGAATGTGTGTATTATTTACTAAGATCATATTACGAAATTATTATCACTCACCTATTTATTCAATTTTAATGAAATACACGCGTAGGTATTATATACTTTTGGCATTTTTTAAGTTACGAAACTGCTATAGTACAAAAAAAAACAGGTAGGTTCCAACAAGAGGCTAGACTACCATTATAGATATATATTTTTAAGCTGAAAATTCCAGTATTTGAATTTCTAAGTATAGAAAAGTATTTATAAAAACACTATTATTTGCGAATTATTATGATTGTTCATCTAAATATTTGAAATAATTATGGCTTTGTATAAAATACATTTTTTTGTGCTGTGGAGGTTTTTTTATAAGTGGACTTTTGATGCACTAACAGTGTTGGAGACCCCCTTAAAAATAAATGTGCAATAAGCCGTCATTGAGTGTTTAATTTAATTTAATACAGTAATAGTTGTGTCACTAGTTTTGTTTTTTATATAAATCACACTTATATAAGGGTTTTTTAAAGATCATTAATACCTATCTAAATATATATGTACAGAGGTATATAAAATATTGAAATAACTATACCTAGTCAATATTGTAATTATCACAACTTTACTTGGAGTCGTAAAATTTTAACGATTCATAGCGTAAAATAATGTGGGCAGAATTCATTGATTTTTTGACAATCTAACTGTTTTTTTATTGTTTATCTTATTGGTTATCTTTTATACGAAACATTAAATAACTTACAATATAATATATATACTTACTTATATCTGTTTTATATTTTAATACTTAAGTTGTAAATTATATAATTTAGTGGGTTATACATTTTACTTAGGACATATTATCACAACCTACGTATTGCAATCTTTTTAAAAAGGTACAGCAAATTCTGATACTACTTAATTTTGCCAATCCAATGTTTGCTTTAATTATCCGATGACACAAACGGACACTAATGATACTTAAAATTATGGCCGTTAAGCCAGGCGCATTTAATCACCACTTTTGGACGCGACAGATCGCAATAATTCGTATGTGAACACCCGTAGTTAGGTGTATCTGCATGCCAGGTGCTTATCGCGAGACTCAAAGTGCGGAATATCTGAGTATGCAGAATGTATCTGAAAAAATGCTCTATTCCGCATTTGAACCTGTAAGTAGTAGGCGGAGCATCTGTGGATGTCAGTCGCGCCTGCTAGATTTTCTTAAGCCCGCCCCCGCCCATCAATAAAAAATATGGATATTTGTTCAAAATAACCCCTCCAAATCATTTTTCTGTGTAAGTAGGTACAACAATTAAAAAAATTCTGGTACTGTTCGGTTATCAGGAATACAGCGGAAAACAAATTTTGAAAATACCCGATATACTGGATTATTTGTTAGTTTGGGTTAGTTTAGGTTAGGTTGGGTTAGGTTAGGTTAGGTTAGATTAGGTTTGGTGAGGTTAACCTAACAAATAATCCAGTCTATCGGTTATTTTCAAGATGTATTTTCCACTGTATTCCTGATAACCGAACAGTACCAAAATCCTTAGTACTAAACAAGACGTGCATTACAGTCAGAATGAATATTTTAAGTTTGAATGAAAAATTCTCCTCACAAAAGTCGTTCAATTGAGTCACGGATATCCCAAGTAATTTTCGAGATGTTTTCCAAATCTTTACGATAAGACAAAAACCTATCTAAATAGTGTAGTATAGATAAAGTCGAAGTGACATCTTTGTTATCTGTAATATGGAATATATTACGAATCCATATCAAATGTGGCTATGTTAGGGAGAAGATAAACTCAATTATTACATAGTTAGAAATGAAAACATGACACGAGCCAGATAAAAAGTTAATGGGGCAAGAGTATTATTATTTTGATCAGGTCGGATTTGGAGCGATATGCGCTCAAGGGGTTATTTAACCCGTTGAATGTACCTGATTGTTTGGGTCTAATTTGAATAAATTGAAAAAAAATGTATTATGATTATTTTTAATGATTTAATTATAGGCAATGATCAGTGTACAAAATTTCTAGCCTCAGGGTGCAGTGTAGCAGGTACACAGTTATTTAATTTATTTTGACGAATAATACCAACTATTCAATTTCAGTATTCATTATATAATTTAAATGTAAACTTTTTGAGTCTGATTCAATATATATTCAATCTGTAAGTAGGTTCACGTTTCATACAATATTTAAATATATTAATATGTCGTATGCATCCAAATTATGAGCTCCCAGTCAACAAAAAGTAAAATGGTATAGCGTGGTATTGAAAGATGCATGGTGGGCAAAATTAATAAGTGAACAATTTAGGGAATGCAATGTACCTAATAACATTTCGTCACTGTAGGATTGGTTTTCCGAATAGACCAAATGTTCAGGAGACGAGAAACAAATTTCATAATCCTATATTTAAATACATTGAGATATTTAAATTGTTATTTTTACAGCATATGAATGATGTATTCGTTACCATTACAAAGTAATTTAAAGAAAGGGATGGTTCTAGTCCAATTAGATACGAAAAAACATTCTGCATTAAAAGGTCGATTTCGACAAAAACGGATATTCGGGAAACCAATCCTATAGCGACGATTTGCTAAACACCATAAAATGATATCGTAGGAAAGGCAATTATTGCAATGGTGATCTGGTGGCTCTCGATTTCTGAGAAATGCGCACCTTTTTAAAATATTGGTATCATTTAATACTTGTATAACTGGTTTGAACTGTTTCGGGTTACGTTTTTAAATCTTCTGATTTCAGTTTAGTTTTCTACGTCAAAGAAAATTGCCGTTGATGGAAGGAAATAAAATAAAATGTCCAATGGGTAGACTTAGAGAACACAGTTTGATGACATAATTATTTTGCATGTAGGTATCTATTGTGAAGTAGCTGACAACGCAGTGGAATATGCTGGAAGATGACTTCATGCAGCAGTGAATTGATCAAAGTTATAAATGATGATGACATAAATACTTGAGGTGTTATGCCTTTTGATCTTGAATGAGATGATCCGTTGAGATACCTAATACAAGAACAATAATGAAGCAAAGGAAATATACGAAATATACACGAGAAGATCTTGTGATTTTAAAATATAATGTGAATACATATTTAAAGAAAAAACAATATAGAGTAGGTATTTTGATGTATGTAGGTACCTATGTACATAAATAGTAAATAGAGCGGACAAAATGAATTAATTCTTAATACAAAAGAAAAAATTAATAAAAAATAAATGATTGAAGCCTCTCTTTGCTGTAGTTAAAAATTATTTCGTATATTATAGTATTAGGCACATGATAAAATTAGACTTTTTTTTGGAAACCAACCTAATTTTTTTTAAATATATTAAAAATACCATTATTTTGAGGATAACTATCGTTCGAAACTGTTTAATGTAAATTGTAAATAGTCACCGATACAAGTAGACATTTAAATTGAAAGTATTAATTTATTAATGACTTAGGTACTTATAGTGTTAATTTTTACCGTAATGGACATTAGGGTTTTTATTGGTGACGTCTAAAAAATAATGTTGCTAGGCTTTGACAAGGCTACATCACAAAAATAAGGGAATTGGATTACCTTATTGGTGAAGCTATAAAAAGGTATAATAATTCTTGACTGTGAAGAAATATGGGATAAATTTATACACATGTTAATGACAAATACCTATCGGTAAGTATGTTATTTTCAATTGTGACGTAATGTATAATATGCATCAAAGCTTGTCACGTAAGTGCATTTAATATTAGTAATATTTTTGAAGATACCCAGTCGGTGTTGTATTTCTTGTCGTCACTGTCATTTAGTATTAAATTTAATTAAAACTGGCTTAAAAGTATTGTTTTATGGCGACTGGCTTTGCATTTCTATTCTATGGTTGTGAGCCTTCCAAGTAGAGTGAAATCGCTAAGAAATTGGCTAATTAAACAATGGGTGAGGCAACCAGATAAGCGATAGATCACTTCAGATGAATGACGATTTTATGCAATGCTAATTTCAGTGATTACTATTTTCGTAATAAGGAACACTCCTATATGGACAAATTATTTATAATGCCTAATGTAATGTTGGTCTAATTAAGTGAAGGATTGTGATTGTAGATCGTGGTACCTAAGTAACTTAACAAGATCCTTTGAAATTTATACTGTTGAATTCAAGAAACATCTTCATTTGTGTGGCAGCAATGTCACAAATTGAACTGGTCCCCGAGAATTTAATGGACTATCAAACGTATCTCCGAACACCTCGGACCCTTACGATCGACCCACGAAATTATTATTACTCGGATCTGGCGTCCAGAAAGATATCGACTTAGAAATTTACGACGCGCGCTGGATTAATTCAATTTGTCTCGCATGTTTTAAAACGAGGTGGATAATTAATTGGATACTAATTTCGGGCTGCACAGGAAGTGGAGGTTGTTTGCTTTGCGAGGTTAAGTGGTCAGTAATAAGATAAAAAAGCGATACCCACTCTGATTTTCCTACGTCATTGCTCAGAGATGTAATATTTAGGCGATTTTTTTTCGATGCGAGATTAAATAATCAATTGAAAAACGGTTAAAATAATATTATAAGTAGGTAAATACTTACCTACTTAACCATTTTATTAAAATAAATTATCTATAAGTAAAATCTTGATCTAACCTTACCTACAATAATAATTGATAAATATAATATATTCAGTATATTATATAAATGCAAAGCTTTAAGCCCCATTCCGATCTCTAAATCACAAATGAATTATTATCGGACAACATTGTTTGTTTAGAGATGAATTTTCGCGCCAAATAAATGAGAGCTTTTTTCATTCCAAAAGATCGAAAAGCTCATCAATCTTTAGGTACCTATTATTTGTTAAGTAAAATATGATAAACGTCTACTGACGACCTATCATAATTCAATCAATATTAATATTATGCAGTAATGTAGTCAAACCAAGTCTGAGCTTTCTCTCTATCCTGAGCCATACGTAGTAGATCCCCAACGCCCTGGATATTGAGCCACTTGTCCTTTTACCTATGTTTCTGCTGCCCTATACTTTTCTCTGAATTATAGATTTGAATAAATTATAATTCTTATTGTAGAAGATAATAATAATACCCTTTAATAGTTTTGATACTATGAAAAACTAAGTATACGTTTTATAACTTTGCATAAAATTAGATCAAATGATATTCACTTGTATTAATATATGTAGTAGGTAATAGGTAAATAAATATATAGGTAATATAATCATGTAGAGAACACATTCCATTATATACTTGGGTTGCACTCTGGATGATGACTGGAACCATACCACGGAATTGAGATGCCAAAAAGTATTTTGTAGCCATGATATATACCTAGGAATCAGAACTAGAATGGTGAGATGCTACGTCTTCTCGGTCCTCTTATATGGAGTAGAGGCTTGGACACTCACAGAAACGATTCTCAAAAAACTTGAAGCTTTTGAAATGTGGGTGTATAGGCGCATGCTTCGTATCAGCTGGAAGGACAAAGTTACAAATGTCGAGGTGATGTCAAGGATGAAAAAGACCAAAGAAATAGTCAAACTAATAAAAACCAGGAAACTGGCATACTTTGGCCACATCATGCGGCATCCCGAGAAGTATCGCCTTCTACATCTCATCATTCAAGGGAAGATCTCCGGTAAGCGAGGCCCTGGTAGAAGAAGAACGTCCTGGCTCAAGAACCTCAGGGACTGGTTTGAGCTCAGCACTCTATCCCTATTCAGAGCAGCGACGGACAGGGGCCAAATGGCTAAATTCATCGCCGACGTCCGATAACAGATATGGCACACAAAGAAGAAGAGAATATATTACGTCATTTCCATCCTAGATCCGGAGTGCAGCATATATACTCTACAAGGCGTTATTTTATTTGGAACCTTAATTTAATTTCCATGTCTTTTATTAATTAGCACGAGTACGTAACTATCGTTTTTATTGGTTCACTTTCATAGTTATTTAAAATCTGTACCTATCTGGAGAAAGTGTTTATTTAACCTTTTGTGTATGTATGTAAGTGTATATTATGATTTTATTATTGCATATAGGTATATTTAAATTTAAAGTTTCATAGTATTACAAATTATACTATTATGACGACAGGTTGTTAAAGTATATATGTAATAATTATCAGATAAATTAAACGCTACAGTTAAATAACGCTGGGATAAAAAACATTCCAAATTGATTCTTCTATGGCAATCATGTCACAGATACACGATAATCCGTGAATTATTATCGAGAGTATTTTAAAAGTTGTAACATTATGCGATCGGACGTTAAAAAATAGCCTACGACACGAATTAATTACGTTAAGTTTATACTCTTTACAATGAGCATGGGCGCTAAATTCGTTAGCTCAAAATATTCCGGCCGTAACTCAAGATCATAACAATTTATCGCCGAGCCACGGTCGCGTACATCAAAATTAATATTTTTTAATTCCTCGCCGGTCCCCGACTTAACATATTTGATTAAATTTGTAATAAATTAGAAAACATGACATTATACCTACATTGTGAATGTCGAGCGTCGTATCGAATTATGAAATTCAACCGACACACGTTTTAATGAAAACATAAATTAATTAAGGAATTGTGTTTTAAGCTTTTTTTTTCAAATAATGATAAATGAAATCTTCCATCGACGTGAATTTATATTATTGTGTTTTTATAATTCTACATAAATTAATTTCAAATACCTAACAAATTTAATAAATTATTATCTTTCTGAATTCACATAAATTAAAATGTAAGATTTCTGACTCATGTCTTTCTTTTCGAATGCACACTTAATTTTTATAAAGTTCATGAGAATCTTTGTAATTAATTATTGATTAAAGATAAATTAGGTGGATACCTATATATTATTATATTATATGCATAAAGCAAAATGCTTTGGATATCGAGATTTTACACTTAGACGAGGATGACTTTTAATGAGAAATATGTATTTTTAAATCAGTATTGCCCAACATTCTTACACCTGCAGTCCAGTAGGAATAGGATGAATATGCAGGGGACCGTTTATGAATAAAAAAAAACCTATTAATACTTACCTAAGCATATTATATCTAACAAATATTCATTAGAGACATTCTTATTGCAAATAGAAAAAATATACCTGATATGACAATTAATTATTCTATTGTTCATTGAAATAATTATAAACTAATCACTAAATCAATCTACATTATTAATTGTCATTTGCGATGGAGGATGGTAAAATGTCAGTAGTGGCGGATCTGGAAACTTCACACATTGTTTTTGCATAATATGTGTTTGATCCAGAGTACGGATCCAAGGGTTAAGTGAATGATAGTAAAAAATCTATTTAATACTTAGCCTGTTAATATAACTTAGACTCAGTGAAAATCTAGGAATGAAAATAGTAATTCACTTTAATAACTTATTGAAAGATCAAGTGAAAAATATGAAAACGAATAAATTGAGGAATTGTGGAATAAACGCGTATATATAATATATAGGACATAAGTGTATGAACACAATGATTTGGGAATAGTTTTCTTATCACGACACACAAAATTCACACGTTGTAAATTATAAACTAGGAAATTACTTTTGAAGTCGATTTACTTAAAATTTGTTAGTTTATTCCTCAAATTATTAATTGCTACTACCAGTAAAACATTTGAATTAAATTTGACCAATTTTAGATGACAAAATATTCATCCATATAACGTTATGTGCGTTATATTCATGAAATATATTTTGAAGAGAATTAAGATTAGCAAAAAATCCAACGTCGTCTAAGTCAAGCAAGGTTGGGTTAGGACGGTTAGGTGATAGAATAATAATCTCAATTGATAAATTAAACACCAATCAACAGACGGCGTTGTCGTCTTAAATGTGATTTTCAAAATAAACACGACAGCAAATTTAATTAAAATGTAATTAAAATGCGTCACATGTAAACAAAACAATAAATAATTGACACACGAATTAAGCTTAAGGTCAACACGACCTCAACGCAAGCATGTCTTTTTAAAAAGATCTTTCCGTTTCAAAATGAACAATAATGGGCCGGACCTTGGTGTCTTATTTGATATTAAAGAGCCTTGTGTGATATTTAAACGATATTAAAATTAAATAACACTTGCGATTCTGTTAAGTATAATGAATTTATATTAATATTAAATATTCGATAATGAATAAATTAATTACTTTGCGATTTTTAATCAAGAATTATATTTGAAATTACAAATAGGTCCTACGTGATTAAATATTGTCATTTATCATGAACGTTACCAAACATCTTTTATATATAGACGAAAAAATCTAAATAGGTACATACTTTTATAAAAGTAAAGCTTTAAAATGATTAATAATTTTACTGCAAACAGGTATATAGATACCTACATATTAATTTGCAGTAAACATCACACTGTAATAAATTCTATTATATTGGTAGATATAGTTTGAGGCTAAATCCAAACGACCTATTATAATATTCTCGTCATCTTTAGGTTTCGTCATCGTATTAGGTACCTATTGATAAAAAAAACTCATGGCCCTTGATCTTAGGTTAGGGCAGAAGAAAAATTTGAAAATGTAAAATAAGGGGTTTACAGATTTTATCATTGGAGTTCATAGTATCAGGACTGTAAAATGAGAAAAATTATATCCATGAGGACAGAGAGAGAGAGAGAGAAAGTTTGTATTCGACTGAAACAATTTCAGTACAACGGATGGTATTGTTTAATTAATTATTACAATATACATTAAAAATGGTTGACTTGTATCGAAATCAAAACATTCCGATTATATCTAATAACATTCTACATATGCAGAGAACGTAACTACCTACCACATATTATTTAGAATATTATTTACATAAGTTCAAAATGTCAAAATAGTGTTCAAACAAGGCGGGTACAAGTAATAGTGTATACTGTATAGCAATCATGCACCAACGTACAACTTAATAATTGTGATAGGTATAGCTACCTAAATATGTAGGTCCACGAGATACTCTCTAGTTATAGGTATATAATATAATATATACCTAGTCCAAACCGAATAAGCATTAAAGTGTAGGTATTGTGAATTATAAATAATAAGCTGAACGTGTTTGTCTACAAATAATTTAATGATTTAACAAAAAATGTTGTAAGTATGACTCAGTGGTGGGTTTATGGAGAGAGCCAATACACTGACTGATTTTGAAGCCCCCATGATACAAAATAAAATTTAAACCATAAAATCAACCAACGAGGTAGGTACCTAGTAAAAATCATGTACCTAGGTATCTCTTTTATAGAATCACACCTGTGACTAAATATAATTAATTGTTGTTAAAGATGATGATTTTGGTGTAATTTAATAATAAAATTGTATGACTCATTAGAACTGTTTTGAGGCCCACTTTTAAATCTTCTTATGAATCGATTGCATCATGTGCGTCAAAGAAAATCGCCGCTGGTGTTACTTAAACAGAGTTATTATTTTAACCGTCTGATGTCTTAATAAAATGGTAAAAGTCGATTTACTTTTACAATTTACACAGTCAATGCAATTTAATACAATTTATCTAACAGTTAATTCAATAGTGCATAAACTGGTATTCAATACAAACCATTAATTGACTGGTTTAAAATAATGGACAACATATTATGAAAGTTGTTATTTTATTATATGTGACTGATTTAAATCAGTTATATCACACGGTATGTTTGTATGCCAAACTCATTGCACACACTTGACTTGTAAGTACATAATATTTTACAGAAAACTGAGTGAATTATCATACTATTTACACACACGCCTACAAAAATGTGTTAACTACAAGTTTCCTACTAACCATATTCCTCCCGTCACTCGCCACGTGTTTAAAGCTTTTTTAGCATCTACAAATGAGAAGCTCCTTTCAAAGCTTTGCTGATCAGTGGCGGTTTTAAGTTCGTAGGGGCCCAAGGCGTTGACACATTTAGAGAACCTCTCGAGAAAAGTTAACTTATACGATGAACTGCCATATACCTACAGCATAGTTATGTTTTGCTTGATTGTGAAAAACACCTTAACATATAGCCGTCATTGCATTTAAGCTCTAGGAAAAACTTTCCAGAACACAGGTTGTGAATGGCGTGTAATAGAGTGTCCTAAGTAAATTGTCTACTTATATTTGGATTATAAAAATTCATAACGACTATTTAAATTATTTATCTATTTGTTAATATATCTAGCAAATACCTTTATTTAAAAAATACCCAATTGAGTGAAAAAACAAATCAAACTATCAAAAGGTTCCATAAAAACGATGAAGAAACTTTCAGCTATTCTTTTCTGTTTTACCATGATATTTTAAGTCAAAGCGTTTGAAGCTTAGTGCTAATTGACAATATTAACATAGGTATTTGAGTTTCGATAGGTGCATATTATTATGTAGTATGAATATATGTAAAAGTAACTAATTATGAACCTTATACGTAGTCTTAATAGTCGTAAATTAAAATTATACTGACAGACAAGCAGGTTCAATGAGATCCATAGACTCACGCTAATCGTCTGCCCAAATCAGATCCAATCGACAAATAAATATTAATTACAAATGCAGTTTAAATTAACACCGTTAATAGTTATATAATACACACATATTTTCCGGGCAGTACTTTTATACAGGTATCTAATATATATTTACCAAATGTTTAGATTTTCTAAACTATCTTTAGGATATTTTAACAAACTATAAATAAACTTAACACAAGAAATACTACAGGCTAGTCTGTTATTCAAATTAAACCATTACAAATGACTAACATTAATTCAGTCTAAAAGCGAGGCGGTATAGACTGCCTCATCTAAAGATTCCTGCCATCCACACATTTTATTATAACCTATATCAATTTGTGATATGTCTACTTACCCATCAATATAAATTAGTTACCTAATAATTATCAGATAAATTTAATTTCCATAATAATACTTATGGTAGGTACAATAGTTTAATACTCATTACAATGAATTTGATTCCAGAATTTTGATCGTGCAACAGTATTTAGGTATTATTTTGCAATAATAATTTGAAAAAAAATATTTGTTTCTTTTCATTTTGATCATGATTCGGTTATTATTTTATTAACTGCTTACCTAATATTATTAAGACAATACAAATGCATTATTTGTCAACGCTCTACTATATTTCAAACATGAGAATTATTTAAAACAATATTATATACTTTCAATTCAACATTAGAATAGTTGGTAGACAGCCGGTTATTGAATCTGGTGGATTAGAGTTTGAATAATGCATAAGGATAAAATGTTGTTTTACAATGTGTGTGTGATCCAGAGCAAGAGCACAATTTGTGAGGCGAGTAGATCGTCTCTGTTCTGGCAGAACACACTAACTAGAGAATACTAGTTTTGAGACTCAATATGTCATTTTTTCGAATTAGTGTCTTCTGCCAGAACAGTGACGAGATAATAAAAATCATTTGCAAAAAACCTGTAAATATAATTCTTACAGTATGCTTCATTTATGAGTTAAACTTATATTTTAATTTAAATATTAAGTTCAATAACCACTCTATAATACTATAAGAGCCTACATATCTATTAACTGAAAAAAATCTTCTAAATTCAGTAGGTACCTATTACATTTACCAATTGTATCATGAAAATGCACCAGACGAATGGTAACTCAATGCATATTATGTAAAGATTTTGAATCAAAGCTTTTTTTACATTAATACCTAATAAGTACAATTTAAGAATGTAACATATCGTCTATGTTCTGGCAGAACACACTAACTGGAGAATACTAGTATTGAGTAATTTGACTTTGAAGCTTTTAAAATGTTTGAAATGGTCTATCATGTGAGTTTATTAAGTAATCGTAAAAAGGATGACTTTAAAATAAAGACTGTTTTTTTATTAAGACGGTTTCCAGACGGTAAAGTTTGAAATAAGGCTCATTTTGGTATAACTAACTCAATATGTCATTTTTTCGAATTAGTGTCTTCTGCCAGAACAGTGACTAAATGTGTTTAAAAATGTTAGACAAATATGTCTTCTGAACCTACAACCATTGCAATTATTGCAGATTCATTGGTAAAGTATGTAGTCTCGCTGATCGCAATGATTATAGGTTTAAGTATAATAAAATTAAGTGAGGTGTTAATGATGATGTGTTTACAGTTATTAATATGAATGACGTAGATGCTTATTTAAGTCATCCTCAGAATCATTTCGTGGAAGGGAGTCTACGTACTACAGGTTCGAGGTCTAGTGTTTAATTTTTATTTATCTTACCTCTGTTTTATCTACCTGTCGGCTGAGCGGGAGAGGTAATTAAAAGAAGGCAAATACTAATTTGTATTGACCGTCATATAAACGACTCTTCACTTAAAGTGGCCAATAAAACAAAATCAGTTTAAAAATCCATTCATGCTGGTCGCTTTTAAGCAGCCATTAAAAAAGTAAAATATTAACTCATCCACGAAGCTATCTAGTATCTACCCACGAATGTGTTTCGGTACTTGGGCGACTATTAAAAAAAATATACATAAGTATTTTTAGTTTTAATTCAAAATCGAAATGGTAAATTTAATAGCAGATAAATTCCTTCTGCAGACACCTACATATATGATATGTCATATTTATATTTGATATTCAATAAAAGAATTATAATACATTTAATAATTAATACCTAATAATGGTATAGAAAATATACGATTAAATCTTAACCAATCCGTTCTGGCTAACCCAGTATAACATTAATTTAAAGTCAATAACGTTATTAAGAATTTCGTAATGTTTGTTTTATATTGGGCTTAGTAACTTGATAATAACTAGAATGAATAGATTTTGAAAATAATAATTATTTTTTATAGTCTTGATGATGGTGTAGTAAATACAATAACCATTGACTTAAACTTTATTTAATTTATATAGAGGTTGCTTACGTTAAACGGTACTCGTAGTAGGTAAGGTACCTACCTAAGGTATATTTTAACTAAAATATGTTATTTAAGGGGTTAGATTGTTGACCGTGATCCGTGACAAAGTTTTAATTATTATTTTGGTAAAATCGTAGTAAATTCATATTTTAAATGTCTCTCCTGTAATCTGTAAATATGCAGATTGTCAGTAGGTTTGACATTATAATGTAGTTAGGTATTTAGGTATGTAACTACTTCTTATTTCTATCATAAGCACAATTATATACTTACCTATTCATAAATTATCTTAATCGAATGGTTTACAAGATTGCATTCAACCGTTTGGTAGTTTAGGAGATAATAATATAATATTTATGTGTTACTTACTTACCTACGTATTGCAATATCGTCATTCGATAAGTAAGTACATAGAAAGGTAGGTATTTGCTTTAGAATAGACGAGTAAATACTTTTTGAAAGGGGGCATTAGTTAGACAGCCAAACAAGCGCGTCAGAAATGTCTGTGTGAAATTTGAAAACAATAAACACCGATGAATCGATTTCTAATCAGATAACACTTGTCACAAGCCAGCGGAACAGAGACGTTCAAAATTTTTATGGGCCGGAACCGGTTTGGAGATTTTTTATGTTGTTTCATAGTGTTCCTATTGGGTTCAGCTGAATGTCGAGATACTGAAATGGCAATGTACTAGTACGACAATAAAATTATATGTTTGAGTATGCTATCATTCATTCATAACACGTAAGTGAAACAAATTAAAACAAAACAATGCTTTAGGCTAACTGAGTTTAAATATTATTAACACACGTGCATACCTTTTATCACAAATCTAAATTTGACTATGTGTGTTTAATGTTATTAATTCAATCTGATAAGTTCACAAGGAAAATGATGGTTACTAATAGAAAATCAGTTTTGTAAAAATAAAGATACAAAAGGACACAATACATATTATAACGTAAATATGAAAATTATATTAAGATACCTATATCATATATGATTATAGATAGGTATATATTTTACATGGACGCCTACATACATAAGGTAAGGATTAAAGTACGCATCTTTCTATAAAAATGAAGGTACGTAGGTGCCTACCTAGTTTTCTTGTAGGCAATAACTTACTATAATACCTAACTAAAAATACTTAAACCCTGACGGCTAAAGTAATTATTAAACATGGAAACATGCTTTGCCTACTGATTCTCTGAATGCTGGTTGTCCAAATTCGAAAGAAAATAAAATAATTTGCGGGGCGTGGGTTTACACGTCATTCGCGAGGCACCATTCGCGACCGACTGAATTGTAAAGCGCTACTTTTGTGACTATTTTTCGTTACCGCTATGCCTGTGCGATTTTTCGTAACGAATGCGCCCGGGAGGTCAAGACAAAAGCATGTATCCATGCTAAAACTCATTTTTCTTGAAAGCTTTTTTAAAGAAAAGTCTGAGATATCACATTAACACCTACCTACATTACTATACACAAACGACACAACGTGATAGCAAATATACAGATATTATAAATTAATAAAGATTGTTTTGATTTAGAAAGCCAAACCTTATTTTTTCTGTTCCTTATTATGTTTATTGTATAACATCAATGATTTTATATTATATATATCGACTGTGTTTAGGAAAAAGGGCGTAACCCTCGATTTTTCGAAAAATGCTTTTATTAGATATTAACAATGTATACAACAAAATACACGTTCTGTACAAATGAAGTAAGTCGCAAATAATTTTAATCGAGTTTTAATTAAGTTTTAATTTAAGGAAAAAAAGCATTTACCCTCAATTTTAATGATTTTTTTGTAATAACTTCTTTAATTATTAATAGACCAAAAAGATTTTACACCAAATCATCAATCGTCATGCACCCAATGTCTGTGACTATTTTTTTTTACTAATATTGAACCAAAATCATTCAAAAAACGTTTTTTGCCTCTCCTGTAAAATTTGTTCTGTGTGGGTTACACCCTTTTTCTTAAACACAGTCGATATACAAACGGGAAAAGGTGTAAATATGTCTGTGCGTTAAATACAAATATTAGAGCTTAGCAGTAAAAGCAAGAAAAATAACAAATTAATACCTAGTTATATCAGTATGGATACCTATAGTAGGTATAAGTAAGTATACTTATGTTTGTGAAATTAATAGGGATATTAGTATAACATCACTATTTTTCAGACGAGCTTAATTAATGAGAATGGGCTTTATAAATCTTTGTTATTTTTGTTTAATTTTTTTTAGACTTATGTCCGTTTTACCTTTGCACGGAGATGTATATTAAGATATGTTTATATAATAAATTAATGTTGGGTAGGCATAGTAAATGTTAATATTTTGAGTACTACTGAAATATGACACTTATAAAATCTTTAGCACGTGACTTGCATAAAAGATTTTTTCGTGTGTATATGATAAAGTATTGTAGGTATTATATATATAATATTTATACGCACACCTCTAAATAAACATCTGCAGGCAACGAATGCCTAAATAGGACTATCTGATTCAGACGAAATTTGAATGCTTATTTTCTATTCAGAATGCATAGTGTTATGCCCAAGTGTACAATACTGTCTAGGAAAACATTGCCAGAATTCATTACAATGTTATTTGCTTATCGTTTGATCTATGGATAATGACCGATGGAAATATTTTAAGTCTCATTGCAACTAAATGCACGAATAATATTTCATCGCAAATAAAAAATCGCAAATCCGGCGTGATAAAATATTTTATTGTTGTTATTAAATTTATGGTTAATTCATGTTTGCTTAAATATTTTTTTTTTAAATATGATTATTAGATATATGTTTTTTTTAGAAATCTCAGTAGGTACCTAATATCAATAGAAAAATAATTGCTTGAACTCAGATTTAATAGTAAAAAGTGTCAAAATATACCTACCTCCTGATATACTTAGTCAGTTTGACAAAATTTGTAAAGCTAAACATAAAAAATACTTAAGTACCTGGTATGAAGTCGATGGTTATAAATGTTAGTTTATAAAAAAATATTGCTTGATTTGCAAAATGGTTGCTGACTAAATAGATAGGTAAAAATATATCCATAGAAATAGTCATCATAATAAAAAAAGTATTTACCTACAATTAATATACTTAATAGTATTTTTTTAATTAACAAAATAATTATAGGTAGGTAGGTACCTAAGAAAACCGTTTTTTTTTTAAAATAATACGCCGTTTTTGATTAAAAAACTGTAAATAAAAAAGTCGTTAAAAATTCCTTTATTAACAATATTCTTATCAAATCATAAATTATGTGTAAAAAAGCTAACAACGCGTTGTTTCACGCACTTAAAAATAAGTAAACAGAAAAACAAGGAAGGCAGGTAAGTACCGGCAGTAATTATCGCACCTTGTTAAGCCCTCCCCACACTCAGGTGAGATTACAAAGATCATTTGGGATGTACCTTTGGACACATTTATGTGTACATTAAACATATTTTATGAGTGGCAAGCCAAAGCATCATAACTTCAAATAAATACTTACATATTTAAATATGAGTAATACCGCGTTCACACGTGGCGATTATTGTTGTTCAATTGTATATTAAATGACTGTTGAATGTCAATTATTTTTGATCAGTCGGAACCACATTTAAACAAAATTAAAATAAGTAAGTTAAATTAAACAAAGTCGGGGTTGTTTCAACGATTGTCAATAGCAGTGATGAGTGAATCATCATTCAAGTCAATATTGGTTAGTGATAACAACTCGCATCGGTGCATCAAACTTGTATGTTTCACTTGATGCAGAATCGATTATCTAGAACTTTCCGTTCAACTTAAACGTAAACCGGAACATTTTTCTCGATTTTTTGTTCAACATTCAACAGACAGTTGAACGATAAAAATTGCCACGTGAAAACACAGCATTAGGTAAGTATATGAATCGATGGACAAAAGACGACAATAAGAAAAGACAGTTTGAGTTACAAACCAGTAATATTATTGATTGTCAGTTGCAAATTTTTTTCTGCAATATTTGAAACAATTAAATAGTTTATATAAAATACCTACATTTATTTTGGATAAAACTATTGTGGTATTTATATAAATGTCATTTGGCATTTCATTTTCAATTATCTGCAGATAAATAAATATGTAATTATTTTGATTAACATCTTTTCAAAGATTATATATTTAATTAATAGTTAAGAAAAACGTTATAACCTTAATACTTTAGACGCTGAAGACGCACCTGGCGCGTAATGACCATGTGGCCGATCGATGTAATTAACGTGCATTTTAAAGGTTGTAATTAAAAAATCATTATCTAGTCAGCAGCGAATGAGTTTATTATTGAGAAAACGTAATTTTATTGTGATACGTAATTAAGTCGCACACTACGTAATTCTACAAATTACTCTTCGTCGAAATACGTTTTTAGTATTTATCATCAAACAAAAGTTCATCTTGAATCAAAATTAGTACACAGTGTTCTCGAATCCTATCCTATCTATTATTTAGAGCCTTTCTATAAGCTGGTTTTAGAGCACGTTCAGAAGAAATTTCTTTGGTTCATCTATTTTATAACATGTAGCTTTCATACTTTTTGATAATTAATTATTCATCAAACGAGTATTTTTTCGAGTATTAATTATCAACACCTGCTTGCATTTCAATATCTCACAGCTTTTAGACCATTTACGTCTTCAAATCACTGTTATCTGTTGAATTTTCAGGGCATTAGAGCCTGCCTAAGAGATTTCAGTTTTATCTTCCTTGTAAGTATGTGAACTATGTAACGAGCTCAAAACCACATAAAGAATAGGGCAGATAGTAGATACCCAAGTGGTGACAATCCAATTAGCAAAGAATCTAAGAAACAAATGTGTAAATCTCATGCAATATATACCTAAGTGATTATCATTTTACAAAAGAAATAGGCTCATTCCTTGTGCGATAGAAATCGAAGGTTAGGTTCGCCGTAAAATCTTTTTCCAGTTTTTATATCAATTTTACGTGAGAAGTTAACTCGACAGGGCTCTGAATAAATGTAACAGATATAAAAAGGCAATCCGGTTATCCGAACACTATCAGTGGGGTGTAGTTTATGTGTTAATAAAATGAGGCACTAAACATCCCGGGGTAGAGGCCGTTCCACCCAAGGATTCCGATCATTCACGTATTATTCACCTCCACCTGTGATCTCAATATTTATTTGAGAGGTCAGCCGTCAGGATTATTATAAATTTTAACTTTTTCAATAGAAACTAATATAATGTCGCGAATTCAATCTTAGAAATATCAGAAGCTGCAAATTAAGTAAACCTATAAGCTGTCTGTACCTACTTTATAATATCCTTTAACCATCATTTCCTCTAGGTAGGAGTAGTTTACTATAAAACAAAAATATCGTTCTTACCTACTAGTAACAAAGGTTTCGTCTTACATACAATTAATACATCAATATACAAGTGGTCACGTTAGCAGAAAAGGTCAACGATATGAATGAAAATTTTCAATATGCACTTTTATTGCAATAATAGGTAGCGTTAATTTGCAACACCTACCTTCAACCATCATTTCCTCTAGGTAGGAGTAATTTACTATAAAACAAAAATATCGTTCTTACCTACTAGTAACAAAGGTTTCGTCTTACATACAATTAATACATCAATATAAAAGTGATCACGTTAGCAGAATAGGTCAACGATATGAATGAAAATTTTCAATATGCACTCTTATTGCAATAATAGGTAGCGTTAATTTGCAACACATTTCTTTCTCTCGATCTAATGAAATTCAGTGGAGACATTTACGAGAACCCAATGAGAGTGGATCATATCCATTCATAATAATATTATGTATTCTTCTACTGAAAGAGGAGAAACCATCTTCCACTGAAGACAGATTGTTTTAACTAAGCTTTATTATTTACCAGTGATAATTATTATGAAACTTCAAAGACTATCATATTTTTGTCTAAAGATACATAGAAATTATAAATAGGAATATAGGAATTTGAAACAACACAGTTATCACTATGTGAAACGGACTTCACACGAACTACTTTTTGGGAGAAAGAGGGGTAATCTGCACTTCTTAAGTGGGCAAGTTAAGTTACATCTGGTGTAAGAAAACACCTATTGTTTAATTTATTTTTTCATTAATATATAATACTAGGTACTTAGGTATAATAAATGATTTATCATCATCAGCCGAAGTCGCAATGAGCAGTAAGTATTGAGCCAAACAACGATTGAGTTTGGACAACTTTGTATGGGAACTTCTCATTTCACAGCGTCGATTTGATTTGTATAACTTTGGCAGTTTAATTTTTTTTTTAATTCTAGACTTATCTCCCTTTTCCTTTCGCGCACAGATATGAGCCAATACGTGGGTACCTACTATCTATGTAATCTTCTTCTGGGGCAAGTTTGCGCAAGTAATAATTGTCTGCCCACCGCGTGCTGGGTAAACATTTAACTAACATATTAGTAAATAGCACATAACATGTTATTATTATGAATTAATTATCATGAAACCGTTTCAAGGTAAGATAACTTAGAAGATAACGCTGTAAATAGGTACCCCTAAATATATTCTTACATTTTTATTTATTTTGACTATTCACTATTTATATTTCACTAAGTATGTACATACCTACTTACCTACCAACCAGATCATTGTTTTTTAATGTTCACTCAATAAAAATAGATATGTAGTAAATATAGTTATGCATATATTTAGATATAGTACCTATATATCTTCATAGGCTCGCAAACAATGGAAGGGTTTTGGGTCCGTACCCTTCCCACGAACGAAGTACAAATTATGTAAGTGAAAGGAATAGGTACTTATTTATTTTTATTTTTCTCCAGGATCTCATGACTGAGGATTGTAACCCGGATAATTTGGCTGTTGAATAGTCTTCTCAATGAATTGGCTGCATGACACGCAAGGCCTGTGGTACTCTGAATATGAATTGGTGTACCTAACCATCTGGGGTTTCCAATATTTGCTTTTATATTCAGATGCGGCATATCCAAAAGTCAAGACAACACGGATGACACAAACGGACACTAACGATCATAATAATTATAATCGTAAGGTCATGCATATTTGATAACCACTTGTGGATTATTATTATTTACCTAAACATATAATTTTTCGAAATTGACCGCCCCGCCCCGTCTATATCATAATATTTATATGTGCGCGCTCTGCTATTTTATTATTGTTATCATATTATCTATATCATCATAATATCTTTATTATATAATACTTATATTATATTATCATATTTATTCTTTACAAGCTTTTTCTAGTCATTCGGTCAATTTATTAGTTCCATTCTCTGGATTCAAATATTTATTAAAAAAGCAAGATGTGAATGTCATACCTACATATATAATTGCAAAATAAAATAAATACAATAATGAGATATCACAGATTCCGTATTGCATACAAAGTGACAATATCTATTATAAACGAAAAAGAGCATCATTTTTTACTGATGTGAATTTATGTCAAGGTATTTTTATTTGTATCACCTATCCATGAATAACCTGATCTCGTATAAACATATACCCACGATATATTATAAAATTATGTAGGTATATCTACTTATAGGTATCTAACTATGTTTTATTGACCATTCACATATGTGTTCAGATGCTGTAATGTACGGACGCGGTAGTCATATGCTACATCTGACGATTGAGTGTGGACGATGAATAAGTGGATCTACAAAATCTTTGATTGGACACGAAATCATAATAAATTTATCTAAAACTGTAAAAATAATTCATTTATTTTTAAAAAAATAACCTTTTATTTATGAAGATTAAAATTTAAAGAGTATTTTAAAATTTTTCAAACAATTGATAATAATCGAAGTTGATAACAATATAGGTGCCAATTATTACATAAATACTTACTTACACAGGTAAGTAGGTAGTTATATAATGCAATTGCAAAAAAATAAATATAAGTGGATATCTACCTACACACTGCAAAATGGCTCGTTAGAAAAACTGCCATGTTTGAAATGCATTGATAGAACGGAGCGGTCAACAGCCTGTCTTGAAAAAAGTCAACTCACCGAGGTCAAAGTATGAAGGGTCACACAACTCTTTTTTAACTATCAAATGCCTTTTGTGAGTGTCTCTTTTTGGGCACACGGTAGGTATGCAGTTTCGATAAGCGTTTAAATAAAATTATCAAAGTTTAATCAACATTAGATGGAAATGTCGGTAGGTACCTGTAAAATATATAGATAGCTTATAAATAGTTATATTATATCGGTGCTAAACTTTGGACTTACAAAGTAAGCATAAAGAAAAATGTTAAAACGTTTTTTTTTAACTTTAAGATTATCAATAAAACTGATATTAATTAGTTTTAAATAAAATATTAAAATACCCACTGAAACCTAGATAGGAAACACTTTTGTCTACTGTCTGGTACCTGCTATAAGAAACATTACCTTTGATAACGTATGGAAATGTTGGTTTAACGACCTGTGTTTCTTATGTTTCAAGCCATAGTGTTGAAAAAATTTGAATTGATGCTTGTAGCGATGTGTTAAAAAAACATTTCAAATTTAGAACACATTTGAGAGGGTCAAAACATGGTATAAAACTGCAGGAGTCCAAAGGGACCAAGTGTTCGGTCTGTGGTTATGGTTCTGGTATCAAAACCCACACACCAACATTTCTGTGGGCCGTAACAATATTAAAAAATAATGCATAAATAATGGTCCGATATAAACAAGTAAAACTACACTTAGCTTGAGATATAAAATTTAAGAAATTAAATATGAAGATAATCATTGATTTTAATATTATTTGTATTTAATACTGTATCGAGTAAATACCTTATAGAAATAGGTGTAGGCGGTGACGTCCCGTGGGGGTAGGTAGGCTGCGCATTGCTTAGGGGCGGTAAATTAATGTATGAATACTATCATAACAATTTTTGAAACCAGTGGCGGTTTTCAACTAAGCGGACGATGCGGTCGCTTCGTTAGAAAGTACCAACATCTTAATTTAAAGAAATCACAAGGTGGCTTCCAAATTTATCAGTACCTTAGACCTCTGCTTATCTAAGGCCAACGCCGTTTGAGAGTAGGTTTCGTAGAAACGCCTTAAACTTCTGTAGGTAAATGATAATTATGTACCTTCCTATAGGTAGGTACATAATTTTAATTATAAAATTCAATGGATGGAACATTATGAATAAAAAGTGAAATTAAATAATAAAGCCAATAACTAGGATAATTTAAGTAGGTACAAAAACTCTACACGAATTTAAAGCATTATTAAATTATGTACGTTGTCTGTGAATATCTAGGTATTTGAATTACCTTAGGTTGGTACCTATATGCTAATTATCATGTTAAATTATCGATTCCAGAGTCAATAATTTATTATTCCTTAACCAATGTCTAGATTGGTATAGGTATTTGATTCTATTGGCGATTGTTATGTAGCTTAGCTAATTTATATAGTTACCTATATAATACTTATATTTCTTTCTAAAGAACCAAAATTTATCCACATAGTGTTATTAAGATAGGTGCAAAGTAGGTAAAACTAGTGATTACTTTTATAGTATACTTA
The DNA here is from genome assembly GCF_057557595.1 of Rhyacophila brunnea. Classification (NCBI taxonomy): domain Eukaryota; kingdom Metazoa; phylum Arthropoda; class Insecta; order Trichoptera; family Rhyacophilidae; genus Rhyacophila; species Rhyacophila brunnea. The sequence goes on along the minus strand of NW_028233361.1, from coordinate 45,930,406 downwards.
GTATTTATTTTTTTAATAAGAATTCGGGTATTATCGGGTTTAATCAACCCGAATGCTTTGCGTTTTACTAAATCTCCAAGAGCATATACCTACCTCCTAAATTGTCGTATGCGTGAACATCCCGCTGTGCGAGGCCCACGGACCTCCACTTACTTCTTTGGAAAGGCTGACATATTGGACAACGAGGATGCTTAGTGCAAACAGGATGTTATAGGTCTGGTGTGAATACCAGCTATAAGGACATTTTTAAACACCTTTATTTAATGGTAGGTACCTATCTTTGGTGTTTGAATTTGAAATTACAACGAAACATGCATGTTTGTAATATTTCACGTGTGGTATCTAAACATGTCACTGAAATAAAATAATACTGCCTATTACAAAATCTAACCTAACTATAATCATGGGTAAATAAGTAGTTACCAACGTTAGCTACCACAATCACATAATCTTTGGATGTACAAGCATCCGAGAGTTATCGATTCGGCATCGATATGCTACGTAGGTATAAGTTGTCCGCTGAGTGAGGGCGCCACATGCCAATATTTGATAAAGCATTCAATACTTTTTATACTGTAAATCTTAGTTCTAAATTCGAACACCGGACGATTTATGATGGTATACGTAGCTACTAATTATTATTGGGCAGAATTAAAGCCAGAGTTAAAGAACACCCTACTACTAAAATTTAATAGACAAGTAGGTACCAATATTTAATTTTATAATGTTTTATACAAAAATGTTTTTAGACAGACTTCATTACCAATGCACGGAAAAAAATATCATAGTTAAGGCCCCAAAAAAGTTTATAAGTTTACATATAGGTGTCTAACAACGTATAGAAATATTATTGGTGAGGAGATACCTACTAAATTTAGTTCGGTACGTCAGTACCTACTCTGCTCCAAAATGATATCTAATAATCAAAAAAATTGCAGCTAGTTGTAATATAAAATTACCTACGTGAATTAGACTCGTATCTATCTCCAAGCATGTGACTGTGTTATTAAATTCCATTAAAAACGTAATGGAAAATTAGCATTAATTACGAAATACTCGTACGTTTTTAATTACCGGGTACCTACGCAATCTAAATTGGATTCGTGTAACTTTAATTATAGATAAAAACAGTGATAAGTATACTAATTATTCTAATTGGTATAATTGAAAGGTAGATAGCTAGTTTTATCACGAAACATAAGAATAGATAGGTAGGTAGGTACAACGGTATATACAGTTGAGCGTGTTAATTATATTAACAAGCTTTAATTTAAAAATATGTAGGTTTTTAGGAAGATATGTAGGTATGCAAAAAAATCATTTTTGCAAATATTTTGTTGTGTGTTTGATACATCAGACAGATTAAAAAAATAAATCTTGTTACCTCAGTTCTAACTTATAGGTACTTACTTAAGTGCGATTTTTTAGTTTTGAATTATTCAAGTTTGAAAATTAAATCCAAATAAGTATTTCTATTATACAATATTGTTAGGTATATAGGTAGTGACAATTGATAAACTATGAAAATAATAACTGAAAAGTTACTAATACACATTATTTTTGTTGTAAGTAACTTTAATGATTATTAACAATTAAAAATGTATTTTCTCTCTCACACAAGTTAGAAAAATAGTGATTGTAACGCAATATTAATGTCCATTGCTACCCATGTATCTAAAGCAAGACATACGAACAAAGCTGTCGCTAATTTATTTATCTACCTACATATAGGTTGTAAATGGTTTTATTCGATAAGTAGATACCTACGTGTGAAACTCTATCAAATAAACTTTGATCTATACTTTTGTCTCTTAAGTTATTAATTGAAAGATTTAGGGTGGGTACCCACTAGCAAATGGAGCTTCACTAGGTTTGATATAAATTAAAAGGATATCAAGTTACACACAATTTTATTTTTAGGTTATAAATATAGAATAATTAGTAGGTAATTAAATCTATGAAGCATTCAAAAATATTTTTCTGCATAAGAAAAAATCTAATAAACTAAATTTAAAAAATAAATAAAACTATAAAACAATATATTGGAAATAATAGAATTCTTTAATGAATTCACATTTTAAGCAGATAAGTAAGTACCTAGGTATAACGATTTTTAAAATATTAAGTTTGACTTTAAATACATTGTTTTATTTTTAATGTTTTTAGATAGGTACCAATGTAAGTATTGATTAATTAAAACACTGTTAACTGTCAATAAATTGTCTAAAATTGCAAGCTTTGTATTTTTCATCTAGGTGCCTCTGGTAGGCAGAGCATTCAAATTATTATACCAAACGAGTATCAGGAAATATTATTAGAAGCGCCTAGTTTCAAAAGCCCCTAAAACGATTTTAGGTAGTTCTGAGAAAAATGAGAAAAACGATTTTAGGTAATTTTGAGAAAAATGAGAAAAAATCATATCTATTAAATCTGTGAACTTTATGTATTTATTTTTTAATTTGTTACATTCTAAAGAGTATTTTGGCTTTCCATTTTAGCGGTATTTGAAAAGCACACCCAACCATTTTAGCGGGTTTTGAAATTTACCCTAATTTTTGATTGATACGTATTCACGAATTTTGGCGTTTTTTAAAGTTCAATCTTTGGCCATCATATAGGTCACAAAAATATCCATCTAACTACATTATCTAACTCAAAAATTTTCAAAAACCGTTTTAGGGGCTTTTGAAACTAGGCGCTTCATTATTTCCTACCGTGATTTAACAATCATTATAAAATACCGATAGGTGAACTTTATTGAATTTAGTAATCACAAAGTTATTTAAAATATGAATTGATTTTAAAACTGCAGAATTTACTGAAAAGTTAGTGCTTAATGGTTTTTCCATGACAATAATTACTGTATCTATCTAGTTTATATGCTAGATCTCGGTAGATAGAGTTATAAGTTATAAGTATATTTACCTTATATTTTTATCGAATTGCCAGAGTATCTACCTACTTAACTAGCTCAAGTAGGTAATGAGTAACTGAGTAACATAACACAATGCGATTCAACAGATAATGAAGTTTGCCAACTCGAAGAAAAAAATGCTAATAAATTTGGCGACAAGTTAATTTTTATGTTTGAAGTGGATTTAGTATTGTTTGGTATCTAATATTGGGTTATTAATTTGATTTTCGATCGGTGATTAGATACAAGTGGGTACATAACCACTTAATAAGTCTTTATATTATTTGTTATCTATAAGAGACTCTTGAAATAATTATAAGTATGTAGTCAACCTAGGTGCTGGAACTAGTCAAAAGTCATAGAATTTTGTCGATGGGTAATTTTAGATACCTAATAGCAAATATATTGATAAAAATATGATAATAATCAAAAAAGTCGACACGATTAACATTTAATTGATCAACGTACCTAGTCGGCTTTGTTTCTTAATTATGTGAGGTTACAGAAAAAAAGATATAGGTAAGTCAACATATCGTTGAGTTATACCTACCTATTATATGCTTGCTAGAAATTAATGTTAGCAAAGGTAAAGAAATTGAGTAACAATCAGTAACTACATGTAGGTACTAACATATATTTTTTTTAAATTTTCCTAATTCACTTAGAGAAAATCGATTGTAACGTAGAGAAGGTTTTTCTTTTAAGGTACCTATGTATCTAAGTGTCGCCATTATTTTCAAGAAAGGAACAAGGAGATAAGTCAACATGTTATTGCATTTTTCAGGATATAGGTATCTAGTACCTACGTAGGTATTAGGTATGAATGAACAATATTAAATGATATCTAGCATCATACTTGTAAGAATAACTCAATTTCACAATATTTTGACTTATCTCCCATTTCTCTAACACTGCAGATGTTGTCACAAGGTAGGTAAGTCGATATGTCAGAAGGTGGATACATGTGTTTATTTATATATTTATTAATAATACAGGTTTTCACTGTAACTGAATGCAACTGGAGATGCAATAATAAATAATGCAACATCCTTTCGACGTTTTATTCCCTCTCCGCTCTTTGGATGCAGTGCACATCTTTAGATAATAATAATAATGTGGAATTGCATTGACGCATTATGAGGAATGCAATCAGAGACGCCATTGCAATCATACGAATATAGATTGAAGAACCTACTTACATATATACCTACTGGATTATCTAATTGGATAATTGAATGAGGATAGATCTATATTTCCTTCAGAGTAAACAAGTATCTAACTATCTACCTACTTATAACTTCCAGGTCATCGTTATTTTATGTAAAAAAACTCATTCATATCCCGCTAAAATATTCTACAATAATATGAGCTTTCATCAAGTGAGCACGATATGCACTATTAATATTATATAACTTACTTAACTATAGAAAATGTAGTTGGTAAGAGATTACGTTTTTCTATATATAAATAAACACATATCTACCTACTATTATGTATATATCTACCTATTAACAGAGGATATTTTGAACGATTTAAAATTTCAAATGGCACTCCTACAAAATGGAAATTATTGACTTAGGTAGGGTACAACAGTGTTTTACTGGGGCTGCGACATGTATACCTATATGTTATATTTCTAGATACTTTTAAAAATAGTTTCTGAAACACGTAACAAGTTTAGTTTCCATCAAATATGAGACCTATTTAATGCAATAATCAATTAGATTCCTACTTACTGGTAGGTAGATACTTCTAGCTAGATCTATACTGAATAATATTTATTAAATTAATCAAGGTATTTTTATAATCATATACCTATGTTTACGGAAAACACAGGTAATACGTTACGTATAGGTAAGTACATAATATTTACGTAGGACTAAGCCTCATTCGCTTGTCAAAATTTCAGTAGCATTTTATAACAATAATTTCGAAGCAGGACTAAAATTTATGAATTGTTGATGTTTTATAATTCAACAAAAGGTGTTTCAATTTAGAAAAAAAATCTAATTTCGACACACAAAAGGTGATGCCTGATGCCGGCAGATGGCCTGAAAGTGTAGGTAGGGACGTATTTATTTGCTCAACGAGAATCGGACCTTTCGGGGTCTCAAATCCTTGATTTGCAATAGCTTCGCGCACCTGTCACCGAGTAATAAAACGAATAGATAAAGTAGAATATAATAATAACTCTATATGAAAGTATTTACATAACGAATGCTGAATTTTTCACAGTTTTCATTTTTACTAACAAGCACTAATCATTGGTTCTGAAAGAAATTAGGTAAGTACATATTCTACTTATTTAACTTTAGATACATATATGTATATAATGATTGTTATCCGTGGAACAGATGAGATGGTGGCTTCGATAGAAATTTATAAATTTCATATTTTTAACAGTCTGACAAAAAAAAATCCTCACCGACACAACTGCATTTTTAAGACAGTAATGGTTTATCGCATAGGCAAATTTTTTCCAAAGGAGTTTTCAATTTAGCGCATAGGACCTCCACGTACATAAAACCTAAACCTAACTTTGTCAGGGATTTTTTTCTATCTATCTCATTTAATTTATCAACTGTTAGGTAGGTAGGGACTTACCTATCTAGTTATTAACTACAGATCATAGTTATGCTTTATAAAGCTCTTTTGAGCTTTCCTACATTTAGAAAAAGGTTGATACTTAATCTAATTAATCAGTTTATTAAAATCTATGTACCTAACCATCCTTTTAAAATCAAATGTTAGTTAGGTAAATCATTTTTTTTATTAAAAGGCCACTTAGTTTCCTAGAGCTTTTTACGCTTATTTGTCTTATTAGGTATCTGGGTAAGGATTAGTGGGTAACTAGCTATTATGTACCTAGATACCTATGCGTCATAAAAATAAATAAACTAAACTTTAAATAAACTTCAGTCCACATAGGTACCGTATTTAATAATGATTAAGACCAGTTGTTATGTTTATAAATTAATACACCTTGAAAGCACAGAAGCACACGCAAGAAAAAGCTTTACATTGCAATTCACTAAAATGTTTATTTTTCGTACTTTTTGACCCAACTAAAAGTCTTATTAAATCTTACTGGATATGTACTGCATGTATAAATTTACTATTATATAAGTATATTTTTATGTCACCGTAGGCAATATTATTAGTCTGATAGTGTTCTTATTTCAAAACCATTTTAGGGACTTTGAAATGTCAAAAAATTATCCGTCGGTGTCGCGCGTTAAAGTCACTTTGAAGGCACTCAGGCAGCATGGATTTATTTGAAGTTGAATACCTACTTAATACCTATTCAACACTATATTGCATTTTAATTAATAGGTACCACCGTATTTACATATTTTATAGTTTGATATCTAACTCAATAATAATTTAAAAAAAATACAGAGTAGGTATGTCTGGTCACAACACATAAATAAATATCTACGGAAATCTCTATCTCATAACTCTATAGTTTTTATCATAGTATTTAAAAACCTAAAAGCAATAATTGAAACTTAATTTTAGGTAATATTATTATTTACTTATCCTGCCTATACGAGTAGGTACGTACTGTTCGTTGTTAAAAGAAATTCACTGTGATTTGATCATTAATCTGTGCTCGAGTTCCAATTGGATTTTCTTTTTATTCAAATTAGGTACATATTTAATTTATAAACGAAAAACACATTCGTCAATAATTTTGAAAATATTATTATCTCAAAAGTTATTGTTTTTTTTTCAACTTACAATAAACTATTCGTCTCCCTGTTTATTTCAGATTTCGTGTCGTCTTAGTTAGGTAGGTATTTTCTTACAAGAAACTGATTGCAAAAATCTAATAAGACACATTTTCTACTACAATTATTATTCTACGTTGATGATGAGCCTAATTTATAACAATCTGAGAATACATAGGTACTTACGTGTTAATGAAAATGAAATGGGATAAATGGTTTCTTACAAGATTTAAACACTTCTTTTAAGCAGGTAAGTAACTATTTAAAAGTTAATAATCCAAAGTTTCCAAATTTTTGTTTTGTTTATTTGGTAGGTAAGTTTTTTTGAATATAAGTACCACCCAATAATACATACTTAATACCCACTTATGATTTCGCCATTATGTTTTTCAACTTTTATATTCATAAAATTTGCACGATATTTGGTAGATATACTGTACCTATTAGGTACATAACTCGGCATCTATGCTGGGTTGATTGTGCAAATATAGTCACACTATTTCTTTATTGGCAAAAGCAAAATCGAATAAACATCACATTTGTACTTATCTACCTATGTTAGGATTCTAACTTGAATCTCGATTCACTCAAAACTAATATTATCCAAGGATTTATATGGCCAAAAACGCACTGTGGTGACATATGCGTTTTGTGATAGGTACATGCAGAAAAGTTCTAACCTGTTAGCATTGGCCGTGTGGTCTACTGGTGAAAGATCGCATCACGAAAACAACACAGGTTCAAATGCCGGCGATAACACAAACACACTCAAAAACAAACGAAAAACTATCGGTTTCGCCCACTTTTTGGCAAAAACCAAAAGTAATTTTCTCAGGAGCAACAGTGGTGTTATGATTTTTCCGGAAAACTCCTTCAAGAGCACTTGTTTAAAAACAATGTTCACTGTTTTGATTATTTGTTTGTTTGTTTTTATTATATTTGTGGGTTAGAGCGATTCATCAAACGGGGGTTAGTTCATTTATAAAATATTATGCCACTTGAGTTTTTTTTTCTTTTATTCGATTGCGAATAAAATCAACCACTTAACACAATAATAAAAGTAGAATTGTTTTCATTAAATTTTATAAAATCAGTAGGCCTTATTTACAATGACGCGAGTCTTTTCATTAGTATTAGGTATTATACACACACACATAAAAATAAATAAATATTTTATTATCAACTATGATTTTTTTTAGTGTATTGTAATTTTTCGCCGACGAAAGCACCGCGCGGGTTTGTATGTAAAATATAATATTCAAAAGAACGAGATGTCATCCAGCCGGTCGTCGGCTACACACTGATTCCCTCCGCCGCGCAATCAATGCGTGGGGTAGGAGGGGATACCTTCAGGGGAAAGGGAAATCAAATCCCCCACCACGGATACCCAAATGAGGCGGAGCTAAAAGAAACACGACGAGAAAGCGCTATACAAAGCACCATAAGTGCAATAGGAACGGCAATGTTTTAATACTCGCGGACCGGCGCGAGCGGGGTTATTAATGCGCGGGTGAGTGAGACAAAAAAATCATCATCTTATACGTCTTTTGTATAAATAATGAGGTCGGATCTAAAGAGGGGGTGTATGCTCTCCGTGGAAGGAGAGAGGGACGCATATAGAATATAGAAAAAAAATGAGTAAAAATGTCGCTCGTATTGTAATGAGCGGGTGGCCGCGGGGGGTGGGGAGGCGGCAGATCGTCTGGCCGGCCGATGCTTCGCTAAAGATGTCCCAAGTTGAAAAAAAATATCACGTCGGATTTATAAGAGCTGCTGGGTTCGAATGGGTTCGCGCCTCTTGTAGGCGTTGGGAGTAATGTCAAATATTTTTTGAATTTGGAACGGTGCTCTTTTCGTCATATTGCATCATGACGTGATATTCTAACTTGAATTTGGAAGACGAACGTAACAATTTGAATTGCATCGTCTAATTAGTTATTGTGAATTTGAATTTGGAAATATTCCATATGTCATAAAAGTACATACCTCATATTCAATCATAATCATATAGTCAAAGTGTGGCGTCATGTTAAATGTTGTTTGGCAAAGATATTGTACAAAATAATGTAGCTAGGTATTTTCTGGTACTGGCAGTACCTAGGTAGGTACCTATACTTACCTAGATATCGAAATCATTAGATAAGTAGATACCTATTCATGAGACTGGAACATTGTATCAGACATATTAGGTACCTATTTATAAAAAGTTGTGGAGCCCATTCCGATTTGAAAAAAAGGCTCCAGTCGCCAACCCGGGGCGGTCCAGCCCCATTTTAACACTGATTAGTTAGGTTGCGCTCGTCATAGTAAGAAGGTATGGAAGGGTTAAATTTTATGTTAGTATAATTTTCCCACCTTGATTGTAAAGCCGTATCTAGTACCTACCTATCTAAGTGCAAATGGAATAGTTTGGAAATATTACCTAATTTATTAATTTCAACATGTTTGCATGTGACGTCTCGAAATCTCAAAATGGAAAATCTGCACATAGGTCCCAAGTGCAATGGTTTTACACTCACTGAGCAATATTACCTAGGTACCTACCTATAGCAACAAGATTTACGCTAATTTTGATGATACTTATTATCTAATACGTAGATATATTACATTAAATGGCAAAGTAGTAAAATACCAATAAAGCTTCAAGCTTCATTTTATTATTTCTCATAAAATTCCTCTCAATAGGTTAATTCCTACATATAAACTATTTAAATTAACCTGCTAAATAGGATCTTCTATATTCTATCATGGCCCCCACACGGTGGGGGGCTGAGAGGGCTCTAGCCTGGGGGCCCGGACTCAGGAAGGGCCCGGTGTGACGAGTCGACCAGATAAGTGAGATGAACATAGATCACAAATTTGATCTAACAGCAAAAGAAAGATTTTACTACAACGGTATCAATAATCAAAAATATTTGCAATTTGCAATTTTTAACTGTATTTTAATGGATGTAGATATTAAAAATACAGAAAATCGCTAAAAATACACCTTAATTTTACCGCGTACACCATTTGAAAAACGCTACTGCAGCGCGTCACACTGCCTTTACCCTTAGCGATAGGTAGGGGTAGGGGGGCGCCAAACATCTTAGCCTGGGGGCCCGCTTCAGGATGTGGGGACCATGCTTATAATATATGAAATTATAAATAGATAGGTATGTACCTAAGTAGGTAGGTACTATATTTAGTAGGTAACTACCTACGTCCAGGGAACTCAGAACTGAAATAGGTAGGTACATTCTTAATTATTTTTCAATTAAAATATTTGATAAGTAGGTACCTAGGTACCTATCTATCAACATAAGAATTAATATGCGAGATTAATTATTTTTTAAAAATAAAGATAAATTTCACACCTGTAATAGATTCCTACCAACTTTGGTAAGGTACCAATTACCAATGTCATTGTTTTAATTATTATAAGTTGCCTACACCACTGCCTCTTATGTCTATCAATTATACAGCATGTGTGACTTAGTGAATAAAGAATTATTGCTTTTGTTTCTAATCCCACGTCTGGTCACCAATTGACTCGCCATATTTGGTAATGACGTCATAATTAATTTAGACTCTCATTAAGTCATTAAGTGCTATAGTTTATTGATCGTTAACCCTTTCAGTGATGTGGCCACAATAATATATTGACATGGCAACCAAGACACCTAGGTATTTGGTATAAGTATAAACTAGTGCCCTGTTGGGACCATAGCCCTAATCTAGGGGTAGATAGGTAGGTACAACAATCTTGACCCTGTTTAGCGCCATCTTTAGAGTAATAAAGCCTTAGCATATCTTTTTGCACAAGCAATGAGTGGTCCACTGTTCAGCTGTCAAAATCAGATCATATATTGCTTGACATATTGATTCGCCCTTTCTCGTTTCAAATTGAATCATAAAAAGTTCTCAAATCAATCAGTGTTATTTATAAATAATATACATTCCTGTTATTCATCAGCTGTCAAAGTCAGACTAGTCATTCACACAAAAACCGGTGGTTATATCGATTTACAAAAAATATGTAGCATTGATCTATGCATTACATTTGTAGAAGGTGTGTTAGTGTATTATTTATCATGTAACTCATCTATCCAAATCAAACCATTCCCTGTGTGAACATGACAGACGCGTCAGTATGAGCACTCTATAGAACAATGACAAGTCATCTATAGACAACAACGGGAGGGGCGGAAAAAGTAGGACCAGTCGTTGTGAATGTATCGGCTTTCTACTTGAGTCGACAATGCCCTGTTTCTCTTTCTTAGCCGATTGTTTCTATTTTGAACTTAGCTACATAATTTTGGAAACACTTCTGAGAAAAATATATTAGATACCTATACCTACAATATAAAAAAATCTTTTTGAAAAAAGTAAGTCACCCCGCAGGAATTGAACCTGCGTCTCTCGGGTATAGCGCCCACTCACATAATACACTATGCTAAATGACTCATACTTAATTACGACAAATTTTGACTATTGGCCTTTTTAAGAGTCACTGAAACGCTTTCTAAATTGAGCTACTATTTCTATTTTGTAATAAATTTTATTTGACCACTCATCTTGGGACCAAAACCGACTATATTCAGGCTGTGGCACTGAATTGCAAATGTTGTGCCAGCTATTGATTACTTTGAATGCAATGCGATAACCTGATGGCAATAAATGAAGATATTCGATTGCATATTTCGTTCAAATTAATACCACCATTTAATTTACTAATACTTAATTAAAACCAAGTAATTCATATTGCATTTGAAGTATGAGCACTACCATCGAAGCTTACAGTTTCGTGTCATGGCCTGACTACAGTGGGCCTTACTTGGGAACTACCAAACACCGACATTGGTTCAGTGGTTTTTGCGTATTTTAGAGTAGGTAGATATAGGTAATACTGGACTAAAAGAATAATTACTACAGACAAGTTGGTTACCTATTAATATAAAAGTAAGCTGGTATCTACCTACTAGTGGTGACGGGTGGAAGTAGGCTGTTAAGATCCGACATAAATAGTGCACACTAAAGTCAGTCATACTTATTTGTTTTCATTGAGCTAAGAATACAAATTGCAGTTGTTTTGAACTTCAATTAAACCCTTCATAAACCAAATCACAATAGGTACCTAGTGGAGGTTATTTTGAAGAGGTATATTGTAGACATCACCAAGTAAACGCTGAATTTCTTGGAATGATTAAATAATACCTAGGTAGGTATATGTAATTTCTTTTGCAGGGGGTTGAGATTAATCATCGCCTGGTGCCTTCGCGTAGGTACTCACCTAACTTACCTAAATTGCTAGTGTACGTTATAATTGCAAGAGCTTAGAGAGAATGAGAATAGGTTAGTAGTCATGGACCTAAATACATACCTATTTACCTATTAATATTGTAGTGGGTAGTTTTTAAGTATTGAAAGCCTTTTTAGTGAAGAATTCCGTTTAGTTTGTAGTTATCTGAACCCTAAACGTTCGTAAAATCATACGTATTCGTTGAATGAAATCCGTTCACTATTATATGAATGAAACCTCACGATTCCGTGTCGATAAAACGTTATACCGACGTCAAAAACCCAGCTTTAGAATTTTAGTATCGTAGAATATCCTTTTTTCGAAATGTACGCGCGTTTATTATTCAATAGGAGTTTTACGTTTCACCATGAAGCAGTAGTGAGTGACCCACATGTACGATGCGAAGAAGAGAGAGATAAAACTTATAAGCGTGTCTCTTTTGGCAAGACATTTAAAAGAAAAAAAGAATTATATTATACCTAACTATTTATAATCTACTAATAAATAATATATTATAATTATATATATGTATATCTATGTATTACTACTTAGGCACCTAGGTATGTACGTATTAAAAATTATAGTAGATACTTATTACCACCATTTTTTTCGATATAAATAGTGCACACTAAACTTTGTCTGTCGAACGTATTTGTCTTCAATGAACTAATTCTACAGTGTGTAAGTATATACATAGTGTTTTTTCATTTTAAAGTTCAATTAAACCCTGCCTAATCCAAGCCACAGTAGATAATAGTCAAAACTTATTTTATAGGGAAAAGAATATTTTTTATCGATTATAGTTTAGGCAGGGCTATATTAGGTATATATTCTAAAACAACGAAAACAATATGAATTAAAAAATATGCATTATTATTGACGGATCGCCCATATTGAACTATTACAAGTAGGTACTACATATTATTATGGTTTTATTTAGGCAGGGTTTAATTGAATTTTAAAAACTAACCAGCACCATCTGAAAATTGTATTCTTAATTCAATGAAAACAAATAAGTATGACTGAAAAAGTTTAGTAAGCACTGTTTAGGTTTATCGTATCTTAAGGTGAAGCCTTTACTGAGCCTTTTTTAAAGAGGCACCTAGCGGAAAAATACGAAGCTTGCAATTTGAGATTTTTTTGATAATTTACAATTTCAACTGTATTAATTAATAAATATGTATCTGAAAACATTAAAAAGAAAAATATTTTTTATTTTAAGTCAAAGATAAACTTACAATAATTGTAAAAAATGTAATAAAATGTGAATTTGTTGAATCGGACCGCACCCTATTATTACATATATTTTATGGTCATATTTATTATTAAAATTTAGTTTTTTAAGCATCACTTAAGAGATTTTTGACTAATTCATAGTTTTAATATTTTTTATATCTATTTTTAAAAACATCGATTTTTATAAAAAATGTAAATGTGTAGATATAACTTGTAATCCTTTTTATTTATATCAAATTTTATTTATGTATGGTCCCAATATTGAAGCTTGATTTGATTTTTAAATTTAAGATTGAAAGGATTTCAAGTTATACATCATTTATATTTTGTATAAAAATCGATGTTTTTTAAAATAGATACTTATAAAAAATACTAAAACTATGAATTAGTCAAAAATCTCTTAGGTGATGCTTAGAAAACTTAATAAACTAAATTTTAATAATAAATATGACCATAAAATATATGTAATAATAGGGTGCGGTCCGATTCAACAAATTCACATTTTATTACATTTTTTACAATTGCAAGTTTATCTTGGACTTAAAATAAAAAATATTTTTCATTTTAAATAATATCTTATTATATATTAAGTAAATTATCAAAAAAAAAATCTCAAATTGCAAGCTTCATATTTTTCCGCTAGGCCTCTTTAAAAACGGTTCAGTAAAGGCTTCACCTTAACAGCCTATCTCCACCCCTCGCTATTGTCATCAAAAATGAATATGAAAACATTCAGAATGGTTCACAGTAGGTAAGGTTGGTTACCAAGGTACTTAATCAAAATTTATAGAGGTAGGTATTAATTGCCTAGCCTATTATGTCACTTCTAATAAAGTAGAACCTCCCTGCCAATGCTTTTCTTATAATATTTTGACACCCTTTCAAAAGCTTGGCTGTCAACAATAAAAGCTAATAATAATCATTAGGTACCTATCTATCTACAGAAGAAAAAGCGAAACCAAGAAAGCGGATAGGTCTTTAATATGTTCTTTAATTTACTTGCTCGACGTACCTAATTATGTTTTAATACAAGTTAATATCCTTTGATCTGATTTTATGCGAGGTAATCAGGCAAAGAGGCGTATCAGTGTAGTAAAAAGTGCAAAAAAAGTGCAAAGCTATAAAGGGTATAGGTAGGTAATCTACCTACTATTATATTTTCGTCGATGGAAAGATATAGTACTTAGGTACCTACCTATTAGGAAATATCAAACCCATTTTCTATTAAAGTTATTAGGTACCTGTATATAATATATATTTGATAGATTGTAGGTACTATTTCCATATTTTTTATTTATTTACTCAAAGACCATTTTGTGCAAATTGTATGAGAATTGTTAAATCGTACAAAAAGGAAATAATATAACATGTAGTTACCTGACTAATAATTCATATTATAAATGTTTCTTATTGTTTAATATTTTCATCAAACATATTTATATTGTTATGCATGACAGCTGGACGGGAAAAAATCAAAGTCCTGCTATCACAAAATTCTTCTGTGAATTCAATGTAGGACAGGTAGGTGGGTAGGTATCTAACACCGATCGGGCGATAAGGCGGCCTTGTGGCAAGACACAGGTAACATTTATGACAATATCCGCTTTTAGGTTTTGTTTGGGTCGTAAAACTTGCGGCTCGGTGAAAAAAGGACCACCAAGGTAAAGTTGCGGCTATTAACAGTAAAATATATTTTATACTAGACAAATCGATGGAGAGAGACTGTAACTTAAAACAGATATGTGCTACGATGAATGATTCAGAATCTGATTTCAGATATTTTAATGGTTTTATGATGTTTTTTTAATCATGTAGGTACTTAACTTACCTAGGTACCAATAAGTTCTAACATTTAAATAAAAAAATCACTCATAGGTATGATACTGATATAATAACTTGATTGAGAAAACGATATATTACTGAGGATGTTATTCTACGTATCTTCCTCTGCTAGAGGTCGACCACCAGCACAATATCCTGAGCAGTAATGTAATTCTAATCAAATATTTTGTTACACAGAATAATGTTAAATCACGTGAATATAATAAAAAATTATGTCATTGTTATTTATAACTTGAAAAACAAATCGAGAACTTAAATACGTAGGTATCAGTGGTGAGGGGTAGAGATAGGCTGTTGAAATCCACCATAATAATTCAATTAAACTCTGCGACAACCAAGCCATAATAGATAATAGTCAAAAAATACTCATATATCTATAAAATATCTAAAATTATGCAATTTAATCATAATATATAACTTTGGATATTTTACAGATAAAATAATATGTTTTATCTATTATAGTTTGGTTTAGGCAGGGCTTAATGAATTTAAAAATTAACCAAGAATAATATGTGTAATATGTATTTTTACTCCAACGAAAACAAATAAGTATGATTGAAAAAGTGTGCACAATTTTGTCGCTTCGCTAAAAATATACTAAAACTACTATTGTTTGGTTTAGGCAGGGTTTAATTGATTTAAAAACTTACTAACACCATCTATAAATTATTGTAGTCTTAGTTTAATAAAAACAAATACATATGACTAACAAAGTTTAATGTGCACTATTTATGGCGGATCTTAACAACCTACCACCACCCTTCGCTACTGATAGATACTTATATTATGTACTTACCTATGCATACCTAATAAACTGCGCGTAAAAATGCGAGAAAAGTAATTGAATTCCTAAACGATTGTGGGAAAAAATATACTGTTTTAAGAATATTGTATATTTAGGGTAAAATGTACCTACTTTACATTTTAAATACTTACATATTCCTATAAAAATTGAAAAAAGAAATTCCAAGCAAATAAAGATGAAAAATATTATTACCTACCCATAAGGTAATTAATATTTGAAACCGAAATAACCATTATTTTAAATATAATAGTCAAATTTTTATAGCGTGTCACTTGCCGAAACAAATGCTCGTTCTCTTGTTGACGATGAGAGCATAATATGTAAATATTAAAATACTATGGACGCTTTCAAAATAATATAGCACTTAGGTACCTATCCCATTTTTTACGTTCATAAAATGTTATGTCGAACAATCCTTGGAGAGAAGCGACAATGATATCCGTGTTCGCGAAGCAACAAGCTATGTTGTTTAGATTTACTAAGTATACCACTATCGAAGAGTGGAGGTAGGCTATTATAGGTATGCCAATAAACTATACCTATAATCATTTCAGATATTTTATAGTTGGAAGAATATTTTTTTTATATTTCATGGTTTTGCTTTTTCAGGACATAATTCAATTTTAAAAACTATCCAACACCACTGTAATTATTTTGTATGATATATGAATATTCAATGAAAACAAATAAGTAGGTACCCGTGACTGAAAAAGTGTCACTGTACAATATCTAGGTACCTACGTAATACGATATCGTGAAATCAATGTGAAATAGATACAGTAACGCAATGTTACTGCATATAATTAATTAGGTACTTAGTAAGAGAAAGGTTAGAATACATTCTTACAAGAACAGTCATTCATTAGGTAGGTATAATTAGAAGTTCTAAAACTATACTTACCTTGAATCCAAATGTATAAATGGCTATAAATCTCAACAATATGTGAATTTAATCGTTATCGGGATTCGAACCAGCAGAAGAAGCGATCCTTCTAAGTTCAAGCCTCTACTTTAGTAGTAATAATTATTTTGTAATATTTTCTTAGATCAAGTTTTGCGGACGGAGCTATTTTTCTATAAAAGGTGGGTAAATAATGCGTTTAGTGTTTTCGCGGTCCTATTCATACAGGTTGGTCAAGTGTGGAAGTGTTTTTTTTTTTGTTAAAGTAGGAGATTTATTTTGTTGTCCTTTGGATACATATACATGGTTATATAAGTATAAGTATTTGCTGGGCATATTAATTTATAAGACAAAAAGAAATAATTAGGTATTACGTATACTTACTTAAGTATATGAATATGAATTTAAATAATATATTCATCAAAGTTATTTTTTGTAGGTAATCGATTCACGAAAAATTTTCCATGCAGATAATATTGGCCGCTAGCGATTTTTTATTTTTATCATTTATTTATTTCCTTTGGATATCTTATTAAAAATAACATGAAACTACTACTAATAGTTATTACATTATTTAGAATATATACTTATGCACCTATATATTATATTCTTATGTGTTTTATTTTAATTGGTTGGCACGATTTAGGTAAATATTAGTTTTGAGTTAAGTGATAGTTCGATCAAAATTTTAATTATTTCTTAAGAGGTATGCAGTTTGTTATCTAGCTAGACCAAATAATTAATGTACAGCGGCAATTTCCTTTGACGCAGATAACGCAAACGCGGAAGATTTAAAAGGGGCCTCGAAACAGTTCAAACCAGTAATCTAATTTCTCACAAATCTAGTATAAAATATTACTCAAAGCATAACAGAATCCCTGTAACTAACATCGAAGGGGCTTATGACAAGACCACTCAGATACGTAAGTACCCAGATGTAGGTAGGTACTTACACAAAAAAATAAACCACTTATGTTATGTGATATGGGTACATGTGTATCGAAGTGGGACATAAGCCATTTACGAAAATTTAGAGTAAACTCGCGAACATAGTTGTAAAGGGTCTGGTTGTCATATTATACCTAACATACTAATTTTAAACTCAAAAATCTGTGTGAAACAACTGCTTTTGATACTTTTGGTGGATTTTTTGTACTTACCATAATCAATTAAAACACGAATTTAGTGGAATGTGGTGTTTGTCCGAATTCGATACCATGCTACTCAAATCGTTGTCTTCGTACAGAGTGTGATTCTAGGAAAGAGATACATTGATATACATATTTACTAGATATCTACATTGGTAGATGGAATGTATGTTTTTTTTCGTCGGGGCCTTAAAACTGTCAGTGTTTCGGCAAGTCTCCAAGTCCCTAAACCCGCCACTGTGTTTATTAAAATTTATATAATTTATATGCACCCTCTTTGTTACACTGCATCGTATGGAACATTCTTTCAATTTATATTTTTCAATTGTTCTTAAATCTAATGTTAAAAAGTTCCTTAATGAAAGAGTAGCCGGTATAAATTGGCGCAAAACTTTTTCCCGTCCGGTGCTGCCGCCAAGTGTGAAAATCGCGAACGACCATTCAACTCATCCTGGTTTCCACCCCATTTTCTTTTCCCTCACTGGCGAAATAAGTATTGCATGTGTGGCCGGGCTAATGCGATATGTGAAGAGAGAATGCTTTCTTAGCGGGGGCGCGAACACCCCCCCGGCCGGACATCTGTCGGCGAGGGGACGAAACTCTTTCGGAAAAATTGGCAAAGAAAATATGTACACAGAATCAGCTGTTTAATTAACTATTCTGTTATTTTCTTCTCGATTGACTAACAAACTAATACTTATGTAATTTAGTTTTAAAATTAATGCCACATAAAAGAGATATTCATAATAATATATACCTACCTATAATTAAAGTAACTGCATATAACTGTTATTTTTTATGAAACTATTATAATCATTTTATCACTTACCATATTTGAAAATATAGTATTCATGTAGGTAAGTACTCTATTGTCAAGTTTTCTCTCTCACCTGAAATACAAAGAAAAAAAAAACAATCAATAAAAATATATTATTCCAATGGGCAAGTATAGAGACTAAAGTGTATAGACGCTAAAAATTATTTTGAAACGACAAATATAATTTTTTTCAAAAATGTGTAGGTATTTAAAAAAAATAGCTTTTTATACGATATTTAATAAAGGCTATTTTTAAAAATATATACATAAGTAGTATAAATTTAATGCAAATAATAGGTACCTAAGTAATTTAAAAGAATTACAAAATAGTCTGATTGTTCCTGATGTAAGATTTGAACCCATAACTTTATAATCGGACACTTTACCACTGGTCCATAACGGGCGATAATTACCAGTGGTAATATAATTACTGAGGATTAAACGAGTACATGTAGGTAATATAGATATACTTATATTAAAAATAGTTAGGTTAGGTTTCATTTTTTTTCAAAATACGTTGTATTGGATAATAACGTTGTACACGACTAAATATACGTTGTGTTTAAACGATGTAAGCTGCAAATGACGATTTATTATCAAAATTTAACTGACAATTACAAAAAAAAGTAGGAAGTGAAGTGGGAAAAATGAGTTAACCAACATTTTTGTTGGTTTTTATTTAGTTAACTCAATAAAAATTATACATAAAAACCAGATTATTAATTATCACACACTTTACGGTAATGTCTATTTTGTATTCACCATAGCAAAAACGTTTTTGTGCCTCCTGTAAAATTTGATTTGTGTGGATTACGTCCTTTTTCATTTCAATAGTCGACATGAAACTGAATTCAAACAAGTAACATTTTTATATGAAAACATTTTATTACTTGCATTAGAGATATATCCATGGATATGGTGAATAAAACATCGTTACTATTTTTATATTAACTATAGGTACCTATATAATTTGAATATTTTGACTTGATGTGACTTACTTTAAATATCAAAAAGCCTTTATTTTTGTGTTGGGGGTGTAAAGAATTTAAAATCATATATTAGATTTACTCAACTTTCGTCACCGATCCACTTAAAGATTTGAATGTGTGATCCTCAAATTAAGTCTTTTTTACAGTTAGGTACTAAACCTAGTTTCCAGCGAATCATAATTTTATTTGATATCAGCTTATCAATATGTATGCAAATGAACAAAGAGAATTCAACAAAGTGTTTTATAAAATATTGAACACATCTTATTAATATTAAAAATATATCTCAGAATTGAGCATAGATAAAATAAAAGTATTCTGACAATATTATTTAAACCTAAATATTCTAACCGGTAAACTATAATATTATATGCCTACATGTAATATAACATATAGGTACGTTGTTGGTAAGTTGTGGACATGAGAACATGCTAACGTAATGTAAATTGGATGTCCAGAACAGATAGAGAATCTATCTGAGTACCTATCGATTAGTCAGTCCAGATCGCCAGCTGACAGTCGTCCAATTGACAATTCTAACTTATCTCAGAGTAGTGTACCTCATTTGAATTCGTTATGGGTTTTAACTTGTAACACAGACTACAGAAACATACGTATGTAAGTACGTACATATTCGATTCATCACATTAAAATCTGAATGTATGTAGGTAATTAACTGCATAGTAAGAACTATATTAAGAATATAATTGAGTGATTAGTACCTAGATTAAACACATCAGACAAATCTGACTTTAAAAAAATCGGAAAAACATATTAATATATTTAATTGTAGTCTTTCGTTACATATTTACAAAAATTTTAACTCACAATTGAATCTTAATGGACTCAAAAGTAATGTATCTTAAGATACGTAATTTAAAACTACAACTAGGGTTGCACTAATAGTAGGTAGTTGCCGGCCTGGTTGGTATAAATATACGTAGGTAGGTACAAGAAATGAAAAAAAGTTTAAATCGTTATTTTTTAATTAACAAAATATTTATATGAAAAATTATTATGATAAATTAAGTTGTCATTTTTACTTCTAAGTTTAATGACGTGAACGATTTTTTTTACTATTAATTAAACCAATTCATTATAATAATTTCAATCAAAAATTATTTATTTTTTTAATAACCATGCCCATTCTTTTTCGTACAAGGTGGTGAAGAGAATTAATTACATTTAGTCATTTACACACATATTCGCATTTCTAGTGAAATTGAAAAATTGTTCGATTACCTACAGTTTTGAGGTGAAGTTTGCAGTTAATTATACTTAAGTACCTACTCCTCGATGTATGTCAAAATGGCAAAAATTAAATATTTTGTGTATTGCTCTTGTGTTGTTTTCTTGTTTAGTATTTTGTGTTTGTAGGCCAATTTCGTAATTATACTCACATAGGTACTATTATAATTTATGCTAATGAATATCCTGTTATAATCTAAAGTCATTGGTTAAAGAACTCTTCTTATTTACAAGAGAAGCGGCTACACGTTTTGCCATCTAGATACGTAGGTACCAACTGACTGTAGAATACATCACTATTATTAAGGTAAACCATTAGATAATATTTCAATGAACTATATAAAAACACCCACGGTGGCCGCGCGGCTTAAGCGTTGGACTATCACGCCGTGGGTCTCAGGTTCGAATCCTGGGTCTGGCAAGTACACATATTGTTTTTCAAATTGTGTGTGAGTTAGGGTATGGACCTAATAGGTTGAGCAAGTGGCTGACATCCATTTCTCGTAAAAAACAAAATTTGTTAATACAAACCTCTACTCTGTGGAGGCCCATATGATCCTATTAGGATCGGACATGGTCGAAAAAAAATATAAAAATAAGTAGTATGTACCAACTTACCTAACAAAAAAGACGTTCATATAGGTTATTTTTTTTTTAAATACTTTCAAGGCAAGGGATAATTTTATTATACCATCCTGTGATTATTATTTTAATTATATTAAAATCGCTTCAAAATATGCTATTCTAATTATTTGTATTATTGGTTGTAGGTACATTATATTTATATAATATCTAATGTAGTTCAAACTCAATGGCTAAAAAACTGTTCTCTATTCCATGTTTCTACGGAAAGTCGACCGGGATTATGTTTCACTAGCTAAAGCGTCGCAAATTAAGTTAATTAGCAATTGCGAGAAAATCGGTTCAATTTTGCTTTAATTTTCCCTCTCTGTGTACAGAAGACATCCAAGGCAAACGCCGTTTGAAATTCAATACCGAAACAGACTGCTTCTCTACCAGGAAAATAAATACTCCACGTTGGCTGTGTCACGTAGAGCCCTTGTGATTCTCAACATGGGGCGTATAATTAACTTTTACAACAATTTTATGCGATGTATCTCATTTAATTAACAATTTCTATGGTTTAATTAAAATTTTCAATTAATAATAGGTACGCACATCATATTTACAAATTTTGTAAAACCTCAGTAACATATGTTAATAATTGGAAAGGTAGAAGTCGTATTAACATCCTTAACTTTTCGAGCCTTGTCTACATCAAATAATTTTCTGATTCAACTATCCTTCCAACGAATACTTTCTAACCACTACGATATCTTAGTTACCTATTTCAAATTACATCACGTGTTTGATACACACAGATGAAATAAATATTAAGGTCAGTGCAAAAAAGTAGAGTTCGGGAAATCATGAAAAACTGGAATCCCGATCTTCCAGTTTTTTTTAAATCTCGAGATTATTATTTCTCGAGAAATTACGATAATCTCGTTTTGTTCAAAAACAACATTCATATGTAGAATTTAACGAGAAGAAAACAGTTTCAATTAAAAAAAAAACAACTCGATGCTGCTCATTGTCACTTAAAAACCTAACGGCTGTGGAGTAACGTGCAACCGATCTCGAGTATAGAAGAATATGGGAGAAAATTAAACACGTGTCAAGAATACGTCATTCTAAACTTATGCTTCGTTCTGACAACTGCTTTCCGTTTATGTACCGACGCTCATTCAATATTGGTGTATTTGAAGGTTGCAGCACACACTATTGCCCGTCTATAATGTGTGTTTCATTTTCGTAGGACACTCACACATTCGAAACCCTGCGTCAAAATGTAGTCTATTAGGGTCTCTCGGTATTATATTTATTAATCTGTTCTGTGGTCTAAAAATCTGATATCAACATTTATAATATTTCACACAGATTTAGCTCTAAATGGAATTAATTTGATTAATAGTTCAGAAAATACAAATACTCATTTACTTATAGCCTTTTTGTGAGAATATTTTTGCGAGAAACCAAAGATGTCAATTTCGTTTGGAATATTTATTGTATACTTGACTTCACCACCACTTTAACGCGGTAACTATCTATGTATATGAATCACGTACTTATATGCATGGAATTAGTAGAAGACAATATATCTTGACAATTTTACACAATAATTAACTATTTATAGAAACGTTATAATACTAAAATATATATTTCATTAAACACCAAAGTAATTTAAATGGGTTCACTGTGCAAGAAAGTTTGACAAGTTGCGAGCGTAGACATCGTAGACAGCTACACACTTAAACATCTACGAGAAGCGCTACGCTTTAGTAATGAAAGGGGATGACTTAATTGCGAAGTTAATTGGCAAACACTAGCGACACCTGTTGGAGCCTCTCTGCGGCTCTTTTCACACCCCTGATCAGACCACGGAGGGGTTGCGACGTCTAAATTGGCCGTCTCTGTGTTCTAAAGTGGATACTCACTTTGCTGCTTTGTGAAGGAATGAGTAGGAAATTGTCGAGAGCTTATGTAAAATAGACATGGGTATGTGAACGATACTTGATGCTGTTTTTTTGTTTAATTATTATTTTTATTTAAACACATCTTATGTATTTAAAATTATTAGTTCAAATATAAGTTATTAGTATAGGTAGGTATAAACATTTTTTTACATATACTTGTTTAAATGTAATTATCATATTAGTATTATTATTATTTGATCGATAGTTGTGATTATAATCTCAAAAAAAGTTTAAATCAAGATTAAGCATGTTTAAAATAGAAAATAATGATAAACAAATGGTAACTACGTCATCTTCGTAGATAAAGGTGTTTTCATTATTTTATAATATGTTAAAATATGTGGAATTTGTATTATTAATCATATTTTATGAAAAGTTTCATAAAACCATTAACAAAAAAAATATTTTATTGGAAGAACGTAGTGAGTATTTGGATCCCATTTTTGAAGCACCTGACCTCCCCAAATTTTAATGGAATACCTTATAATCTCCACAATCCTTGAGTAACGAATTTCGTGACTATGGGTAACAAGCAAAAATGGTATTTTACTGTTCGAAGTATAGAATCTAAGATATATACGAGAAAATTGTAAAAATGAATATATTTTCACCACGTCTGTAAAATATGTATATATCAGCATAGGTACATAGTAATGTGATTAAACGCAGCTATTGTATCTTCAATTACTATCACCAATGACAGGTTTTCGTCAAGTTATTTTTAAAAAACTGGTAGATAGTCCGAGAAAAACATTCCAAAAAAATTCACACAACTTTCAAGATAGGAAAATATACATAATATGCTTACTTATAAAATTTTGTATAGGTAAATAATTATTTATTTATTAAATAATAATGTAAAACGTTTTGTCAGTTTTTTTGTTGGTATTAAAAATCTGCCAAAGTTTCATGAGGTTTGTCCGATCCTGGGATTTATAATACTGTCCATGACTGCAATCCCTAATCTAAATATATAAATATGAATAAATTTATTATGTAAATAATGAAACACGCTTTAAATTAAATTATGTACTTATGCAATTTACTGAGCCGCAAATCAGAGACCACTAATTGCTAAGTGCATTAAAAGTACTATAAAACGCAATGCTTGATACTCATGGTGCACTGTAATTGCCCCCCTGTGCCAGGAAAATGACATGTTCTTTGTTATTCTGAGATTTTACTGCATTTAGAGTTGTTGCTTTGTTTGCCAAGTTTAGTAGGTAACTTAGTAGGTAGTAAAAATAGGCCACCTTGTTAAATTTTGATTTATTGCCCACTTTGTGAAACTAACAGGTACTTACGCTTTGGTTAAATTAAAATTATGAAAAGTTATGACTTAATATAAGTATCTAGACAACGATAAATTGGTTGGAAACTTTCTAAGATGGCTCAACGTCCGAAATTTTAACCCTTGATATAAGATAATAGTACCAAAAGAATAAAATGTATTAAGTAAGTTACCGAGAAGAATTAATTGTTTCTAACACCAACCATATTATAATTTTTTGTCAGACCCGAGATTCGAATTCGAATTCGGGATCCACGACATTACAAGCCTGACGTGTAACCGCTCGGCCATCATGGGTCTTTCCAGTTATAATTAAAGTATTTCATGACGTTAAGTTGTATATTTTACTTTCAATTTCAGTGACAGGTCTAAGAATCATTTTAAGTTAATTAATTAACATTGATTTACAATGCTGGTTCAAACTTTGAAATCATAAAAAACGACCTATAAAATGATTAATTGAGGTGCCAACTTGAAGTTCGTGTCCAGAAACTTGTACATATGCAGTTTGCCGTACCACACTTCACCGTGAAATGTTGTATCGGAAATAAATGGCCGTATATGAAAATACCGTCCAACCTCTTTGGGTCGTATAGTACTGACATAGAATTCATGTCTAAGTAAAAAACGGTTCTTGTCAGTTTACACTTTACAGGAAGCCAGCAGCAAACAAATTTTGAAAATAGCCGATACGTATACTGGATTATTTGTGAGGTTATGTTAGATTTTCATTCATGAATTCACGAATTTTGCCAAAATCAGCTATGAAAATTGAATTAATCTCCATATTGAATCTAATAAAATTAGAGACCGTATAGTATACGGTCATCTTTCCGATAAAAAAGCTCACGGCGAACTGTGCCACGGTAAAATGTTATACGAACTACTTACATGTAACCCCTGAAGTTAACTGTTCGTTCGTTCGAAAATTCCTCATTTGAAGGAAAACATAATATTATATTCAAGTACCTACATACTATTTTAAATACTTATTATGCATGCAAGTAATTGCTGTGGGATATTGCAATGCAAGTTTGAGGAAGCCTACTTTAGTATACAAGAAGGAAAATAATAATTGTTATGTGCTCCGTTATTGACAAACGATGCATCCGTCAACTATACTTAATGAATTTATAATAACTGCTATGTAGTTAGCTTGTATACAATTACTGCTAAGTACATATTTGCAGTTAGGATTTATTAAATGCATACGTTTTACGTCTACAATTAGTGATCATACAAATGTGTCTTATTAGATGGTAGAAAATATAATTGAATGTCTTTGTATGTAATTTGATTATTATTTTATATTTGTTTACCTTGTGCGAGAAAGTTAAGCGGTTTGTCATTCACGTCATTTAGCCTGAGTTAGCACATTTATGTATAGGTACAATTGGCAAGACATATGTACGTACCTAATAACAAAAAAAACTACATATTATGATATAAAGTAATTTTCTTTCATATTTTTCAACATTGGTTTATTTCGTTTTTCGACTGTTAACTCAACGTTTTCGGCGTATTGCAGCGGCTATAATATGTTCAAGAAATAGTGAAGTCCATTTTCTATATAAGTATTAGGTACCTGGTATATACAAATACAATATAAATCTGATTAGTGTGAAATCTTTTTTTACTTAAGTAAGTATATTAAATCGAGATTTGATATGGTAAGAATACCTAAAATCGATCCATTATAAACGTAAATAAACATAATTAAAAATTATTTGTTTGGGGTTACTGCCAAAAGTCTTAAAATCATATTATGTAGTACATAATTGGAAATTTAATTTTGACATGCCCTCTAAAATCAGGCATAATACTAATTTATTTGTGCTTATGTGGATGTTCTATATATCGGATGACCTTGATTTTTTTTCTAGCATACATATTTATATATTGGCACATAAACCATTGAAGGTGAAGCCTTTACTGAGCCATTTTTAATATAAATAAAAAGGATTTCAAGTTATACACATTTATATTTTTTATAAAAATCGATGTTTTGTAAAATAGATATAAAAAATATTAAAACTATAAATTAGTCAAAAATCTCTTAAGTGATGCTTAGAAAACTTAATAAACTAAATTTTAATAATAAATATGACCATAAAATGTATGTAATAATAGGGTGCGGTCTGATTAAAAAAAATCACATTTTATTACATTTTTTACAATTGTAAGTTTATCTTGACTTAAAACAAAAAATATTTTTCTTTTTATTGTTTTCAGATAAATATTTATTAATTAAAACAGTTGAAATTGTAAATTATCAAAAAAAAAATCTCAAATTGCAAGCTTCGTATTTTTCCGCTAGGTGCCTCTTTAAAAAAGACTCAGTAAAGACTTCACCTTAACTCTAAATATTAACTAAATTATTGACTTACCAACTTTTGGCAGCAACCCATGATATTTAAAAAAAAAATCGATATTTTTAAATTAAATAATATCTACAACTGTTACAAACGTTAATGATTCATTAAACAAACGACTATTATTAAATTAAAACCCTTTAATCGTAGTAAAATATTTATGACTATGGAATGTTGTTTTTTAAGACGAGAAAATATGGTGTCTCAATGATACACATGGTATTTCCTATAAATACTATGAATTACTTAGCTCCCAAATACTGATTTATGTAGACTTAGATTTTAACCGTTATACGGTCATTATTATTGTATAGTCAAGTAAAATAATGTACAGGATTTTTTTTATTTATTGATTTAAGATTTTAGAATGTAACATATTTTAATGAAAATACAAAAATACATGAAATTTGAGTAGGGCTCCAGTTTATTTAGTCGTAATTAGGTAGGATGCAGGAGACTACATTGGTAAAGCATATTGGCCAGAATTCGATGGATACAAGTTTGAGTCCTGTTACGCACCATATTTTTTAAATTTTTTTTTCTAATATGTATATTTTTGAGGTGTTTCCAAACTATTTATGTTAAATAACGTATAGTTGTTCATGGCTATATAATATTTTGGAACGGGTAGGTATATCAGAAAACTTAAGGTGAGTTAAGTGTAAAACACAGCGTTATCAATATATATGTACAAAAAGCAATAAAAGTTTAATTTTATTCTGCATAAATTACAGCCAAAAGAAACGTATAAAAAGTTGTCGCAATCATTTCTAGACCTTACAAAAACGTAACAATTATTTTAATTCAATATACGCATTCGTGAACATGTGATACATTTCATTGTAATATTGTCATATTATGTACTTATACGAAAACGTAGAGCAGGGCAAATATTACTAGTATAACTCAGGCCGCTTAATTTTCTTTTAAGTAATTATTTTATTCATGTATTTAAAAACACATAGGAATCTATATGTTATGGTAATGATACGAATATTTTAATGATTAATTATACTTATAATATTTTATTGTATCGATTTAATATATATTATAAGCTACAAAAAGGAAATTATTCAATGATTTAGGATATCTATGAAGAGTATGAGTATTCTCATTAATGTATGTACCTTGTAACTGAAGTATTACAGAAATCATAAAAAAACACTCAATAAAACACTGAACTTTTTAATATTCCTATACGGCACTGAAACCTGTGGCATTATAGAGGATAAGTTAGAAAAAAAAATCGACGCGTTCGAGATTTGATACTGGCTGTCTCTATATTGAAGGAGTTTTGCATCTCTCGGCCACCTACAATAGACGCATTTACCAATTATTCAGTTACATAATTAAAAAGATCCATAGCAGCATGGAAAAGAGAACATCGCAAAGGCATACGCTTTCCAGGTGGAGCAGCATCATCACCTAAGTAACAAGATTTACCCAGTACCACTCTGTATGGGAGATGTTGTCAATGCATTAACCTACTTTTATCGATAAGACTTTTACTAGATTATACATAACTTTACAATATTGTATAAGATCTACATAAATTGAAATAACTTTTCTTTTGATCATGTCAGATCCTAATAGGATCATATGGGACTCAACTGAATGTTTGTATTAATATATTTTTGTTTTTTACGAGAAATAGATGCTGGTCACTTATTTAATCTATTAGGCCCATACACAATATGTGTATTTGCTAGACTCAGGATTCGAACCTGGAGCCTACGACATTATAACCTCTTGCTAAACTAATTATGTATGTAGTAATATAATCTACCCATTTTTTAAAAATAAAATTCTGCTTATATTATTCAATAACGATAGTTAAAGAAAGTTAATATTATATATCTATTGCATGTTCATTTGTATTTTTTTTTTAATAATTTCATTGTGCTATGTATATCAATTGAATTATAACTACATAGCACAGGAATATTGTTAACGTCAGTTCTAGCTTCGACGCTTAGACGCGACTAGGTTATTATAGTATACGTTTTAGCTGAATCGGAGCAATTACAGCGAGTATCAGCTTCATATTTGGGCATACTGATTCATTGGTCGCGCATAACCGCGACGTTTAAGTATCGTAGACAGACCGGGCCTTTAGAGTGAGTTAATACTACGCAAGATATCGCGCTTGTGGCTGCGCATCCGTAAATAAGTGCATCCTGCAATTATTTATTGCCAGTCTCAGTACTGTAACAATGAGCATTGTTTTAATAGATTGATGAAATAATTACGATCCAGACGTTATAATTACTGCGATACTTTTGAATTGAGCTTAATTCACAGGTGAATTCAGACGATCAGAAATAAATACTCTGTAAAGGTAAATTGACGTAAGTTATTACTAATTCAATTTTCTATTCAAGCGTCCGGCATGGATAACTGGTAGCATGTTCGTTTTGAGTTCTCTTCGGGTGAGATGGTCAGAGGCGTGGTTATTACCATGAAGTCTTTCCTGGATTTTAGCCTTGTTTTGCACAATTGTTACTCATACATGACGTATCCTTGCAAGGAAGTCTTCGTTTAACCCAGGAGTAGTCAACCTAGTCCCTACCGTCTTGTGTTTTTAAAATGTTCAAAAATGTTGCCAGATATACAATATTCAGTTTTGCAGCATCAGCCTCAGGAATCTCATTAATAATTTAATTAATAAAATGTAATTTCACCAGATTTCATGCTTCTATGTATGCAAAGTAGAAATACAAAGATAGATTTAACTACAATAAGTGTGGTTGGGCCATTTATAGTCCCATTCCACTCCTTATTTCTTCACCCACCTTCTAATCCCCACTGTTATTGTTACAAGACATTCAATAAGCAATTAGGGGTCATGAGAGACGGTGCTACAAAGAACATGCAGTTGTATCTCGACAGCGGACGCGTGCGAGCTTCTAATAGTTTACCGTCGCTTAAGTGATTGACTCAATAGATAAAGACTCATTCAGAATCTATCATCATCATTCATACACCCTCACATATCATCCATAAACTGTGTCACAAAGTGCGGGAGTGTATGAACCGAGTGACCCAAAATAACTATACCGCTCGAGCGAAAGTTGAAACCAGATCACGGAGCCATCAAATATCATCACAAAGGTCAGTGTCTGCCACTCTGTTCCATCGCCCCCACCACTAGATCCGACCTCCTCAACATCCCTTAAAAATAATTACAGTCCATTTAAAAGCTCTACCAAAGTGTTTTATAAAGATTTATTCTGCCAAACTTAGCGAAAGTCTGACATAAAGTATTTGGTGAGTAAAATAAAAAGTGCTTTAACTTGCAGCATCGCTTTATAAATTTTATAAATTAAAGTTACTTCCCTACTTTATAAATCACCATTACTGTGGAACCGGTGGGTGGTTAGAAAATTTTACTACTAACAGAGTTACAAAAGCGGGCGGTAGGTATAAAAAGGTTGATTACCCATGGTTTAACCAATATATAGTGAGGTTACTACCAACAGTTGGTAAGTCTCGAAATCATGATAATATTATTTGACATGCCCTATAAAATCAGGCAATAAATAATTTCTTTGTACTTTATGTGTATGTTATATTATATATTATATCGGATGGGTTTGAATTTTTTTTAGCATACATATTTATATATAAACACATAATCTGTTGTTAACTCTAAATATCTAAATTATTTACTTATCAACTTTTGGCAGCAACCCTGCGTATGTTAGTATAAAAGTAATATCTACAGCTGTATTTTCTATGCAGGTCATATTATAATAATAATAAAAATATATATGTATTGTAATAATATGTATAAGTGTAGTATATGCAGTAGTAAGGGGACAGAAAAAAAACCGTAAACACGGTCGCCCATGCATGCCTTAGGGAGAAGTTTTTTTTTGTTGATTTTATTCTAATTTTGAAAACAATGGAATCTTCCGTCGAAGATGGCCGTTAAATATTAGAGACAAGATTGAGAATTGGCCAGACAATGTCAATGAAAGGCGGCGCGTGAGTTAGGACCCATTCATCATTTATGAAGTCGTGAAATTCACCAGCGCAACTTTTGGCATACTTTGGCAACACCGAACCTAAAAGATTTAAATCAAGGGTCAGGTAATTATGTAGTAAGTACTATTATTATACAATATTTAAAAAAAAATATGTCAGATAATTTATTTATTTACACAGATAAATAAACAATTTAATGACGTATAATAATTTAAAATTAATATAATTAATATATCGTAGTAACCTCTGGATTGGTCCCGGATAAGATTGGCAGATAGATAGAGAAGTTGACTGTCACCGACAAAGAGAAAAAGCTCGGGATAGAGGTCACTGGATGACGGTTGTGCCTCTGAATCGTTTTAGTGCTAGCTTAACTAACTATAAACAGTCCACTATGCGTATATACAATTATTATGTAATTCAATAAATAAAAACATGTTTTCATAAAAATGTGCTATGACGTATTTGGACAAAAAAAATATATTAGATTAGATTATAAATTTATAATCTTATGTTTACATTTACATAATGATACTTCATAGCAGTAGCGGCGGGTGGAGGTAGGCTGTTAAGATCCGCCATAAATAGTGCACATTAAACTTTGTTAGTCATACGTATTTGTTTTTATTTAACTAAGACTACAATTTACAGTTGATGTTAGTTAGTTTTAAAAAATCAATTAAACCCTGCCTAAACCAAACCATAATAGTTTTAGTATACTTAAGGCGATACGACAAAATTGTGCACACTTTTTCATTCATACTTATTTGTTTTCGTTGGATTTAGAATAGGTACTTACATATTACACATATCATCATCATCATCAGCCGGGGTCAATCCACTGCTGGATGAAGGCCTCCCCAAGCTTTCTCCAACTCTCTCGGTCCTGTGTCGTTCGCTGCCACGTATTTCCGCCGAATTTTACCAGTTCGTCAATCCAGCGGCTTTTAGGGCAACCCTGTGGCCGTTTCGTACCCCTTGGGTACCATTGGATGACGGTATTTGTCCAGCGGACGTCCTTTCGGTGAGCAATGTGCCCCGCCCATCTCCATTTCAGCTGTTTGGCAACGTCTATGACATCGCGTACTCTTGTCTGCTTCCTAACCCATTCGTTTCTCTTACGGTCCTTTCGCGTGATGCCCAACATGCACCTCTCCATGCCTCGCTGTGTGACTCTTAGCCTTTGGACATCTCTCGTGTTGAGGGTCCACGTCTCGCAGCCATACGTGAGCACGGGTAGCACACATTGGTTGAACACCCAACGCTTAAGACATAATGGTAGGTCACTCTTGAAGATACTATTCAGACGTCCGAAAGCACTCCATACCAGCTTTGTTCTTCGAGCAATTTCATCGTGCATGCTTCCGTCTATGGACACCTGCTGACCGAGATAGACGTAGCTGCTGAGTTGCTCGAGTTGGGTGCCAGAAATACAGATTACACATATTGTTGGTTCAATTTTTAAATTCATTAATTCCTGCCTATACCAACCTATAATAATAGATAAAAAATACTATGAGTATATAGTTATGTATGATTTAATTGCATAATTTTATATATTTTATAGATAGATGAGTTTTTTTTTACTATTATCTATTATGGCTTCGTTTTCGCAGGGATTAATCGAATTTTAAAAACTAACTAACACCATCTGTAAATTGTAGTCTTATTTCATTGAAAACAAATACGTATGACTGATAAAGTTTACTGTGCACTATTTATGGCGGCGCCTACATCCACCATTCGCCACTGGTATATAGTTGTTAATTTAAAATAATATATGTTAACATTTTGTGTCAACCCTGAATTCGTTTAACCCTAATGTGAATAAAAATCCACATAAGTAAGCATGGGGACACTCACACTTGTTATATTATAAGTATACGATTGGTCCGATTTGACTCAATTTGAATAATTGAACAGTGGTAGCGATTGCTCGGTGGAATAGTGGTCAGATTTATAATATTCGATGTCTTTGAGTGATAGAATGTCGCGAGTTCAAATCTTTTGTCTGGATAAACAAAACGAACGTGTCAGTTAAATGGCTAACAATCATAAGTAATAAAAGTGTGTAAATTTATATTCTTTACTCTGTGTAAACTCATATTATAATATATTTGAGAATTTTGCGGTTTTTTTTTACAGTACCTAATAGATTTTGGATTTCCATTGCGTTTTCTTTCTAATTCTTTCCTCAGCGTTTTGGGCTCGTTGCAGAGGTCTCTGTAAAATTCTTGCACCGCTGCAACGAGCCTAAAACGTCAAGGAAAAACGAAAGAAGAACACGCAGCGGAAACCCAAAAATCTACAATATGTATATATTATATAAGTACATAATACATGATATGATTTCATAGTTGTAAAAATATTTATGTCATAAAAGATAAAATTCTTATTATAAACATACTACATAAGCGTGAAGTTACAAAAAAATATGACGTAGTTATAGTACGATGCAATAGACTTCATGTGAGAGCACAATCAATTAAAACATTTATATTATATTTGTGATTTTCAACATTTTTAGACAGTGTTAGAAAATGTTCTGGAGCACGCTTCATTGTGAAAGATATGTCTCGAATCGCTAACTCCCCATGTTTCAACTCTACATCATTGGTTCTATCACGTAAATTTAATTTCTAATACAAGTTTAATGATATATTTTAACCTCAAATAAAACATTCGTATCTTCAGTTGAAAGTTTCACGATCTTCTCATACTTTAATTAAAAATGAATTCGTGTATAATTAGGCGTAAATATAGTCAGTTAGTAGTCCGATTTTGGGGGCGCGAGTAAAAATTTATAGCGTCGGCTTTTAAGGAATGAATTTTAAAATCTATTCCTATTGTGTTTCTGTCCTTTAAGATTGAATAAATCACAAGTCCGTGGCCTCTTTCTGAATTTGTGATTTGGACTCATTTACATCATCCGGCGCCAGTGGCGTGCCTATTAAATTAAAACATTGGCCAAAGGTTTTTATTTTAATGCAATGAGTGAGTACTAACAAATCCGTTTAAAAATAATTATCAACACATTCCCAGTTAATTAAGATTCTTTATCACCATCACACATTGTATAAATTGTTTTTCATACGCTATTTCAAATAGTTATATTCTAGTTAATATTATTAATATCGTGGAAAAAATACTATAGTACTCGTACATACCAGCCATATGATTAAAAATCACTTTGGTCTAAAAATTCATTGCACTCTCTTATATTTTATATAGCTTAAATCAAGAAAAAAATTACTGTAAAATGATTGCATCAGTGTTGACTAAATAATAAGTATGTAAAGTTATGGCAATTTTAGTATACGTACCTATTCTGAATCAAATATTTTTATATCATATTTAGTAAATACAAAGAATATGCTGTCATCTATGATGATGACATATTGTCAATGTGCTTATCATTGTTTTTGATTTAATAAAAAAGTCATCAGTCAATTTATAAGTATTGTATTTACTCATTCTACTGTTTAATAACTTAATAAACCATATTATATTTCTTTTTTTATATTGTACCGTTTTAAAAATATTTCTTTGTTTTTAAATGTCATATTGTGAACGTCTTAAATTAATAATTTGTAAAGTTCACTATAGTTACTTATGTAAAATAAATAAAATTTGATTGATGTGATTTGTAATATATTAACCGGAATGTAATCTGAGTCAGTATATTATTAAAAAATTTAGTAAATAAGTACTTACGTCAATTACCACCATTTAGTTATTTAGTAGAACACAAGAGATATGTACTAAATATTATACAAGGATGTCAAAGTAAGTGACCGATTGAGGCTGATCTTAATCCAGCATTGGATAGATTCCGATATGTTTGTAATGAAAATAGTTCTAAATTGTGCTAAGTAACTAGGGTAAGTATTTAACATATTTCATAATGATTATTTTATATAATGCATGTTACTATTTTATGCCAATTATTTAATTCAATCTTAATGGAAAATCAATGCCTTTAATTGAAGTTTTTATACCAAATAATAGACATGTATTTTTAAATTGTACAAAATACCATTTAAAAACATGCTGACCGATGAAAACTTCGTTTGTGAACAGTGTTTTTGTACAATTTATCTCACATGGAATTTTCAGTGAAAGAAACTACACCACTGCTGAAACAGACGCGGAATCTTGAATTTATTATAATTGTGTCGAGTTTCCAGCTATTTGGTTATTTATCTGTCGGATGATTTTTGTATTTTTAATGTTGGTCAACGTCTGTTTGGCCGCAGTTATTAGAATAATATATTATTTATTCAGTCTAGAAAGGATAGAGAGATTTGAATAATACCTACGCCCGAATTTAATATATATTATGTATATTAAATTGTGAAAATCAAAAAACAACAATTTATTTATCTATAAAATAATATTGTACTTAATTGAAATAAAGTGAGATTGATCTGATTATTTTGATTGAAGAATAGCAAGATATAATATATTTCATATGAAAAATACATTATTATCAATTAAATGACAATAAACGATTATAAATAAAATAATATTGTGATTAATAATGTTACAGTGTAAGTTAATAAGTGTATCTAGTTGCAATGTAATACAAAAGTCTACCACTTAAGTTTCTACATATAGGAAATACCTGCATTATACATAGAATTGTTAATTTATTGATTTGGTCGTTAATATTAATGGAATTTAAAATAATATCTCAGTTGCATATTGTTAGGAAATGTCGGTGTGATTTTGCATTGATGAAAAGCTGGGTCTGGATTGCGATGGGCTTAAGTCCCATTCGTTGATAATAATTGTATCTAGGTTTCTTATGAATTACAAAAATAATTTATAATAGTATATCGATGGCTTAATGTTAATATTCCGTAAGTTACTTTTTACAAATTGTGCAGGAAGTTAAAAAAACTAAATACTTATTTAATATCCCGTATCTGTTAATAGTTGACCCATATTCACACACTAAGTAACGTAAAGTGTGGTAAAGAAAAGCACATACCGCCTAACATAATTATAAAATCCAATAAAATGTAACATATATATAAAAAAGATAAACATTCAAATTTGTTATATTACTTATTGTTTTACCTTTTAAACAATATGGAAGTGACATTTTCATTCAACACGTTTGAGAGCTTAGAGGCAAGATAGGGGCTATTACAGGTTTATTCCTACAATGTTCAGATATGGGAGATTACTAAAATGGCTGTACCATTTTTGTTAAAATAACTACAGATATGGGAATTTCGCAATCCATTGGCAGTATTTTAGTAGGTATATTAAAAAGTCATTTTCGTCATATACGAGGTATTGACATTATTAGACCATCGATATTAAGAATATCAATTATTGACACATGCATATAATGAAATAATTCGGAATCAATCAGCAAATCATTTATTATTTTGATACGATAAAATTTGGCACACAAAGATACATAATAATATTATATGCATATTATGCACTTCATCTGATCTCTGGACTTCATCCTTGAACAGATTTTGTACCAAGACGATTCATCATTAAGTAAGTTTTGGTCGATATCACAATGCTTCACATATTAATAATATGATATGCTTAAAATTACAATGATACAAAAAATAAACATAGGTATTTTAAATATTTTTTATTACAAGTAAGTATAAATACAATCAGACCATTACAAAAAGGTACAATCAATAACAATTAAAATCTAATAAGTTTTCTGCTGGAAGCAGGAATGTAATCATCAGATCGTTTACGTTTAGGGGCTCTGGAAACTGTTGAAGTTGCAGTTTTAAAACATTTTTCAGCAGAAAAAGTCTTCCCAGCGAAAACAGAAGTAAATTTTCTATTAAATTTCTTGTTGGACACAGAATCCGAAGACTTGACAATTCTGGCAATCAAAGGATCTGCTTTCGCTGTTCTAACATGCCCCCGAAGACGAGTCCTCAGGACGTTGTCACCTCTAATGACATTGTTCCAAACAGTGTCAACCTGAGATACAGAGTAAATACTGCGGTCATCCAACATACGGAATACCATGGATGCAATTTCAATGGGCAACCTTGAAATCATGTCCACATGACCAGTTACAATGCGAGACGCTCCGATTACACACAGAAGTGAGTAGAAGGATTCCATTTCGAGATTGGTGTATATAAAAAGTAATTCCGCAAAGTAAGAGTATTTAGCGAAAATGTGCTTAAGTTTTAAATATTTACTCTCGGTCATTTGGATTCGAACGCTGCTCTAAGATTTTAAAACTTTTTTATATAAATTTAATTTCAAAGAATTTACATAAATGAATTGGTTTGATAAATAATTTAATATCAGTCGTATAATAAAAGTATATTTTTCTTTCCGATAAATAATACTAAGTGTAATTGTACTCAATGTTGTTTGTTTTCCAAAGAAATCGTTCATTTTCATTGTTTAACGTCGAAGTAAACAACAGTCGTCGGGGTGTCATTAAGCGGGGATGATTATTTCACCCCTCAGCCGCTAATTACCTTCCTTTAATAACACGAGAGAGGGTGGAAATAGAAAGAAGCCTACTAGACGCAGGCTTAGTCGTGTGACACTTTTGGTTTCCAAAACTGTTTCTAAAAATAAAAATACAGACTTATTAATATGAAATAATTAATTATAATGTAATATTATAATTACTTAAAATGCAAAGACAACAGTGAATCAAAATCTTCCAAAAATAGAAAATACGCCTATATAATATAGTTTGGTTTCATTTTTCTACTTGGCCCCAACTGACATATTCATATGAAATAATTACAAGATAGCAAGAACTTTTTATATACAACGTTTTTAATTTTTCTGTTGAATCATATAAACCTGACTTGACTAGCTTAAACGATAAAAAAAATGTACTTTATAGAAATACTGAATAAATATAGAATACTGAAATGTCATATTGATTTCCATAGTAACGCACGTATATATTAATAATTTAGTTGCTAGGACTCCATATCCACATAGCAACCAATAATAGTGTTTTACTTTTTACGGATTTCTTCCGAAATAACTTTTCATACAAAACAGAATTAACTGAAAATGAATTCAATTCTACTTAAAGATGGCTAAATAATGCATTGGCATCGTGTTCTGATATATTCTAAAAGTTTCAAATGTCTAGCTAGTCGGGAAGTTAGTTAAAAATCGATTGCAAGATTTGTACTGGATAAACAACCACCGGACAAATACAACCTAATAAAAACGTTGTAATTGTAAAATTCAAAATGTTTGTTTGTTCAAATTACCGTTCCTGCCAATTCCTATTTTGAATATTTGTGAAAAATTAAGATAAAGTTTGCACAATATTTTGGATTCGATTTTTATTTGATGTTCTTTTGTTTGACTTAGTTGTCAGAATTATTTTCATTGTGATTGTGACATGTTCAAACACGCGTGTTAACATCATTTTACTCCCTACTTCAATTATAGTTTGTCAATTTATGGCTACGGCCGTATGTTGTAGCTTAACCGCTGGGGAATGCCAAAAGAAATAGCGTATTTCAAAAAAACACTACCTTATTCTTAGGTCAATAATTATTATAAAGAAATCATTATTCGTAGGATGTTTATCACACTTGAATGGTCAAAAATATAGCTTATAATGAGTATCTTTATAATTATCTTCAAATGTGTTAATCTTGCCCATTTTTTGAATAATAAAATGCCTAATTCTTGTCAAATTTGGGATCACAGAGATTATCAATATAATTTTTTATCGTAAATATTTCACTATAATAATGTCGATATAAATTATACCAATGGTTTTATAAATACGTTTAAAAATTAATAAATGTAAAAAATCTTAACACCACTGCACATGCATGTACTGAAATATGACTATATTCTAAAACATTAGAGCGAATTTTATGTAATAAAAATACTTTATGCAGTAATCAATTGTTTAAAATAAATATAAAGGATAATAAGGCTTCAAAATTATATAAATAGATTATCTACAACGTTTAAGGAATGTCCAGGATCATTTTGACCTACGCTGAGCATGTCCGCCCTTAAGTAATAAAATATATTATACAATATCAATGAAGCGACCTCATTTGAAATCGGGTACTATTTCATCTAGTACACAATTAAAGACGATATGGTATATATGCATACAAATTATACTATGGTTTACAAAAATACTTTATCAAAATGTGACCCTAGTGCTGTATCCTGGATTTTTATAATTATTTTAGAAACAAGTATCCAAACCTGTACCGTTCTTCTTAAAAAGAACAAAGTCTAGTGGCCATATAAGTAAATGCAAAAAAAGTGTTGATTGAATTTTAATTTAGGTACCACCAAATTAACGCGAAAAATATAAATAGTAAGGTGGCAAGGAACACAAAAACATGAAAAGTGAGTTATCTTTTAGGTGTGGCTGTAAAAATATACAATTTTCGAATATGAAGAAATACAGGCCTCAAGCACGTGTTATTTTTTTTTGATATTTGACTATGCATAATTTTGAAAACTTCTGAGAAAATATATAACCAATAGCGAATCCCGAGAAACGCAAGTTGGATACCTGCTGAGTGTCGTATATTTAAAAAAAATATATTTTTTCTATCTGTTATATATTTTATCAGAAATGTTTTCAAAATTATGTATGTTCAATGAAAAGAATGTCACATTCTTAAATCTTGTGAATTATTTGTTGAATAAAAAAAAATAATTATATTTGAATATAATATTAATACTATCGACTGAGGGTACTTGATGGAATTTGGATTTAAATTCTTATTTTTTTTTTTAAATCGATTAGTATATTTGAATATGTTTATATTGGAAATATTTAAGGACATTCATGAGTTTTTTATTTCTTGTATTTACTGATCCGACTTTCATTAATACATTAATCAAAACTGCGTTCAATGTCTATGGCGACTGGCTTTCGAAATTATATCAAATTAGTCTATAATACTCTGTGATTCGGTACTTGGCATAATAAAGATTGTATTAAATTTCACAAAGCTGTTTTTTAGTTATTTCAATTGTTACACCATTATCAAAACAACGAAACAGGACTAGTCTTTATGTTTAGTTTGAAAACTGAAATAACAATGAACTATCGAAAATTATCTGTTGAATTAATGTAATAATAATTACTATTACCTACATTAATATATAATTGTATATATTTTTTGTTAATTAATTATGTAAGCTATTTGGTTCTACGTGCCACACTTAGGGAGGTTGTCGGGGTATGTGACGTAGACGCCCCCTCCCCCATCCCCTCTGCTGGAGGCACGCGTTTGCCGTCACTTTTAATTGGATTGCTTTCAGTCTTAATTAAAAGACACAATAATGTCGTGAATAAGAATTAAAGTTAACTTAATGTCACGAATAAGAAAACAAAAGAAACGTTGGACTTAACTTGACGTTGTTATAATGAACACAACAGCTGTGTTTTGAGTTTGATTATAATTAGGGTATTTAAAGGCATTTTACATAATTTTAATTACTTATGCTGTTGTATTATGAAACCCATTTCTGTTGTTGTTTACAATCAGGAGTTTCAAAAAAATCAGTTACCTAATATAATATATTTTATATACTTAATTAGTTACCTAATACCAAGGACGCGCCAATCAGTTGTGTTGACGATACAAAACACCCAGACGACATGATTCAAGACGTGGTGGCGTAAGTACAGAAAAACACATTTTTTTTAATTTCAGTAAAAATGAATTTATTTAATTACATAATCAGAATCATACATCATATTATGAAATACGTATATAAGATGTCTACTACTAAAGGGTAGAGTTTAAGACAGGGTGGAAAATTGAAGAGTTGAAGCACTAAGTAGGCACTTATATTTTTATTAAGTAGTTTCACATCTACGATTTGGCACTAATTTATTACAGTTGTGTGGAGAATCAACGAAAACCGTTCTTTCAAAGTCTCAATAGGATGGGTCAGTGTCATAACATAATAAATTAAGTATTTCTGCAAACATATATTTTTTGTGCGCCAGAAAATTGAGCCAAAAAGGTATTAAATTACATTTAAAGAAAATTAATTTGTTTTCATAAAATTATTTAACTTATAGTTTTACGATAACCGAGTGGCTTACCTACGTATCAACTTACAATGCTTAATTAAAAAAGGTTTAAAGTTATTCACATTTTTGTATATTTATAAAAATTTATGTTTTTTTTAAAATAAATATAAAAATATTAAAACAATGAATTAGTCAAAAATCTTTACGTCAAAGTATAGAAAACTCAATAAACTAAATTTTAATAATATACATGTCTACAAAATATATGTAATAATAACGTAACTGTGTAACATAAATATATAACAAATTCAGTTTTTTTTTACAATTGTAAGTTTATCTTTGACTTAAAAAAAATATGTTTCTTTTTAATGTTTTCAGATACATATTTATTAATTAATTCAGTTGAAATTGTCAATTATCAAGAAAATGTCTCAAATTGCCAGCTTCGTATTTTTCCGCTAGGTGCCTCTGGTAGGTACAAGTCTCCCCCTTAATCCTTATAGGTTGATGTCATAGCTAACGACTATTTATTGCTTTTAAAATTATATCTGTAAGAAACCTCCTCAGTGCGAAGATCAACTTACTGTAGATTATAAAATTAGGTTAGTATTAAAAATATTGAGAATTTTTAATGATTTTATATTTTAAAAAAATAGATTCATGACCTCTTCGGTATCGACCGTTATTAATTTAATGTAATTATTACATTTTTTATCACGAAATAACGATCAAGTAAACGCTAAAAATTGTAAAAAATGTTTGTTTTCTAACTAGCCTTGGCTTATTGATCGTATCAACAAAGCAATTAAAAAGTTATCAGACATGTTAATCGGTATTTAAAACGTACGGTTTTAATAACGAAAAAAGCAAACTACGTTATGATTTATAAAATGTACTTATTTAAAAGTGAAGTAAAATTTCGAATACAGTCATTTTGGAATACATATTTTATATTATGCTTAATTGATATCCTGAATTTTGATTTTAAATTATTCAAAACGAATGACTCATTAATATCAATGAAAATTTTCTATTACATGCAGCAAGGTTCACTATAGTCAGGGTACGGTACAAAACTATATTCGATCGTAGTGCTAGTTATTGCTCACACTTAAAATGCAATATGATAAACTGTTTTTATAAAATGATGATTGTTTCATATTGAAAAGCATAGTATATGCATTAAGTAATTCGAACGAAATATGCAATCGAAAATCTTCATTTGCTACAAACAGGTAACCATATTTTATTCGAATATAACTAACCAGCACTACGGATTGTAACTTACTATTCAGTACTGCAGTCTAATAATTATAGTCGGCCTTGGACATGTGGGTATAATCACTAAATCAGGAGATATCACAGAAAGTTTTGGATTTTTAGATGTGGCTGTATCATTTGAGTGCATTATGACTTCAGTCTTGGGTAACTGCTCCTAAGAATTCCTAGTCATAAAAAAATGATGCTTCACACTAGATATCGGGTTTCGTGATAGTCCGAT
The DNA here is from genome assembly GCF_057557595.1 of Rhyacophila brunnea. NCBI lineage: Eukaryota > Metazoa > Arthropoda > Insecta > Trichoptera > Rhyacophilidae > Rhyacophila > Rhyacophila brunnea. Next base: position 45,887,797 of record NW_028233361.1, on the reverse strand, counting down.
TAAAACCGGGTGTGGTTTAGTGGGACCATTAACTTCAATGTATAACGTATCCTCAAAATTACTCATATTGAAAGGGTGATAAACTTTGACTAAATCTTCGAACAAATGGAAAAATTCCGGACAGTTTTGGTTGTATCAAAATCAAAAAAATATAGTAGGTAATTGAGCTACATTATGGGTGGGAAAGGGATAAAACAATTCCCAAATCGTTATCCTTGGAAAGATCAACAACTCTAAACTTAGCAAAGAAGACACCGCAGGTTGTGGTTTCAGATCCGATATGATTAGTACGAGTGCAGTTTTGATTTATTGTTCCGAATAGTAGACGATAGAGCAAGGATCATCATTGTGGTGGTTGATCTAAATACGTGATGGCAGGAGAAGAAAATGATTGATATCAACAACTAAGAATGTCAAGTGTTAATTATTATATTAATAATCTATTATTCCTTGTATATATGGAGTGTAATTAAAAATAATGAAATAATTAATTAAACAACGTTTGCAATAAGCTAGCCTCTGCATAATTGCTTTGTGCCAAGTAATATAATAAGAACAAAAGAACCAGAAAATATAATACATATTATGCTGAAATAAAACCAAAGCCATAAAATTAAACCAAGGAAGCAAATAATACGAATGTATAATGAGGGCAGAATTAAGTACAGGTAATGGCTGACGTAGCCTGTCATTAGAACTATATTTATATTGTTTTAATACGGCGAGCTTTTACTATCTAGCCAGGGAGCTTTTGCATCAAAGCTTTCGCTGGCATATAATTATTATTCCTTACCACCTTTTCCTTACGATATTTTAGTTTGTTCTACGGTAAAAAATCAACTTTTCTTTAGTATTTTGAAACATGAGTGATGCCTTAGAATTAAATAAATTAATGTTAATTTTATACATCATAATACAAGTATAATTTTGATGTAAACAATGTATTTTTGCTCCATAGCTAAGCAATTGAAAGTATAACTGCTAAATAATCAATATATAATATCGTTATTTTGCTTGATTATATTGATAATAATGAAAAATGTGAGTCAAGAAATAAGAACTCGTAAATAACAGTTGATATATTGAAATTACTCCAAATTGATTCGGTGAGTGGATGTAGGAACATATTATAAATAAAATGCACTATTAAAAATAATTATAAAGATTTGGCCGATCGAGGTAATGAAACATAAAATAGATGTTCTATAAGTCATATAGAATCTTTATGACTATGAAAAAAAAGATTCTTTTCAAGTGGTTATTATATTTTTTATGTTATATTTTCAAATGATGTATGTTAAATAAAGAATGTTACATTCTTAAATTGTGTAAATAATTCATTGAATAAAATAAAATAGTTGTCAAATATTAGAAAGTCCAAGTACGTTATAATAAAAATTTGGAAAGATCCTGACACCAGTTAATAATATTTAATGTAATTATTATAACTTTAATTTCAAATACAAAAGCCGACTTCCAAACACAATTTAAAAGCGTCTCAGTGACAATTATTGTAAAAACATTAGTTAACTTAGTCGTAATTAGATAGGATACACGTAGCTTGGTGGTTACAGCACATGGGTGCGAATTTCAGTGTCGTATTTTTTTCAAAAATATGATATATATTTCGCTGAGGTATTTTCAAATGATCTATAAGTATGTTCAATAAATAATGTTACATTCCTAAATCTTGTTAATTATTTGTTGAATAAAAAATTGTTTATTGAATAATGACGTTCGAGATATAGCTATATATACGACATACCTACGTATCATTAAAATTCAACTTAAATTATAACACTTTGATGTCATTAAATGTCAATGTCATTAAATGAATGGAAAAGGATCCAAAAGTTCTCTGTAGTATCAACATAAAAAAACTATCATATCTTGGCGAAGTATTGAAGGAGAAACGTAAAAAATTGCCATCACTCGCTATATAATGAAAAGTAATGGTAAATACAACAGATGACGACAAATCAATGTGATTGGTACACGCATAGCCCAACCAAAATATTCGCTGGAACCGGTAGAAGAGTAGGAAAAGATGACTTCAATAATCGTGTCAAATGGTTTGTATCCTAACCTATGTTGATCTTTGATATTTGAATAAACGGCCCACGTGCTCGTCGTAGGTCAAAATTGAGTTTTTATTCTACGTGTTCAAACACGCGCGTCAATATCATTTTACTCCCTACTTCAATTATAGTTTGTCAATTTATGGCTACGGCCGTATGTTGTAGCTTAACCACTGCGGAATGACAAAAGAAATGGCGTATTTCAAAAAAACACTACCTTATTCTTAGGTCAATAATTATTATAAAGCAATCTATATTCATAAGATGTGTATCACACTTAAATGGTCAAAGACATAGCTTATAATAAGTATCTTTAAAATCATCTTCAAATGTGTTAATCTTGCCGATTTTTTGAATAATAAAATGCCGAATTTTTGTCAAATTTGGGATCACAGAGATTATCAATATAATTTTTTATCGTGAATATTTTACAAAAATTATCTCATAATAAATTATACTAATAGTTTTATAAATGCGTTTAAAAATAATAAATGTAAAAAATCTTAACACCACTGCACAGTTATGTACCGAAATATGACTATATTGTAAAACATTAGAGCGAGAGGTTTAAAAGAATACTATTTTATGTAACAAAAATACTTTATGCAGTCATCAAATGTTTAAAATAAATATAAAGGATGATAAGGCTTCAAAATTATATAAATAGATTATCTACAACGTTTAAGGAGTGTCCAGGATCATGGTTTGAAAATACAATAAAAACTCAATTTTGACCTTCGACGAGCATGTCCCCCCTTGAACTGTCAAAAACCAAAAGGCAAAAATCAATAACGGATTTCGGTTATTAACTTCAACGATTGTAGGAGGATTGTAAATATAAGACTGCAGAAATTTACGCAATAATTTAAATATTACAAAAAATGATCGATCTTTTTTTCTGGATTTGACTACAAAAGGCTTAGCAGGTAGAGATGCTATCGGTTAATTAATACCTGCGTCGACTTTTCCATTATTCTATGTTTTGTCGAAATTCACGTTTTTATTTTGGATTAGTATGTAAACAATGTGTCGAATCTCACAGCTTTTTTTGTAACTATAGAATTAGTGTGAAAGTAACGACGTCTTATATATTGATGAGATGCGTGAGAACAAACCCTTGGATCGCGGTCTATTTTAGGACTATAAATTTAACATTATTTATTTTAAACAAAAAATCCACTTATTTGATCGGAACCTGGGACCTCTTCGTATGTTAGAACACTACTCAACCGATTTGCGCAGATTTTAATGTTTTCAGTCGGATTCTTAAATCTGTCACTCAAGTTGAAACGCGAACGACCACGCAACATATTTCTTTTGACGACTTTGATGATAATAAGAGACCTTTTTTTTATTTATACCTATATTTGTTTTTTTTAAGGAAACAAACACAACATAAATATAAAGAAATTACATAAGAAAATTACATGAGAAAAATGAGGAAGAATAATGGATAATTAAATTATATACAAAAAAGTAACATTAAAAAAGTATACTTATATATATATATATATATATATATATATAAGTATAACGATATATCTATTTATACAACATTTTGGAGATAGCGCGTTTAAATGAAATAGGTGAATTATTAAAAGGTGAAGAAATACATATTATAATTTAAACAAGAACGCCGAATAAAAGAGTTTTGTGCATAATTAGAATCGCTACGACTGATATTGTACAAAGTTTGGTTTCGCGTTAATCTTGATGGACAATGGAAACCCACCCTTTCGAGTAGGTTTGGCGAGTCAACAAAACCATTGATAATTTTAAAAAGAAAATATTAATCAGATATAGAACGTTTATCAGGTTATCTGAGAAAATGACATCCACAAAATCTTAATTGGTTAATAATGTGGCTTTTTGATTACAGATTATAGACTCTATAACGTCCAATATACGGATGACATTATATTAATCTTATTTTGATAGCGATTAAGGTCATTTCGAGCCTTTGTTTCTGCCAGAATATTCTTTCAGATAGCGTGATCTTCTGAGGAACCTCTCCAGACATCAATTTAAGAAGGGACTTTGACATTCACCTACTCAAATCAAATCAAATCAAATCAAATTTATTTATTTTATATATAATGAACATAACAAATTACAAATTCAAAACGTTCACGACATGACATAAAATAAGTGTTAATACATAATTTTTAGCTAACCGGCAACCGTGGAGTTTCCACTCTCGACACCCATTCTTTTATGAATGAGTGAAGTGGCCAGTTATCCGCCCTCAAAACAGTGTCCGTGACATATCTACCTTGAAGGATGCGTAGTCCCCCCTTGATTTAATTTTCACGACTGTGAAATCAGCGGTACATAACTTATTTAAATAGCTCCGCGGTATCTCACCAGCATACTTCCTCTTTCTTTCCAACAAGGTAAATTGTATATAGGTATCTACTAGCTGCTCTATTTCGGACTAGTTTTATCTCACTAATCATGGCTAGCAAGAAATATATGTATGTTATCCTTGAACGTATTAAAAATGTAAACATCGAATTGTGTTTCAGTATTACCAAAATTAATAATTATTGTCGGTGGAACTGATAATGTAAGATACTATGAAAAGAGTAAGTGACCTTATAGACCCAATTCTCAATTACTCTTAAAATAAAAAAATAAGGTAAAACATTTGCGATGTCCAAAGATGTAATAAAGGTCACCGTGACATTACCATTATTATCCGTTGTTTGTTCTCCCAAGATGTAAAACTAACCTGCCATTGCTAATGATAATTGGGAAGACAACTGCGTTCAATCAAATCACTTGCGTTTACGTGAAAGTTTTAAAAAAAATCACCAAGTGTGTTTCTATGTACTTTTTTTTTACCTCCATTAGCCTGGATTTTTGTTTAAATATTGTTCACACTTATTATTATGTTATTTCGTGAATGCCTTAAAATTGTAATCTGTCAAATTCATTATACTTAAATTACAAAACCATCTATAAAAAAAATGGTACAGTTCGGTTATGAGGAATACAGCGGCAAACATATTTTAAAAATAGCCGATATACTGGATTATTTGTTAGTTTAACATAACCAAACCTAACCTAACCTAAACTAACCCAAACTAACAAATAATCCAGTATATCGGGTAATTTCAAAATGTGTTTTCCGCTGTATTCCTCATTCTCTTCTTCTTCATGTCTTATACCTTCTTCTTCTTTCTTATTCAGGTCTTATATATTTTTTAATGTATGGTATAATTTAATGAATTTTACTGTTAGAATCAGCAAGTACCAAGTTTATTAGCCCTGTTATAACTAGATTTATGAATAATTTAAACCATACTATAAGAACGAAATAATAGAAACTGGATGTATTTATGTAAATTGGATGTAATTTTTTTATTTCGGATGCTCAGTAATTTGAAGTTTCACTGATTATATTTGATAGTTTTATTATTTTTTTGTGCCGTTTATATTATTTCTCAGTAGGTATTTACTGGTAACACTGATCGTAGAAGCGAGATAACTTCGCGCAGTACATTGAAAGTTCGTGGGTTGAAATCGTGGTGTTAATTTTTTATACAAAAATTGGAAGTTTATCTGATTACGTATGGAAAGTGTTTATTATAATGTTGGTGTGTAAGTGAGGCTTTGTCATGCTGTTAACGTGTGAATAAACATTTCAGTCTACGGCATACATAGTACTGTTTGGTATACATAATCAAGTCACCACCCACGCCACTAAAACTGAGAAAATATTTCTTACACAATATAGAAGAGAAATATCAATTTCATATTATCATTTTTACATTTTACTCTTGTTACATTGACTGTGAGCTTAAATCCAGAAGTCCAAACAACATTTTGTTCAATTCAAATTTATTTATTTATTTTACATATAATAAAAATGACAAATTACAAATTAAAAGCGTTCAAGTAGGGAACTCAGTAATAATGGGAATTGAAATACTTAACGGGTAAGGAGAAGCAGGCAACCGATCTCGAGTAAGGCAGACTACGGGATAAAATTAAACACGTGTCAAGAATACGCCATACGTCGAATACTGACAATTATTGCTCTCGGCTTATGCATTGACGCTAATTTAATATTGGTGTAGAGTAAACGTTTTATAACTTTACACTTGTTTGCACTTTTTACTACATTAATTAATTCGCATAAAATTAGATCAAATGATATTCATTTGTATTAAAAAATGTAGTAATACGATAGTATATGTAAAATCCTAGAGCCGGAGTGCAAAGTTATGAATAAGTAACTCTAGTACATACACTATTGCACGTCTATAATGCATGGTTCATTTTTGTAGGACACTCACACATTCAAAACCCTGCGTTAAAATGTACTGTATAGGTATACCTATAGCCTATCGGAATTCTATTTATTATCTGTACTGTGCGTTCAAGATAAGTTGAATTAAAAATACAGGGTAATACAAATAAATAATAAAAATAAAAATATATAGAAGCACACAGTGTGAACAAGGTTGATAGACGCTATCTTAAAACGTTTTAAAACAACGCCCACCTAAACTGAAACTCACCTAAGTGGAATATATCAATATTCAAAGAGATTTGATTTGATTGAACATAGTTTATTGCTCATCCAATTGGCATTATTAATGACTTTTCGTTCTGTACCTTGGGAGAACAAACCACGGATGCCCTCGATGTACAAGATAATTGTCAGAGACACACGGGTAAATACTACCAATATATCGTTTAATTGATTTATTTTTAACCAAGATTTTATTAGATTTTTTTAAAAATTGTAGTCCTTATATAATAAAATAGTAATTAATATTGTCTTTAAAATTTGTGATTATAGCTATAATATTGTACTAAAAAACTGTCCTGATTATAATCAAACTATGTGTAATAAGTACTATGTATATAAGTATTATGTTTTCTTTTAACGAATTCAAGAATGCTATTAATATAATATGCGTAATTCTGCTAGTAAATACGTTAGCTGATTGATAAAATAATATGTATGGAGTCCTGAAGAGTCAAAACACCAAAATTTGCAGTAGCTATAGGCAACACCTTGCCACAAATAATAAAGTCTTAAAAATACGTTTTTTAACGATCAAAGATTTTTTCTAAATTCTGGCAATAAATGAATGAATATCTTACTAAAGTCAAAGATGGAGTGTGTATCTGTAATTAAATTCCTTGGGCTGAGATGCATACAATGTCATTAACCACAAAACACTAAATAGCTGTTAACGTTACTAAAATAAAAAAAATATTTATTTTAATAATAATTATCGTAAAATCGGAATTGTCACGGAAAGCAGCATAGCTTTGCTAATTGAAATTTTTGCAGCTGTCACTCTATTTTGATATCATATGCAAAACTTTTATTGTTATTTCGATTTAAACATAATGTCGACATTTTATGCACGTGGACCTCAAAAAATGTTATTTTGGACTAACGAATAAAAATTAAATCAAACATTTTTTTCATTTCTTAACTAAAAAAACACTTTCTAATTTTTTTGTTTATATTGTTGTGTTTCCAAAGGCTCTTATTTTTTCGATCGATGTAAAACTTTAGCAAACCAAAGCTTCATCCACGCACTGCAACTGGTGAATTGAAATCAATACAAATCAAATAACATAGTACATTTGTGGTACGTATGTATAAAAAAAATACTCCAGAGGCGTGCATCACCTTGTTTTGTCGGGTTAACCCGAGCGGCCGGCCAAGCGCATTAATTTCGAGATGGTGTTGAGATAGTCCGGCGAGCGCCTGCTTTGCTTGGCTACGAAATTAATTTGTTCCGAAACTAATGATAGGTGTCGGACTTTGAGAATTTTCGCAGGTGTCAGACACTGCACGGTCAACGAGCCATGACTATATTACGTGATATTATTTCCCGGACCCCTCTATTTTAATGCGAATAAGTCATTTGACATGATTTTGCTCCCTATTATTGCTCACATATGATTTTTTTAAATAATATTATATTCTTATTAAATGGATTTGTAATATTATAAGTTTGGCTAATTAGGAAAAATGAGTAAGTGTTGTTAATAAACTAATATTATTTTACAAATCGACTGCTTAATCTGCAAACCGGCTAACTCCACTTATGAAAATTGTTCTGGAAGTAGAAAAAACTTAATAATTTAACTATCGAAGAAAATTCAACAATTCTAAAAATACACCTTGATTTTTTTCAAATAAGCTACACTATGAATATTTAATACACTATTTTACCTTCCCTTATATATATAAAGAAAATGTATATAAAGAGCGGAGATGTTTCATTTACGATATTGGAAATTTGGCAGCTGCAGTTAGTTGTTTTGTGTGAAGAACGATAACGCATTTATTTATAGAAAACATGCTTTATAATACAAAATCTCATTTTTGGTCAAAAATGCAGTTAACTGGTTTGCAGATTGCGAAATGAATAATCACTGAATAAATTTTATAGAACATGACCACTCACAAATACCACCACTAACGGTTGCTTAAATATATGCCACACACTCCGAGCTGCATTTATAATACAGTTTTTATTGTAATATTTTAGTCAAATGTCTGTAAGTCCCAAGTGATCGTTTCTTCGGTAGAGCTAGGTACAATAAACTGTTGAAAATACTTAACAACGAAATTAACATGGGAAAATAGGATTTTTTTTACGAAAATTATGTTAGTATAAAAAAAATGTGGGTACTTTACACACATAATTTATGTCATGTATTGGTAAAGTATTTTTTTAGTTTTGTAATGAGTTGAAAATTAGTATTTTTCGCACGGGTAATATTTTTCCATGTGGCAACATGCAACAGCACTTGCATCAATTATTATCTACATTATAAACTAGCGGGTAGCATTTCCACCGTAGATGTCTGTTTTTAATAATTCTACTGACTGAACGACGACTCGTACATAACTTAATGAGTCCAGTTAAGTTAACAGACTAAATATTGTATTTTTTTGCAATAATAAACGTGTAAAATTAATACCTTTGTCTTCATTTGATAACTTTTTATAACCTAACCTAACCTAACCTAACATAATCTATATAAAACAATATTCTACTTTGAATTAAAAAAATGTTTGAAGGTCCATCGACACGATTAAATTTTAATACAATTACATTAAAACATTGAAAATTACTAATAAACATTCAGCAAACATAGATAGCGATAGCGATAGCGATAAACATAGATTCAATGATGATATAATCGTATTTCGTTTAGCCATCTACGAGACTCTTAGCATTCGCCTTCAAAACTTTTTCAATCGCTGTCTAATTTTTGCCTTATAAGTAGGTACAAGAGTTATTTATAATTAATATTACATCACCAAAGGTTGCCAATGGATGGTTTCGATAATCCGATACACTTCAAAGTACCACATTCATTGGCATAATTATAACGGTTTAATTATAAGATAGCGCACCTCCAAAAATATAATTATTTGTTGTACGAATGCCACTCCACTGTTTTTTTTTTATTATTCGATATTTTTTTTTCAATCGATTTTTTTATTGAATGTAATAAAATCGCTGATTTGTGGAACGAATCAAAAGGTCAATGGTTTCGAAAAATTAAAATAAATTATTTTATAAATATTTTTTGGGTAGACTTTTTTAAAATTATATTATTATGCATGTGTATGATGGAATATTGAAATACTATTACCATATTAGCATATTAAAAATATCAGTATCTAGATATATTTACTATTTTAAGATAGCATGGAATTTTTAATTGTACTTATATGTATTTTAGTATTGTGTGTAAAATTATGTGAAATCACTAAGCCTATTTTGATATTTGGTGACTTAAATGAAAGTCCTAAGCGAAAAACAAAAAAATATTAGAAAAAAGTAAAAACTAGTAGCTAGTATTGCTAGATTAGAGTTACTATCCTACTAAGCTACTACCAACTTCTATTCGTGGATAATAATATGACCCATCTGGTTTGTTTAAAGAAAATATTGGGTACAGTTCGGTTATGAGGAATACAGCGGAAAACACATTTTGAAAATAGCCGATATACTGGATTATTTGTTAGGTTAACCTAACCTTACCTAACCTAACCATAACTAACAAATAATCCAGTATATCGGCTATTTTCAAAATGTGTTTTCCGCTGTATTCCTCATAACCGAACTGTACCAAATATTGCAACGTTTTTGTAAAGATGCAGATATCGAGAGATGAAACCCAATTAGTTTATAAAAATGATAATTTAATATTTGTATGTGTACCTACATTTAATGTTGAGTCAATTTCATTTTAAATTTGTCTGTTATTAAACTCAAGTTTAATGATATTTAGTTATCGTCAAATTATATCAATACTTTCAACTGTTTGTTACTATCACGACAATAAAGTTACCTACATTACAAGATTCAGAACGTTTATTAATATGGTTTTAAGTTTGAGAATGAGCTATTACGTGGAATCTTACAAAGCTTTAAAGATCTCGACTTTTGAGCTTTGAGAATCGATGTCACCGTCGAGTATTAGGAGTACACTGTTACGACCGAGTAATAAACACTCGAGTCCATGAGCAGGCACAGTAGCCTTCGGTGATTGAGGTAATCATGAAGAGACGCTTCCAGCTTACGGCACAGCCTTAAGGGTTTTGTCAACGTGGCCAGACCTCCTTCACCTTGCAGCGGTGTTACAAAAGCGTCATATGCGCTGCAGGTCTGACATGGTGAGAGTTGGCGATGGGCCGAGGGAAGTGACGCAGAATTGTGCTTTCCTTTTGCCCCAACACTAAGCCGTGACAAGATGAAGCAATATTAGTGGCAGCAGTGAGTTATTAATTGATCGTTGGAGTGGAACAAACAAATATTAAAAAAATATCATGATTTTTATTGTATTCAGCAACGGTATCGAATTCGTAATCCATGTAAAACCATATCACCGTGGATGCAAAAACAAACTTGATTATCACAAAAATAGCATAAATTTACTAATTCATAATATATAGTGACTAACTAGTGAAATTTCAAACGGATACTCCATTTGTGACTAAACTAATTTATATTATATTAAGTTATTATATAAAAAATAAGACACTATCTATAATAGCCAAAAATTGAATATCAATAGTTTTAGACTTGCTTGATATAATCGATGGCTTCAATGATCCATTTGAAATTTGTTCATTAAAGTCATTTAAAAAAAAAAAACAGGTCATTGGTTTCGATAAAGGCACTCGGCAAAAATTACTGCATTGCTGATTGAAAAAATATATTCGGCTAAAATAATATACTTAGCAATAAATACCTGGGTACGTGATTGATCTGTGGTGTTTTTTATTACATTTTTTTTTTGTTTCTGTTGGCCATAATAGCGTGGGCCAGAGATAATTCGCTGTATCATATTAAATTCGGTATCGTGATCTGCGCAATGTGTAAAAAAATATCTACATATAATTAAAATTATCGCGGCCAGAGACTAATATCACGTTTGAATGTAATTAAAAATTGATGAAAAAATATATAATTGTATTATAATTTGGCTGGCTCGGAATTGGACGCAGTAATTTTGAATTTCTCTATATTTATGTGCTCGGTGATAAAAAAATTGACGATAAAATTTTAAATGAAAATAGTAAGTATTAAAAATAGCTGAAGAATTTTTATTAGTTGAAACACTCAAAAGTCGCTCCATAATGTCAAAATTAATGTCTAAAGTTTTTTTTAATACTTTTTAAAAATATACTATGACACTCAACTTGATATTGAATTAATTTGAAATAATTTTAAATATTGAAAAAATGGTTAATTAACCTTTCAAGAAACCACCAAAACAACAGAATATATGACAAAAAATGTTGATTTTTCTTGGTATTCTTTCATGTAATTAAAATCCTTGCAATTAATTCACTTGTATGCTGGCAGATTGTCTGTGTTAAAATAAATATAAATATTGTGATGACATTACAAACAAACACAATATCATACCAGGAAAACTCGGTGTGATGTTTGCCGCTAATTATAGTCACTAATTATTATGTAATAACACATGTGATTTATCAATCTTTAGTCCTATTATTAAAAACAATGTGTGGAGGCCAATTTTTTAGGAATCATTTTAAGCGTAGATAAAAACACTGATGCTATAGGCATTAATACCTGATATGTACATTTACAGTCATTTATTTTTATATGTATACATTCATTCATCATTTTTTTCGCGTTGGATTCGATGCAAAACGGTCATTTTGACAAAACACTTAACTTATAAAACAGTAGAATTTTCTAAACCTAGTTGTAATCGTAGTTAGTCATAACTATTTAATATCTATTTTAGTGCATGTTTCGTAAATATATTTATATCATTCGTCCACGGTGGCCGCGCAGTTTTAGGCATCGACCTATAAAGTCGTGAGTCTCAGATTCGAATCCTGTGGCTGGCAAGTACACATATTGTTTTTCAATTTGTATATGAGTCAAAATATGAACCTAATAGGTTGAGCAAGTGGCTAACAGCCATTTCTCATAAAAATAAAATCTGTTATTACAAAATCTCCACTCTGTGGAGGCTCATAATAATGTTCTTATTAGGATCGGACATGGTAAAAAAATATATAGTTGTTGTACCTACAGTAAAGTACTGAAGAATAACAAAATTCAAATTTAACTCCTGTAAATAATACATATGGCTGTCAATTTCAAGTTTCAATTACTTATCGCAGTCTACATACCTTCAACCCCGCCGCCACTATTTGATATTATTTACCTAAATTATAAAAATGTAAACTTGTTTGTATGCTTTTTTGGAGTGAATATTATGGTGGAGTACAATATAATGAAATCATATATTCAAAAGATTCTGAAGCAAGTATTGTTTTAATTATTGGTGCGCCGAGTCCAGTGCCAGGACATGAGATAAAAATGTGACCACTTAACAAACCGGTTCGCGCCTCACTCCTGATGAACCGAAGAGATGGTCTCGACTAATTTGTTTCACCTTTATTTGTTTGAGGTCTCACGAAAGGGGCGAATCAGACAAGTATGTATAAATCTAAAATTTGTTTGTGCCTTCCAAATTTGAATTTTTACCAGGTTACAGGTGATGCTAATGTTTGCGTATTTTATTGATTTAAATTTGGTGTTCGTTTGTTTGATTTTTACTGCTATCAGAATAATTTTCATTTGTACACATTGTATTAGGTACTAGATACAGCTATTTTGATATAGAAGAATATAATTATTATAATTGTTTTGTTGCTTAAAATACGAATCAATCTCATGTTAAGCTGTAATTAATAAAAAAGATTTTTGAATTTTATCATCAATTAATCTAAGAATATTATATTCAGTTATTTAAATATGTAATTGAACATTTATTATTATCTAAATTTTGACTATTCCATATTGAAATTGATAGATATAGTATAAAACACTACTATACATACATAGTATACAAACGTACCTTCAACAACAAAAGCTTAGTTAAAATCTCACTAAATATATATATGAGTATTATATACACATATCTTACTCTATTATTACTTTATGTACTATTGTAAAAATGGAATATCTCTATATTATAATAGTATGATCACATATTACATCATTTAAAAAAACCATATGCGATTATGAAAATATCTAAGGTTTTTGAAACTCTAAATTTATCAATAAGTAAAAGATTTTTTTTTGTATTTTTTTTGGAAAAATGATACGTGACTGCCTTGAAATAATATACTTTGGAGGTTATAATGCTTTTTAAAGGATCAAAAAAATAGTAGATAATAGAAAAAAACCCTAATTGCAATTTAAACAACCCACTCCGAAACAGTTTAAACTAACCTAAATATAATATTTAAACTTAACAGAAGACTGGTTATTGTCTGTTTTCCATGTAATTTTTATCATTTACATTTTTTACATTTACATTTACATTTTGCTCAACAACGTTATTAGATAATAGTATTAAATTAATATTATATAACATAGCGTTTTGTAAAAGCTTATTATTGGTATTGCTCTATTTAAAATATTGTGTACATACTATAACATAATGAAAAATTTAATAAAACGTAGGTATATGGGTACTGAATGAAATTATTTATTTTGTTCATTAAATAAATAAAAATATGAAAATAAGTCTGGTTCTAGTCCATACCTGGCTCGTGTTGTTGGTCAAAGGGAGTACCCACGTGTAAAATACTCGATCTACAAATTACAATTAGCCAGGTCGCACCACAAATGAATAAATTGTCGGTCCAGCTGTCCGACTTTGCCCAGGAGAAACAGCTCGGCAATAAAAACACTTAATCCGGCCCGTATGGTCGGTGAAACAGGGGTGCCACATAAAACATTTTAAATTGATTTAAATTTATTATAATGTTATAGGTACCTATAAATTTTGTCAGTATATATTGCAGGTAGACATCTACAAATTTTCTATCAGTAGTATTAATACAGGTATTGTAGTTTGAACTTTAGTATTAATAAAATAACCGTATACTGCCCTGTTAAGTAAAAAGACAGTTTTATTTGATTGTAGTAAAATGAGAACTTAAGATTTAAGCTACCATTTCTCTTATATTATGTAAAATTATTGGATTGTTTTATCATAATTTTGAAATATACAGTGTATATTTAGAGATTATATCAAAACAATCCAATAATTTTACAAACTAAAGAGAAATGGTAGTTTAAAACTTGAGTTTTCATTTCACTAAAACCAATGACACGGTATTTTTACTTAGCAGGGCAGTATATAGGTTATATTATGTACCTACCTATAATGTTTAAATGTTCACGATGGCTGAGCGGTAACATGTCAACTTACAATTTCGTGATTCATGGATCCAAGGTCAAAAAATTTACATGTTGTTTTTCAATATGTATTTAGACCTAGAGTATGGACGTAATAGATTGAGCAAGTGGCTAACATCCATTTCTCATAATAATAAAAATATGTTAATTCAGTTTGATGGTGCTACTTTACGGTAGCGAATCATGGCACCTTACGAAGGCTCAGAGCAACCGTATACTGAGCTTCGAAAACAGATGTTTGCGACGAATACTGGGTGTGCAGTGGTATGACTTTGGGACCAACGAGGAGATAAAAGAACGCACCAAGCAGCCTCTCATCACGCTGAAAGTGAAGAGGCGACGTTGGACCTGGCTCGGCCACGTGCTGCGGATTCCAGAAGAGAACTTAAACCTGGCTTGCCTGTTCTTCAAGCCAACCGGATTCCGGCGACCTGGAAGGCCGCTAAATACAATCTACAGAGTGTATACGGCGGAGCTACGGGATGCTGGTTTGACCTGGAACGAAGCAAGAAGACTGGCGAGCGACAGGGATTCTTGGAAGCGCCGCGTGGTGTCCATACGCTCCAGTTAAGGGGCGGATATGGACAAAGAAGAAGAAGAAGAATAATTCAGTTTGACATACACATAATATGTTAACCAAAGTTAATAACATGGGTTCGGAATAGTTTTCACATCACCACATAATATGATTGAAATATAAAGGTTATTAATTACTTTGTATGTAGTTTTTGTTATTATAATATAAGTATTTTAGTGCTAATATTGAATAAAATTTCATGAATTTATATGTTTGAAATATTATATTCTTCTAAAGCCTTACGGATATGCAAATAAGAAGAAAATACATCCAATAAATTGAGGAGATGCCGATGGGAAAAGAAGACAATTTTGAAATGTGCACATAGAAACGATGGGGAAGACTAGGAACCTATAATATACCGAGACACATAGAAAAGTCGATAGTGATGTCGTATTCAAATTTGCAAAGATCTGAAGAATCTCATTAAAAAGAGATTTAATGGTCTACAAAAAGTATAAAAAAAATGAGAAGATTATTTTCAAAGCAACACACGATAGAAATCAGAAGACTAACCAAAATGGAGCAGTTTGATAAGCTACACTTACAAAAAATGTGTATAACTTAATTTACAGTATTCTAATGAAATAATTCATTAACTGTTGTAGATATTTATAGATACATACATAGGTATGTGAATCAGAATTATTATGGTTTACTGCTGCTATCGATTGAAGATGCATTCACATTACAAGAAAATGTCCTGCCAGCTATCTCTTGCGTCCGCCCACTAATACATGTACCCATAAACTTTGCCCTCGGGAATAATACGGATGTACACCACTGGTCGTGTGCTTCTTTAAATAATGTCATATACAAACATACATAATTACGTATATACAATTGCCTACAAGGTGTGTTATGTTATATTTTAAGGAAGAGATAACGTACATTTCATGACTTAAATAATAATATGACGAATAAATATTGTTTTTATATGAGACAAGAATATTTACATTTTTATTTTTCTAAATGTTGGAAGTACCTACTTTAAGGATGCTTCCGATTAAATTTAATGATTGGCCTACCATCATATATTTTTTAATACTCACAGCCAACGGCAATGTTCTTTGACGCAGATGACGCAATCGATTCGTCAAAAGATTTATAAGGGGGCCTTAAGACAGTTTAAACCGGTCATACAATTATTAAATTATATCAGTCTTAAAAGGATGCGTATTTCTCACAATTGAAGTATACAATATTATTTTTTTAAGTTATACTTCTTTTGGCGCGTTTAGTAGAGGGTAAAATTGAGAGCTGCGCGCGCACACCGTTACGAAAGTGCGACATGATGAAGTTAGCCGTGAACGTGATCGGGGTATACTAGGTAATCAGTCAGCTGTATACAAACGTAACTGCAAACTGTACTCAGCATAACACGTCGTTATTGTTAAAATCCATAGTGAAGCATTTACATTTTATTTATATTTTATTAAATATTATATATTAAATATTTTTACCGACATTCTTCAGTGAAAAATTTATCAGTGACAAAAATTGTGTAAAAAACTTTAATAAAATAATAAATCAATTTTAAAAGTGTTTTTAAGTAATTGAAGCTAATTCATTAATTTGAATTGTTAAAAATTAACGTAAAACGTTCGATAAAAATCGATAAACGAATTTTTATGTATTTGTAATAGAAGTATTGTAAAGTTTATTGGTTTTAGAAAATGATTTTCTTTGCAATCTTGTCCACCTGAAGAGTGATTGCTCTTTTTACTTATGCATGGGTTCATTTACAATCAGTCTATAGTGGCAAATATTAATATTCATGTTGCCATCAATATCAATCGTAACTTGTGATTTTCATGATACCCCGTCGCAGGACGGATGTGATGTTTCATTTTTTTGAACAAAGTATATTATATTCGTGGATGTGTTAAAGAGGTTATATTTGAACATACGTTCTTTTCTATTTTGTGTTATATTGGTTGTGATTTGTAATTAAATCATTTTTTTATGTTTTGTTTTAATTATTATGTATTATGGTATATTGGCCAATATCTGAAATCCCATAATACTCCTTTTTCTAAATAAATAAACAAATAAAATTTATATTTTATACTAACGTTATTTTAATATAATTACCAAGCCTTAACATCGTTGTAAATAAAGCTGGTGTATACGACAAATAAAAATACATTTAAATCAGGATCGTAAATAAAAACCGCTTACAAAAGAAAATATAAATTTAGACGGAAAATATGCAACGTGAAATAAACCACATTTTTACTTTTTGAATTAAAAGAAAATATTTCACAAAAGCGGTTAAAATTCCTGGCATATTGCACGAAACAAAAAAAAGGAAAAACAACAGAGAAAATCGTCGGTTAGATAATAATAAACTCGGTGGTGTAAATTTTAACAAGGCAGTGTTAATTTCACCCCTTCACACTTTTCCAAATTAATTACGATGTAAATGAAACGTCCGGCGGGTGAAAAAGTTTTCCACGAGAGAAAGCTTAAAGCTCAATTAAAAAATGCTACGAGGAAAATGAACGAGGCTTTCGCGATGCGCTTTTTTGGCTTTCGACTGAGGGATGAAAATATTTTCTCTCTCTTTGCGGATTTTCATTCAAGAGGTGTCAGAGAATTTAATGATCCTGTCATTAAGCCTTTTCACCCCTTTACATATTTAGGAACTTTGATTTGTGTAAAATGGGAGTAAACGGGATTTAAATAAAGCTTTATTTAACCCATTATCACTAAAAAATTTAATAATACAGTATTCAATTGAATTTTTAGGCTAGAATATCCCATTACAATTTTTTTAAAAAAGTAAATAAATTATGCACGTTGTCTCCGTCGATTGTAATGGAGGTGGTAGTAGGAACTATTTCAATTAACAAAGTTGATATAAACATGTATATAGTACGTAAAAAAAGTTTGTGATTATTGTGTATTAATCAATATGTTAGTTTAATTGGTATATGTGCTAGAAATCTATTATAATGGGCTTAAAAATAAAATTGTGTTACGTTTGCGCTATTTGAGTAGCGTATTAAATAACATTATCTTGCAAAAATCTAATCTTTAAAACATAATGAGTTTTGTATTATGTATTGAATTTTAAAAAGTATATCTACTGTAATTCTTGACATATTGTTTGGCTTTAAGCCCAGATCTAGAATGACAGTAAAATATCTTCAATATATCCCTATAAATATAACTGATAAGTTTTTTTTGTCGTCCTGAAGATAAGTTTATAACTTGAAACAGCTGTTAACATAAATAACTCAAAAATCGCAGTAAAATTTATTCTTTAAATCATAATAATCAGTGGATAAATTTTATAATACAATAAATACATCAGCCGAACGACTCTGAATAGCATATTTCAGGCAGTGTTGACTCAAGTGTGTAAGATTGCTGTAAGTACGTCAAATTACACATATTTCGCTGAAATTTGATAAAAAATATATTAGGTATTGCATTTTATATCTCTTTTCTCTTCTTGGTCGTGCACTTATGGCTGAGGATCGTGACCACATTTAAATTTCGCCATCCTTTGAGCGACCAAGACTTTCCATCCTTCTCGATCTTCCGCTTCTCTCAGGGCAGAATGGATGGTGCCCCCAGTCATTTCTTTCACTTGGTCGCTCCATCGCGCAGACGCTCTTCCTCTGCTTTGCCTTCCCTGGAGGCTACCCAAAACTACCAGTCTCTCCAGGTTGTCCGGTCCGCGTCTGACAATATGTACAAAAAACTGCAGAATTCTTCTCAGACATATCGTCGAGAGCCGTTCCTTTATCTTCAGTCCCTGGATGATTGACTGGTTCGTCCTGTGCTCCGTTCAAGAAATGCGAAGCATTCGGCGCCAACACCACATCTCAAAGGCATCAATTGCCTTCTGTTCTCTTGCCTTCAGGGTCCACGACTTGACTCCGTATAGGCATATCGAGAACACTAATGTTTGCACAAGCATCATTTTTGTGGCAATCGAAATTCCCCGATCCTTCCATACAGTGGTAAGGCGTGTCATCGCACTTTTTGCAATTTGTGTGCGCCTTCTTATTTCCGCTTCGCATCCGCCCTTTCCACTGATGGTCGATCCAAGATATACAAATTCGTCGACTGTTTTGAGGTTTTGGAGTGTACTTGGTGTTGGTAGAAGGTTGGCCCGATCAACAACCATTAACTTAGTTTTATTCCTATTAATAAGGAGGCCGTATTTGCGACTCTCTTCCTCTACCCGGTGTAGCAACTCCGTGAGTTCTCTTTCATCAGCAGCGATTATTGTGGTATCATCTGCGAATCTTAAGTTATTTATTTTCTGGCCACCAATTGTTATTCCGCCTTGCCAATGATCTAGGGCTCTTCGCATTATATGCTCTCCATATATATTGCATAACTAGGGAATCTAACATAGGTTAAATAGTATTTTTTTAGATTATTATATTATGAAATAAACAGTTTTTTAATTCTTTTAAAATCACCAAAATGTGCTTAACCCATAGCGATGTTCGAGTAACGTATTTAATATTTAACATTTATAATGTAACATTCTAATTATTGAACATACATAATTTTATTCGTAAATTCATGTCAGTTACAACAAAAATCTTGGAGTGATCCGTGACGTCGGTTAGTAATTAAAGTAATACATACTTTGATTTAAAATAACGAAAGCCAATTGCCAATAGTAGCTCAATTTTGAAAGCGCTTCAGTGAGTATTAAAAGCCATTAGTTAAAATTTGTCACAATTAAGTATGACTCCTTTAGCATAGTGGTTCTATGTGCATAAGCACGATACCCGAGAGATGCAGGTTCGATTCCTGCGGGGTGTCTTATTTTCTCAGAAGTGTTTTCAAAATTATGTAATATGTTGAATATTATACTGTCTACATAATAAATAAATAAATTGTAATAGTTTTATCTCAAACGCTTTTTCGTCCCATTTAAGTCACTGTACTGTACAACTTCAATAATATTAAACACTGTGGCCAAATAATTAGCGAGCTTTCTCTTAATTTTGCCGACAACGTGTTTAAGCCTGTAAGACAATGTTATGCAAATTTCATTAGCGACCCCTGGGGGGTCGTAACCCACCATTAAAAAACGAAAAAAAACCTTCGGGCTGACACGGTTCGAGCAGGGGTGAGATTTCGACGAGAGTTTTTGAGATTGAGGGAAACCCATTGTACAGTAATTAAAGGTTGAATTTTAAGTCGAAGTAAAGCCACTTCGTCGGACGAAAGTTTAGCGTTCAATGTAATTAAATGAAGCTTTTTAGTGCTTTGATTTTTGAAGTTATCCTTCTTTAGGCGCGTTTTGAAAATCAGATCAGAGTGTATTTTTGGCGTGTGACATGTAACACATCATTTATTTTTTCACACAAAAAAAAACGCACTCGATTGGATTCGAACCACCGATTGTTCTGTTATCAGCCGAACGCACTACCATTACGCCGCAGTATGATACTCCAATCGTGACAATTATACAGTATAATATTATAGTTTAGAATTGTTCCGTTGGCTAGGCAGCGAATTTATTATTGTCGGCCATTTGCAATTCCTTACGTAAACAAACTATTAAACGTCACTTTAAAAATAAAAACAACGACAAATATTTATATGATTTAGTAATATAAGTTAAAGTGTATAGAAATAAACCAACGGCGTTCCAATAAGCGGTCCTTTTTCTTGAGTGTGTAATTTAACAAGATAATTAAGAGCTAGTCGATGAATCTAGGTTATCACAAGTTTTGTTTTTGTTTTGTTACGCCAAAGAAGTATAACTTCTAATGCGCGTACATAAGTACACACACCGTTTTTTTTTATTTTAAAATTTGTATTGATTAATACATAATTTTATGTTTTAAGTAGTATCCAATATTTTGTTCAATTTTATACGGTATAAAATTGTAAGAAGCACTGTCCCCTATTTGAATAAAGCATGTACGAGCAAAAAATCAATGTGTGCACGTATTTAACGAAACTTTAAAGACTTGACAGAAGAAATAGGATGCCTCCACGAAAGGCATTCACACATATATGTTTTTTTTGAATGGCGAATGGAGATTATCGCTTGGATTCCAGATCATTTCACCAGTCAATTTTTGTCTGAACGTGGTGGCTTTGCTGGCAGGCTCTATGAGCTTTGTCTTTCCGTTACCCGTTCAACATGCCCATGTGTCGGAAAAATTCAGGATGCAAGCCACATACTCTGGGAATGTACTAAAATGTGTACAGAAAAACAAGAGTAGGTTAAGTTGGATCAACCAGCTGTTGGACCCATCGAACCGTCCGGCCTGATTTTTTGCATTTAGAAAATTTGAAGCGTCATAATTTTGTATTAGCTTTTGTTACTTACTACAATTTTTAATTTTGCCTCTACTTGCTCCTTTTCCCCATGAGTACTCTTAAGGGGGTACATGCTCGTCGAAGGTCATAATTGAGTTTTTATTGTATTTTAAAACCATGATCCTGGACACTCCTTAAACGTTGTAGATAATCTATTTATATAATTTTGAAGCCTTATTATCCTTTATAGTTATTTTAAACATTTGATGACTGCATAAAGTATTTTTGTTACATAAAATAGTATTGTTTTAAACCTCTCGCTCTAATGTTTTAGAATATAGTCATATTTCGGTACATAACTGTGCAGTGGTGTTAAGATTTTTTACATTTATTAATTTTTAAACGCATTAATAAAACCATTAGCATAATTTATTACGAGATAATTTTTGTAAAATATTCACGATAAAAAATTATATTGATAATCTCTGTGATCCCAAATTTGACAAGAATTAGACATTTTATTATTCAAAAAATCGGCAAGATTAACACATTTGAAGATGATTCTAAACATACTGATTATAAGCTATGTCTTTGATCATTTATGCAGTCATCAAATGTTTAAAATAACTATAAAGGATAATAAGGCTTCAAAATTATATAAATAGATTATCTTCAACGTTTAAGGAGTGTCCAGGATCATGGTTTGAAAATACAATAAAAACTCAATTTTGACCTTCGACGAGCATGTCCCCCCTTAACAGTCAAAGCATATTTAAGTACATGGCGACATCGGTCTTTAGTAACTTCTCCTGAGACATTCCCAGTTATAAATAACCTACATTGAGATATTCATAATGTAAAATAAAAATAAAAACACCCTAAGAAGAGGTTTGTAATGACATTAAAAATAAGTGCCAAGTTTTTTTCTCTCTCTTAAGATTGAGTTTTCAACTCAAGAGGGTGAAAAGCTAAGTTTTCTTCATTAAAAAAATTAATTAGGCAAGCGAGTTTCCGGGGATTTTCTTTATTTTTCATTTCCTCTCATTTTTTATTCGTTTGCAATGCAAACGCAGTCACCCCGATTAAAAAAAAACATCTCTTAAATGTAAATTAAGAAAACCCCGACACCGCTTTGAATTCAATTAATTATTTCTTACAGTTGTTTTGTGTTTGTTTTGTGTTTGATTTCTTTTCGAGGGGAGAATTCTTGTCATCGTAAAATAACAATTAATAATCCTAAATTAAGCGTTGTTTGCACTAATTATCACGGATATAATATATCGAAATATACTATAGCAAGTCTCGTATAATACCCAGTTAAAGTGAGTAACATATTTATTTAGTACACTTTAATGTGAATAGGTCCTTGGATGAAAATACCACCATGGTTTGTATAATCCATAAAATCCTGGAATTTAGATTTATGGTAAATCTATCATACTTATAATTGAGTGCTGAATTGACACGTAATTATATATAAATTCCAATTTTTTTATCATGACTTTACTTACGTTATGATTGGTGCATTTTTACAACAATTTTTTAGCTCGTATTCTTATTTGTCTGGTGGTTCAAATCTTGCAATCGATTTTTAACTAACTTCCCGACTAGCTAGACATTTGAAACTTTTAGAATATATCAGAACACAATGCCAATGCATTTTTTAATATGTTTAGCCATATTTAAGTAGAATTGAATTCATTTTCAGTTAATTCTGTTTTGTATGAAGAGTTATTTCGACACCATTATTGGTTGCTAGAGGTCTGGGGTCCTAGCAACTAAATTATTAATATATACGTGCGTTACTATGGAAATCAATATGATATGTTAAAATAACATTTCAGTATTATTTATATCAAGTACAAATTTTTTTGATCGTTTAAGCTAGTCAAGTCAGGTTTATAATATGATTCAAAAGAAAATTTAAAAACGTTGTATATAAAAAGTTATTTTTATCTTATAATTATTATGAAATAATCTTCTTGTCAAAGTCAGTACATTAGCTAAATAAATAAATTATATACTTTTGGAAAACTTCAGTCAGTATTATTTGGGATGGCGAGATACAATAGTTTGTAGCGATAAAGTTTATGACATTTAAGCTTTTTATGTCGTTGTAGAGCTACCAAAGCTTTCGGTGTGGCAATTTTGTATAAATGGTTTTTTATATATACAAAATCATACATATACATGGTCATCACAATTGGTGATGAAAAGTCCCCTTCCCCATTACCGGTTTTCAAGTTTTTTTAGAGATTTGGGAAAAATAAAAGTTCACATTAAAGTATGTGTTTTATTTCTCCTATACAATTTCAATATTATCACATCGGAGGTTTTAATAAGTCAACGGTGATATATCTACTTACTAAAAAATATGGATAACTGCGACTTAGTTATGTTTTATAGAAGTCTAAATTTAAGTTAAAACTTATGTATTGTTATTATTTTATTATTTAAAACAATAATATGCATATATATAATATATCACAATCATAACATGATATCGTTTATGTAAATTTTCTAAAGCTAAATGAAATTGTAGAATTATAGATAAAAATCTTATAGTAATAAAAACGTATGTGATGGTATTCTGAGGTAATTAAAATAAATATAAATTTTGTTACCCTTCAAAATGTATCAAAAACAATATTGTCTTTTAAAAGTAAACTGAAAGGGGTTGTAAAGAAGGGTTAATTTTAAAGAATGGCGGACATCGTACTAAGTGAGAACTAAACGATTAGGCTCTTAATTTCTCCCTCGTTGATAATGAATTAAAGTGATGAACGTTCACTTTTTAAATGGTTAATGATATTATCCGGTGTTCTAGTCAAAAGGGTGTGATTATATATACAATCATTAGTTGAATGAAAATTTAAATAATTTTTTTTTTCATTTTTGTATATAAAACTATCTTTATATTGTAACTTATAAATCATAGTATTTAATCATAGTAGTATATTTCAGAATAGTAAAAGTAAATAAAGATATATTTCAAAAGAAACACATCATAATTTCGTCATCGTTATAAATGAGGTCGTTTTCTATCCTCATTGCATTACTTAACTCAATCAAGTCCCATCACTATGGCATAGGGCAAGCAAACTTCCTTCGGTCCATTGCCACATCTCGCGTCTCTCGCCATGTGAGACCTGCAGTGCATAGGTCGCTTTTGTAGTACCGCTGCAGGGTGAGGTATTACCATTATCAGAACGAACACAAGATTTGGATATGAGTTCAGATCGATAAAGCTCTGTTGTGGCGGTTTTTTAAGCTCTTATTTATTTATATGGTTATTGCCAAATGATTATATTGTAGGTATATAGCACTAAGCTACCTAATCCACTAATTAACATTTGGTAAGAAATAAATTTCCATTGAATGAAAAAAATCAAGTTTGAGTAGTGATAGTAGAACAATTTGTAAGACAAAATAATTAATGGTGCCAGACATTTTTCCATAAAAACCCCGTGATTGACACCAAAAACAAAATCATTAATTATTTGGAAACGAAATTCCCACCCCCCTCCCTCTCTTCGTCATTTTGTCGTGACGTAGCAGTTTAGGGGGCGATGAATCAAATAAGACTCATAAAAGGTTTAATTAATTACCAGAAAAAATTGTGACAGAACGATTATCGTTCGTGAGCATGAAAAAACAAAATTTATTAAAAATATGCATATTCTTATTCCGTTCATTAGTTTCAAACTTTTTCAATTTTGACTGATGAAACTTTTATTTATTTAAGTTGGCAACACGACAGTTTTTTTTGAAAATGTATTATTTTAATTAAATTTAAACTTAATGGATAGTTACTATATACATATATATATTATATCAATCAGTAGCGAAGGGTGGAGGTAGGATGTTAAAATCCAACATAAATAATGAATACCAAACTTTGTCAGTCAAACGTATTTGTGGTCATTGACCAAAGACTACAATGTGTAGTTAGTGTTTGTTAGTTTTTAAAATTTAATTAAAACTTGTGCAATCAAAGCCATAGTCGATAATAGTAAAAAAAAAATCGTTAATCTATGAAATATCTAAAATTATGTAATGAAACCATACATATATTTTTTTTTAAATATTTTACAGTTACAAGAATATTTTTATCGATTATGCTTTGGTTTAGGCAGGGCTTACAGGATATTAAAAATATAACCGACACCATAAATGTAATATGTATCTATTCTTAAGGGGGGACATGCTTGGCGTAGGTGAAAATGGAGCTTTTGTTCTATTTTCAAACCATGATCCTGGACATACCTTAAATGTTTAAGATAATCTATTTATATAATTTTGAAGCCTTATTATCCTTTATATTTATTTTAAACATTTGATGACTGCATAGAGTATTTTTATTACATAAAATAGAATTCGTTTCAACCTCTCGCTCTAATGTTTTAGAATATAGTCATATTTCAGTACACAAATGTGCAGTGGTGTTAAGATTTTTACATTTATTACGCATTTACAAAACCATCAGTATAATTTATATCGACATTATTATAGTGAAATATTTACGATAAAAAATTATATTGATAATCTCTGTGATCCCAAATTTGACAAGAATTAGGCATTTTATTATTCAAAAAATGGGCAAGATTAACACATTTGAAGATAATTCTAAAGATATTAATTATAAGCTATGTTTTTGACTATTTAACTGTGATAAACATCCTACGAATAATGATTGCTTTATAATAATTACTGACCTAAGAATAAGGTAGTGTTTTTTTGAAATACGCCATTTCTGTTGGCATTCCCCAGTGGCTAAGCTACAACATACGGACGTAGCCATAAATTGACAAACTAAAATTGAAGTAGGGAGTAAAATGATGTTAACGCGCGTGTTTGAACATGTACCTAACCGATTTTTATTTAAAAAACGGTACTTACAAACAGTACTTTTAAACAGTCAGAGACTGATAGGTTTAAGTAGCCTTCAGGGAAAGTGGAATAGAAGAATAGTGACCAAATAAAGGTGTTTACTAAGAATAGCCTTTACTTTGTCCATTTATTAGTGAAGCATAGGAAGGTGTGAAGTATAGACACTTGGATGGTGAGAAGATGGCAATATTACAAATTGTGAAATATATTTTATCTAGCAATTATGCAAATAAAATGTCGTGTAACAAATTCCTTGCATCTACATATTCCCTCAAACTTTTTGTCGTAAGCACACTAAAAATAACTAAAAACGTACCTATTTATTTTTAAAATAATTGAAACAGATCAAGGGTTTCAATATCTTAAATCTTAAGGGGATGAAAAAAAAACCAGCGAGATTTTAACAAAGGAGTATGTCCACCCCATTCTGATAAGGGGGTCGCTCGCTTGCATAGTTTCACCCCTAACTAAGTATTTAGACATGTGACTTTTGCTGATATATGTATACATTTACATACTCACACAAGTGCGAGAGGGAGGGTAAAAAATAAAGCTTTATTCAAATGTCTAGATAAGAGTCTCTTGGAACAGGGTGATAAGAAAATAAATTTGATAAAATATAAATATTATTAAGTAAATGAATAAATTCTTTTTTTAAGTTTTGTGAATATATGTAATCAATTTCACTGTAAGTATGCAATGAGATACTCACCACCCACCGTAATGTAAATATATTTTTCTCCCTTCAAGACAGGGGTGGGTGGTTCATATCCCAATGTGTATGTGTGTGATATACATAAACATATAGGTATATATATTTTTTTAATTTTATGTGTATGCCATGGGTGTCTGCCATATTTTCTGTACCATTTATTATGTAATTGATTCTATACCAAATAGAGCCCGAGAATATTTTATAATAATCAGTACTTATAGAAATTATCACAATACCGGATGTTTTTATTTGTTTTTTGAGTATAATTATTAATGTTTGTTTTCAAATTGTTCATATAAGCGCTATGGTGCATGTTTCATTAATAATTTGTCCTGTATGACTAAGTTTGGGTTCCGAATATGAGGTAGATACTAAAATATTTCATTCTTATATATTTATTTATAGCATATCAACATATTAAGTACCTATCACTTCAGTGGTTGTACCCACATACTTAGAGAGTCAGCAAAGATGGCAATCGTAAGCTTTTATTTATATCAAAACTATTTACATAATTATTATAGTTTTATATTTAATACAATTATTAATAAACCTACGATTTTATAATAATGACAAGAAAATATAATAACAAATATTCTTATACGAGTATAATACATTCATTTTGAAAATTAAAATAATTAAATGAAAAGACATGTTACTAAATGTACCTTTAACCCATTCGTTGCGTCCAACGCAACTGGTTAATTGCCCGTCAGGTGGTCATTAGATATAATTAGCATGTTATTTAAATGTGGTAATTAAATATTAATTAAAAGGTCCGCAGCAAATGGGTTAATATAGATCAAAGATTTACTTGGATAGAATATGTCTGATCTAGATCTATTCTCAGATAGTTCAGTTCAGACTAAGCTTTATTAAATATTGATAATGTTTATCAAAGTGGAAAACATCCGTCCCGATTTTATAATATATATTAAATACTATAAATATGTAACCTTATCATAATATACGATAATTGATTTAATTACATATTGGAATCCTGGAGTGAAATTGAATCGATTACAGTTAGATATAACAATGTTAAAAATTAAAAAGATAGTACTCTCTTATACCCCTGTAGTGGAGAGCATCGAGATGTATGGATATTGCAGTCCACCCACTAATACTTATGCAGTATGCTAACTCAAACACAAAAAGCTTCGCTAAGAAAAAGTCATGGGGAAGCGTGTGGGGGACAAAGGGGGAGAGGGAGAGCTTTGAGGGGGGTAGATCTGAGCTTTTCCAGGAGTCAATTTTATATGATATTTTGTTTCTCATATTTCAAAAATTATTAATATAACTTTCATCTTACGATAATCTCATATATTATTATTGCATAGACATTATTTTGGATATTTCTCACAAAAGAGATTAAATTGGAGATACTGGAGTCAAAACTTTGTTTGTTAAATACGTTAGGAATGCATTACAGAGAGTAATACAACCGTTAACTATTACAACACTTGGTAGTGATTTCAGAACTAATTATGATACTGTTTAATTATTACCAACCTAACTATAAAAAAATATTCACTTTAATGAAAGTATTGAATGCATTGTTTGTAAATAAAATACTTAACTAAAACTTTATTCTGAATGTAACGCCAGGCGTTTTTATAGCAGTGCTAACCTTATAAACAAATCTCAAAGAAATAGTATGAATTTTGCTACTTTAAAATTTACGATATGAAATGACTTATAGCCAATTGCATTAATCAATTTTTCACCTTCAGTTTTATATACCTATATACCAAAAAATAATTACACAGTTCAGATTATGTATCTAAATTATTATAACTTTCAGAGCCAATCCACCTTTTGGGTTTAATAATAACATAATCCTGAAAAATATCCTTAACAATAAGTTCGAATATCAATTAACACCCACAATGGCCTGGTTGCTGAAGCGCATGTCTTTAAGCCGTGGTTCGCGGTATGATCCCGCTGTTGGAAAAATGCATATCGTTTTTTCAATGTATGTATGATCTTATACATAAAACCAATGAATCTAACGAATTACTAACAACGATTCTATGTAAAAACATGTGTTACAATAAGGTTCACTCTATGGAGTAAAGATCCACATGAGCCACACGTGAGCAACCATTATATATATATATATTTTTTTTTTTAACTTTTTATCATACTGACCATAATACAGTGGCGAAGGGTGAAAGGTAGGCTGTTAAAATCCGACAAAAATATTGCACACTAAGCATTGTCATAAGTATTTGTTTTCATTTAACTAAGACTACACATTGCAGAGAGTGTTGGTTAGTTTTTAAAATTCAATTATACCTAGCCTAAATTAACATCATCTGCAATTTGTATTCTAATTCAACGAAAAGAAATAAGTATGATTGATAAAGTTTAGTGTGCACTAGATACTTATATCGGATCTTAATAGCCTACTTCCACCCTTTGCTACAAGATATTGTAATGGTGTACTGTTTTGTACGAAGCTTTTAAAATATGCAATGAATGCAAATTTGTCGTGCAGGTTTTGCAAAAAAAAATGCTATGTTTGAAAATCCCTGCTCAAGATCTCAGAAGCAGTGGCGGGTCGGGCGGGTTGCGAGAGAGGGGCAAAGAAAGCGCATGTCGCGAACGAAAAAAAATATAATCGATATTCAGACATAATGATTGGTCGGAATACTAGCATACAAAATGAGACAGAGGCGTGCGGGGGTGGACTTCTTGAGACGAGGGGGGGTCCGGAATTTGTTTGGTAATCGAGGGAACAGTAGAGGGCCGCATTAAAATCGGATGCATTCGGTTCGCGAAACGACAACGGCTTCTTTCATCATCGATATAATACCAATATACAAACAAACGACTAGTAGTTGGTCAATAATTATTATAATCTAGTAATGACATCACTTATGGGATCCTGGTACCAAAACCAATAATTCAAAATACTACATAATTAGGCTCATATTTCATCAAGTACTTCTCTACCCGATAAAAATATTTAGAGATATTTTAAATGATATACCCACCTGCCCAATATTTCAATTATTCTATTAAATCATTGAGGTTTTACAACTGGTTTATGTTTTTTTTTTCTTTTTTTTTCCGTCCATGTCCGATCCTAATAGGATCATATGGGCCTCCAAAGAGTAGAGGTTTGTATTAACAGATTTTGTTTTTTACGAGAAATGGATGTCAGCCACTTGCTCAACCTATTAGGTCCATACCCTGACTCACGCACACATTGAAAAACAATATGTGTACTTGCCAGACCCAGGATTCGAACCTGGGACCCACGGCATGATAGTCCAACGCTTAAGCCGCGCGGCCACCGTGGGTGTCGTGGGGTTTATGTTACCCACATAAAATAACGATAATATAAATCCATCATTCTTATCTTGGCTATATATATTATTGAATAAAATAACATGTAAGTAACCATTAACCATACCAGTGGCAAAGGGTGGAGGTAGACTGTTGAGATCTGACATAAATAATGCATACTAAACTTTGTCAGTCTAACTTTTTTTTTTTCTTTGAACTACTTGAATAAACATTGCAGGTAGAGCTGGTTAGTTTTTAAAATTCAAGTAAATCCTAAACCAAACCATCATATTGGAGGTAGCTTGCGGTGATCCAACAAAAATGGTGTGCACGTTGTCAATCATATTTATTTGTTTTCATTGAATTAAGAGTACAAATTGCAGATGATGTTGGTTAGTGTTTTTTAAGTTATGTTACCCCTACCTAAACCAACCCATAATAGATAAAAAACATTTATATGTCTATTAATTTTTTTTAGTATTAGATACCTATACATTATGGCTTGGTTTACGTATGGTTTAATTGAATTCTAAAAACTAACACCATCTGCATTTTGTATTCGTAGTTCAATGAAGACAAATAAATATGTTTGATAAAGTTTAGTATGCATATGATAAAATTTTATGTCAGAACTCAACACCCTACCTCCACCATTCCCCACTGAATCATATCTTGATAAAATAACATATTTCGTTGCTTTTTCTTATTGAAGTTTGAATCGCTAGTGTGATAACGTAGATATTAAAATTAATTCTCATGTGTCATAGATATCTTGACAGCCCAAAGTCCTAAAGAATAAGACCACTCATTCAAATAGTTAAAGATTTGGGTTCTAATCCTTCAGTGTTAAATTATTTCTAGGATGTTTTTTCTTATATTTATTGTTTCCGGGGGTTATTAAAAATTATCTATTGACAATAAATAAACTGAGTGTTTCTTATTTTAACAGTAGGTGATACAATACATTTTGTGCTTTTTTATATCAGTCTTCCTGTTTAGACTTTTGTTTGTAAGTATTATTATCAGTTTGTTAAAAAAAATCTCCAATCTAGATTTTAATAATTAACACCCCTTAATTACTTGATGAAGCCATGTGAAGGGCTATATTTGGTTTCATCCCTTGCTTACTCACCTACTTACTTTCAACCCCCAAAAAAATAATAATTAAAACTCGACATCCCCTTGAGAATGCAATCTACAAGTTTAGTTTTCTTTTTTTTCTGTAAACAAGGGATTTTATTTCGAAAATTTGGTGACTTAAGAATACTTCTGATAAGCGGTCGTCAATTATTTATTACATTTTAATATTATTTTATTAAAAACTTTTTGTTAAATTATTTTAATCAATGTGATATTTATTACAATATTATTTTTGAAAGTTTTATATATATATAACCATGTTCGATGCTAAAAATATCATAATGGGCTTTATTAAAAGATTTTTTATGGGAAATAAATATTAGCCAAATAAAACTTATGAAGTCCATACTCTGACTCCTATTACACATTGAAAAACATTATGTGTATTTGCCAGACCGAGGATTTGAGCCTGGAACTCACGGCATTATAAACCAATACGTTAGCCGCTGGTCATTATAGGTAAATAAAATATGTATAAAAGTATTCGTTAGATTGAAAACAAAATTGTTAAGGAGGGACATGCTCAGCGTAGGTCAAAATGGAGTTTTTATTGCATTTTAATTAAAAAAAAATTTTTTTATTCGGTTAGGTACATGTTCAAACACGCACGTTAACATCATTTTACTCCCTACTTAATTTATAGTTTGGCAATTTATGGCTACGGCCGTATGTTGTAGCTTAACTACTGGAGAATGCCAAAAGAAATGGCGTATTTAAAAAAAATACTACCTTATTCTTAGGTCAATAATTATTATACAGCAATCATTATTCGTAGGATGTTTATCACACTTGAATGGTCAAAGACATAGTTTATAATTAGTATCTTTAGAATTATCTTCAAATGTGTTAATCTTGCCCATTTTTTGAAGAATAAAATGCCTAATTCTTGTCAAATTTGGGATCACAGAGATTATCAATTTAATTTTTTATCGTGAATATTTTACAAGATTACAGAGATTATTAATATATTTTTGTATCGTAAATATTTCACTATAATAATGTCGATATAAATTATACTGATAGTTTTATAAATGCGTTTAAAATTAATAAATGTAAAAAATCTTAACACCACTGCACATGCATGTACTGAAATATGACTATATTCTAAAACATTAGAGCGAGAGGTTTAAAAGAATACTATTTTATGTAATAAAAATACTTTATGCAGTCATCAAATTTAATGTTTAAAATAAATATAACGGATAATAAGGCTTCAAAATTATATAAATAGATTATCTACAATGATTAAAGTATGTCCAGGATCATGCTTTGAAAATGCAATAAAAGCTCCATTTTGACCTACGCTGAGCATGTCCGCCCTTAATTCGTGAAAATTGTAATAACATAATTTTGGAAATGTTCGGTCCAATTTATCATTTATTTACTCTTTCATATATTTTTAAAAATCGAACCCTTGAAGTTTTCCTGTCATTGAACCGTTTTTTATCGAAGGTCAGCCACTACATTTCAGTAGATTTGTTTCAACTTTTTCCTATTATTTTCCCGATTCCAGGTAACAGTATACCTATAATCGATTTGAAAAATACATACAAAGAGATTTTCATTTGTAGTTTGGTAATAATAAAACAGTTCATTTGATAGTCTCTGGCGGAGCTTTTCTCGCCGATTTAAATATTGTCCCCAAAGCCTCGCTCTTTACCACAACAGTGAGGCAGGAAAGAATTTGGGGGATGGAGAAAAAAAGAAAAGAAAGTGGAACCTTTAATTTTCACTTGCAGGGGGAGAAAAGCTCTCCTTACGAAATTAAAGAAGGCGAACGCGGGCGCCGATACGTGCCTTGCATTTTTTGAACGTCTAATTCTACTCGAAATCAGCGATGCAAAAAAGCTCGGATTTAAAGCACACTAGCATTCTATTTGCAAAAAGCTTTTTTCTCGTGGTTAGGAAAAGATGTTAGATGTTTGGATTTTTAAAGTCTTTAATCTGTTTCAGAAACTATAGCTCTCTTTAAGTATCACTAAATACAATGAATGCCAATAGTATCATTGGTTAGGCGTAAAGTAACAAATTTTATTGATTTACTTTGTTAGTATTTAGCTAAAAGTCTATTCACTGTTGTATACAAACTTTCATTAATTTTTAAAATAAATTTATTGTAGGTTTTTTAAATATTTTTCCACTTGAAATTTTTATTTACTCTAATTGAAATAAAAAAAAAAACAGATTTAGTATTATTAATATATACATATCAAATAATATACGATTGTATTTCAATAAAATGTTGAAAATATTTATTGACGTGATGATGTTTCATATTATGCTTTTTTTTATTTTAGCTATGTATCTGTAACAGTTATATTTGCATGTAATATATTTTTAATTACCCTTGTATCTACGAATATTATATTATAGTAATTAAATTACCATATAAAAAAAATGTGAAACCTATATTTATATTCGCCAATTGTGAGTTACTTGAATTGTTGACGCTAAGCCCAATATTGAATATTATATATTTAAAATCGATTATGGTACATATTATAATATATTGAATAATTGAATTATTATTATAACCGTTTGTTGTTAGAATAAATACATAGTTAAAAATAAGACATTAACTTCAAGAAAAAGCGACAAATTATACTCGTAGAAAAAGTCTAGGAAGTTTCAAAGGAGCACAGAAAGTAAAAGAGGTAAAAAAATAACAGGAAGACGCTGGTCGTATGAGCAAGCCTCGGATTAATCACCAGCAGAAGTCTGGACGGCATCAATTAACTAAATGGATGCTCCGAGTCCGGAAATCCTATCTGCACTTTTGCCCAGTTGGCTGTCTTGTGTAAAGGTTACAATATACACTCTACTCGACTAGCTATTTATAAGACGTAGAAAGATTTTTAAGTTATTGACTTATTATTTAAAAAAATATTTTATCGAAACAATATTTTTTTTTTGTGACAGATATTCACCAGAGGGTGGAGGTAGGCTGTTAAGGTTCGACATAAATAGTGCATACTAAAGTGTCAGTTGTACTAATTTGTCTTCATTAAACTTTAATAATACAATTTGCAGATGATGCTGGTTAGTTTTTAAATTCAATTAAACCCTGCCTAACCAAACCATGATAGTAAGTATGCTATGGGTGATCTGACAAAATAGTGCACACGTAGATACTATTGCATTGTATTTTAATAAAATTACTACTTTAACATTTTAATCTTACAATATCTACGTTTTATTTTCTCATCTTATGAATTAATATAACTTTAAAAAGGAATTGAAAAATAATATGTTCCATGTTCTTTAATCTACATAAAAATAGTTTAATTTTGTTGTTGATATGTTTTCACAATATCTTTTAGATTCTGAGGATTATTAGTAAAATGAAAAATACCAAATATAATATTGGCGTATGATGCCAAACTGATAATATAACCAACTTTACAGAATACGTATAGCAGGGTAAAACGTGTATGCTAGTGGTATAGAAATTGGGACTTCATATTATTCAGTTATCTAAATGAAATACACAATTTTTATTATATTATGTTGTATTTAAATCCTCTATTGTCTTACCAATATGTTACGATATGTATAGTAAAAGATTATATATTCTCTCAGGACCACAATGTTTTGTCTAGAACGGGAATGATGTATTACTGATTTACAAAACATCTAATTACATATTTATAATCATATTATATAGTTTGATTACTTACGTTATTTAAATATTTTGGAATAGCTTGTCTAGTTTTGAATCGTACCTGAAAAAAAAAGAAAAAATACATTTTTACAAAGGATGTAAATAATAAGTTAGAATACTTCTGTCAACAAGAAGTTTATAATTTATCTTTTTGGCGGATTTGTAGCATGATACCTGCTCAAAAAAACCGCATAATTAAATTATACACTCACATAATATAATAATATATTAATTAAAAAAATGCCTATATCAAATATTGAACGGCTCGGAGGTCAATAAAAATGTAATACACACAACACAACTGGGTAGCAGTAATTAATATTTGATCTCATCGAACAGCTTAAAATGTCTGTGAAATAGTGTTTGAAATCTATATTTACTTAAATGCGTTGATATAGATTTATAAAAATAAAATAATACAAAAATGCAATTGCCAAATAAATTTGAGACCCTTTGACCTACCAGGATTTCTCCCGGTGCCAACGTCATATATTAATTTGGGCTCAATTTTCATTGAAGAAGGTTTTCTTCTTGTCAATATATAGGTACATAGGGTTATTTTTTACAACTATAAAAAAATACCAGGTAGCAGTGCCACCTGTCAACATTTTTCAAATTCATTTTAAGATTGTTTAATTCTTTCTATATAGTCGGTATGATACTACTGCATTATGAAAATCTGCCAAACTAATGAGAGTATTCTCTTATTTGCTTTCTTTCACGAACGGATTAAAATAATGATTCAAATTTAGATTTGTTAGATTAGATATTATATTTTATTTTATTTTTTTCTCATTTAGTACGTATCCTTCCTGTCTCGTTCTCTCCTATATATTTACATATTATGTTTTCTCTCATGCGTTTCAGATAAATCAAGATAAATATAATATGCCTATAAGGTAATTGCGCGTGTTTGTGTTTATTAATACGAATGTTATAAGGTTTGTTTGCAAAGCTCTGTATAATTTATTAAAAATCGTCTTGGCCAGTGTAAAATTAAAAAAAAAACAAATTATACCTAAAATTTACGGCGCGTAATTCGAATTTATTGCCGCTTATAAATCCCGATTACTCAAAGTGCTATTAAAAACAGAATTATTCGGAAAATAATCAGTTCCCGCGTAACCTTTGCATGCTCATATTCCGGATACGCGGTAATAACAGTGGCTCACAAAGCGAACGATAATTTGATTCCGGTTATAATTGCAAGGTCGAAGCTTCGAACGATACTATGTTTTCTGATTTATGAATGTCAGATTGGGTTTTAAATTGTGTACATATTGACGTCGATTTTTGATTTTAGAATGTCACATTATGTCATAGTTTCGTCATCAATGAGTCTTCCAAAATAATTATAATGTGCATTATGTATGCCAGAACTAGTGTGTCTTATATCGGATTTTTCCAAAAATAAATAAAGTTATTTTAAGTACCTAAAGTGTCATAAATTTTCAACCCCTAAATCACAACAACAACCCGACATTCTTAAAGCCACAAAGGCGTAACCCCATTTATAATAGAAAGTTGAAAAGTATTGAATTGCGTTTTATCATAAGTATTATTTTTAACTTAAGATACACTAACTCTTAAGTCTAGATATAGTACGAGCTTGTTAGGTCAAAAGGGCGTAAGAGACAATTTACAACTTCATATGGGAGCGTTCTAAAATTGGAATTTAATTTGTTAATTCATAATATTTACCTTACATACCAATAATAGTTGTAGCTACGCCATGAAATAACTTTTGCTTGCGCTAACTAGCGCAAGATACTGAATATGACATTTTAAGTACTTAACACTTCAATTTCAAATGCCTCACTCATGTCTCTTACGCCTTTTCGGCGGAGAACTTAGCATACTCGAATATTATGTACAGCTAATTCTCGCTTAAATAATACATTTATTAAGAATTGTACTTAAGTAAAAACCCAATTACCTACTAAGTAAAGGATCAAGACTTTTTAAACAAATTTTGAATTAGCGTTCGCTAATTGAATATATTAATGGCGTAAGTATCTTTATGCATACTTACATGCTATGAAATTCTTATATTGAATAGATTTATTTAATGAGCGAAAATGAACTGTATTCAATGTTATTCTGCATTTATCTGTGGTTGGTGTACATCAGTAGTGACGGGTGGAAGTAGGGTGTTAAGATCGGACATAAATTGTGCATATTAAATTTTGTCAGTCATACTGTATACTATATGAATGGTTTAATGGCATAACTTTAGATATTTTGTAGATAAACGAATATTTTTTTAATATTATTTACTCTGGCTTAAGGCCTGTTCGGACTGTGCCAGTGATTTAGTAAAGTAGCGAGTGATTTGGTAAAAAACCGTGTCTGAACAGACAAATTTAGTAAAGTAGTTTAGTAAAATGGTTAGTCAAGCCGATCTATTCAATGATTAAGCAGGGTTCAATTTAATTTATAAAACTAACAAACATTATCTACACATTGTTTTAGTTCAATGAAAACAAATACATGTGACTGATGAAGTTTAGAGTGCACTATTTATGTCAGATCTTAACAGCCTATCCCCACCCTTCGACGTCGGTGAACACTGTACATAGTGCCTGAAGATGCTGAAAAGCAAAATCCGGGTAGAAAAAAAGACTCAAATGGAATAGGTAGTACAAAACTTAAATGAATTATTATTTAAATTCAAACTCCATCAAGTACTTTCGCTCGGTTGATTGTATTAATTTTATTACAATTTTAGTAAATAAATACATTTTATACGATGCTAGACATAGCCATCGTCTCAAGTTACTTTTGTGAATAATCAAATAAAAAACAATTTGGTTAGCAATCGATATCTTAATGAATTCCTATCCAAAAATAATTGCAAATCTTCAGTCGGAGAATTTTTGTAATTGAACCCACCCCAACGTTTTGCCTCTTGAGTCTTTTCAACCCTCTAATTAAAAAAAAAGTTTGTTGGTACATCTACATTATATAAGCACAGCCCCCGTAAAAAATCGCTGCTTTTACACCCGGTCTGGTTTCTCCCGAATCGTCGGTTTATCAAATTACAATATCGCTAACGAGACAAAAGGAGAAAATCACAATCGAAAAAATTCAGTCTTTTAATTTATTTATTTTCCCCCCTTTGCGAGGAGACGCTCATTAAGTATCGAGACCAAGATTGCATTGGGAATATTTGCATACTAGATTGAAAAACTTCTGTTTTCCACTTTTTTGTATAACAACTTTTATTACAGTAAGTACTTGTTATAATTAGTTAAGAAAACATCTTTCTTTCGCCGGCGCGTGATTATTTGCACATTTTTAATATATTAGGTAATAATTATTAGTGCCAATGTATTTAATAATAATTCTCTGTGAACATAACTTATTTTTAGTGATTATATACATAATGGAGTCACAGGAGTCCGACAAGGTGATACAATCTCACATAAACTATTGAAAGCTACCCTTGAAGACTTATTCAGGCAACTTGACTGGAATGACAAAGGGATCCGCATAAATGGAGAATACCTGAGTCATCTGCGCTTTGCCGATGACATAGTAATTTTCTCGCAAGACTCAGAAGACCTCCAAAGCAGAATGCAGGAACTCGCTGAAGTAAGCAACAAAGTAGGTTTGAAAATAAATGTTACAAAGATGAAAGTCATGTTCAACTGCTTTGCGGGCCAAAAAGAGATCCTCATCAATGGCACTCAGCTCGAACAGATAAAAAGCTACATCTATCTCGGACAACAATAGTGTCTATAGATGGATGTATATTTAATGAAATTGTTCGCAGAGTAAAGCTAGGCTGGAGTGCTTTTGGCCACTTGAATAATGTCTTTAAAAGAGATCTTCCACTGTGCCTAAAGCACAAAGTGTTCAACCAGTGTGTGCTTCCCGTGATCACAAATGCGTGTGAAACATGGACCCTAAGTAAAAGAGATATCCAGAAACTTAGAGTAGCACAACGTGGTATGAAAAGGTGCATGCTGGGCATATCGCGAAAGGACAAAAAGAGGAATGAGTGGATAAGGAAGCAGACAAGGGTTTGCAATATAATAGAGTTTATTAAAAGCATTAAATAGAGATGGGCTGGATACATAGCTCGAAAAAGAGACAATCGTTGGACAAATCTAGTCATCCAAGAAGTACAAAACGTCCGCAAGGTAGACCTACAGGCAGCTGGATCGATGAAATGATAAAGTTCTGCGGAAGTGCGTGGCAACGCAATGCGCAGGACCGAGAGAAGTGGAAGTAGCTTGAAGAGGCATTCATCCATCAGTGGATAGATACAGGCTGATGATGATGATGACATACATAATATAATATAATCTATTTATTTTATTCAACAAATAATTTAAAGATTTGAGAACATTCTTCATATTAAACACCTCATTCCTCAGATAATATTATATACTTACTAGATTATTTTTAATACGACGCCCGATAGGACGATTTTTTCCGACCATATCCGATCCTAATGGGATCATATGGGCCGTCCATATGTTGGAGGTTTATATTAACAGATTTTTGTTTTTACGAGAAATGGATGTCAGTCACTTGCTCAACCTTTTAGGTCGATACTCTGACTCATACACAAAATACAAAAATCGACAGTCAAAAATTAACGCAAATTGTAATACATTTCAATATGTAAAAACTACTAGTTAACTGCGTCGTGATTAGATAGGACAACCGGATTAATTGTTTAATCACATCGGCGCGACTCCAGTGGATTCAGGTTCATGTCTCGCTGGGCGTCGTATTTTTTTCAAAAATATTTTTTCTATTGGGTATAATATATCTGACGTGATTTTAAATTACGTATGTACCTACCTACTTAAGATGTTGAAGAAACCCTTTTTCTAAAATAGATGTAACCTAAACGAAAGTAAATGAAAGCGAAACAAAAAATCGATCTCTGGTCGACTGATTAAATTTGCTACACGTGACTAATGAATGTACGATTTTTTTCATTACTTTATTTTAAATTTCTTAAATTTTATAAAAAAAAATATTTCACTTTTAATTAATATTAATATGACTTTAAGCCATACACCAGCGCATCTATTCTATACACAATACTGCTTTCGGCTGCTACGGCAGCTATTTAGGGTAGGTTTTGTATCGAATTATTAGCACTTATTGTAACAATCACAATAACTTAACCGTATAAATACTCTAAGCAATCAAAACTGTATATCTCATTCTAAAATTTACTGCAGCCAAAAGAGGTGCTGTTAAAAGATAGCACTTATTGTAACAATTACAACTAATTTATTGTAATTTTTAGAATAGATGCTAATACTTCGATACAAACCTACCCTAGAT
The DNA here is from genome assembly GCF_057557595.1 of Rhyacophila brunnea. Taxonomy (NCBI): domain Eukaryota; kingdom Metazoa; phylum Arthropoda; class Insecta; order Trichoptera; family Rhyacophilidae; genus Rhyacophila; species Rhyacophila brunnea. The sequence goes on along the minus strand of NW_028233361.1, from coordinate 45,847,128 downwards.
AGCTGCCGTAGTGGCTGAAAACAGTCTTGTGTATAGAATAGATGCGCAGGTCAAACCGGAAGCTATTTCGTGGACTGAAGCCTTGCTGGTTCCGCTGTGACCTATTATATGACTAATTTTGTGATTTATTAATTTTTACTATCAATATATTATGGGTATGTTTCCGACCATGTCCGATTCTAATAAGATCACTACATAGTGGAGGTTTGTATTAACAGATTTTTGTTTTTACGATAAATGGATTTCAGCCACTTGCTCAATCTATTAGGTCCATACTCTGACTCATACACAAATTGAAAAACAATATGTGTACTTACCAGTCCCAGGATTCGAGCCTGCGACCCAGGACATTATAGGCCGACGCTTAAGCGGCGCAGCCATCGTGGGTATGTATATAGGTATGTCTTAATTTTACAACGTTTTTATTAGCTCGTATTCTTGTTTGTACGGTGGTTGTTCGTCTCGTACAAATCTTGTAATCGATTTTTAACTAACTCCCCGACTAGCTAGACATTTGAAACTTTTATAATATATTAGAACACGATGCCAATGCATTCTTTTAATACCTTTAGCCATCTTTAAGCAGAATTGAATTTATTTTTAGTTATTTCTGTTTTGTATGGAAAGTTATTTCAGAAAAATCCTTAAAAAGTAAAAGACTATTATTGGTTGCTAAAGGGGTGGTCTTAGCAATTAAATTATTAATATATACGTGTGTTACTATGGAAATCAAAATGAAATGTCAAAATGACATTTCAGTAATCTATATTTGTTTGTTTGTTTTTTATTTACGTTATGTCAAGTACAAGTTTGAGCATATTGTGCATAATAATTCAACAGAAAATTTAAATACGCTGTATATAAAAAGTTATTTTTATCTTGTAATTATTTATAATAAATATCATGTAAGGTAGGTACATTAAAAAATAGTAGGCTAATTTTATATTAATTAAAAAAATGTATACTTCGTCTTATCCAGGTGGAGAGGTATCCAGTTGTTTTTTTTTTAGTTCATTTTTATTTTCTGGAACTGATTATATCAGCTCTTTGGATAATATGTTCTGTTTAGGAGCGACAATTAATTGTGATATTAGTTCTACTGTTGCACGACCAGTTTTCATACTTTTTATCCACACACAAGTAACAATAGACCTAGTACGTAAGCTGGATTCACCGCATCGTCTTAAGCTCCCCCCGTGCGGTCATTAAGAATTTTCCCCACTAATTTCCCGATGAACGATCGCCTTCTTAATTTTCCCCATTCATCCTACAAAAAGGACCATTCATCATAAGACAAAAGTGGATTGCGGCTTTGGACGACCTGCGACGAAGCGCAATACCGCATTATATAGATAGTTTATATTAGACAGTGCCGGTACGTACAGAAAAAATAATTATTATCATACATTTATAGCCAGAAAAGAAAAATTACAATAAATTAATTTAAGTACCTACCTACAAACTTTTGAATAACTTTAGATATTAAAATACTAATCACTGCCAAAAAAATGTACGTACTGAATGCGATATGGACTTATATTCATCGTTAAGCTGGTGGTGAGCTATGCTATCCATGTAGAGATTGTTATAACAATGCATCTAATATTGTGTAATTTGATCTCAGTGGCAAGATGTGTAGGTAAGTTGTGTAGATCCGACAAAAATAGTGAACACCAAACATTGTCAGCTATGCTTATTTGTTTTCATTAAACTAAGAATACAGTTGGTATTGGTTGATAGTGTTGGTTAATTGTTGTTGTTGTTGGTATTGTTTTGTTGTTGGTATTAGGTGATGGTGTTGGTTAATTTTTAAAATTTAATTAAGCCCTGGCCGATCCGACAAAAATAGTACACATTTTTAGTAATAATTATTTGTTTTCATTGAATTAAGAATACGATATATTATTACAGATGTTGTTGGCTAGTTTTTCTTTAAATTCATTAAACTCTATTATACCAAATTTTAATCGACAAAAAATATTTTTATATCTGTAAAATATGTTTTTGACTATATATTCTATCTACTACGGCTTAGTTAAAATATTGGTAACGATCTTTTGAAATTTTAAATAAAAGTATGTATTCGCAATACAGCTTATAGGTATTTAGCAGTAGTTGTCGAAGAAGAATATGGTGAAGAAAAAGATGCAATAAAGTGGTTAAGGCAGAATGGTTATTATAGTTATATGCTTACAGAGGTACCTACACAATTTTGAACGGTTTCAGAAATATTTTTTAAAAATCCTGAAAAAAAATTGAATAGGCATCTTAACATCTCTAGAGCTTGTTATACATTGTGTACATTCAATGATGTATTTTACATTCCTATGTTTTGAGTAGTATTATTTTATGAATAAAAAATATCGTCATTTAAATATTACTGTTATTTTAAGATGTCGTACCGATAATTTTTTTTGTAATATAGCTGAGAGTATGTAATAATATAGGTATTGAATAAGCTTATGAATACTCGGCGCGTATTTTTTTTGGTATGTTGTATTATTTGACATCTTTTTCAATGCGGAAAACACATACAATATTTTGTCACCTGCCGCCACTGGTGTTTTCATCTGTGATTCCCTAATTCCTCCGATAATTTCGTGGGCCGCCGCCACTGGATCGACGCCGGCGACTGGATAAGGAATAATATTCTACTTGTTTTTCTCTCTTTTACTGTCGTCGCCTCCCGTCTCGGTCGCACTCGCCGAGATCAAGGCGTCCAGACTCGCCGCGTCCCGTTCTGATTCGATTACAACCGTTCTGGTAAAAGTGATTCATTATCGGAGTGTTTTCTCAGTTATTAGGCGACGTCCGCCAGGACTGAGGATGGGACTTAATTTGGTTGCAAAACCTACGTGGTATACAGGGAATCTGTGACAGTTGCGTGCTATGGGGTTAACAGATACTCATAAATATTACTCTCCACTGGAAGTCAAAAAGACGTCGAAGAAAAACTTATTCAAAAGCCTTCATTAAGAGCCTCAATATATGGAAATTATGCTAATAAAAGTACCAATACGACTAACGTTAAAATTAGCAGGCTTATTTGTGCAAATATTCACACTATTATCGTCTCCATCGTTCAATTAAGTCAAAACAACAAGATTCAAATTAATTCATTGATAAATTAAGGATTGGATAGTAATCCCGTGTATATCGCAGTTAGTTCAAGATTTTTTCAAATTATTTATATATCAATATTTCTGAAAACTATTATTGTTTTTGTTCAATAAAGAATCTTTAGATAGAACATGTGATAAGAAATTAATAAAATTAAAAATTAAGAAATAATTATTCAATCATTAAGCATTAAAATGTCTTGTCCATTATTTAAAAAAACATTCCTTCTATGACTATTTTTTTGCACCGCAGCTTAAAGTCCGTAAAAATTTAAAGACGAATCTTGTGTGGAAAAAATGAGATGAAAAAAATTCATATACTTAATTTTTTTAACATACGTGCAGACATTGACCAAAAATAAAATTTAAATGGCATTTTGTTACAAAGGATGTTTTCTATGCTCACATACAATTTCAAACTCCTAAACCTATAAATAAATGCGTTATCATTCTTCAAACATACCAGCCAACAGGTGACAAATTTCCAATATCGTAAATGGAACAACTCCGCTCTTTATATAAATTTTCTTCACATATAAAAAGGGACGCTAAAATAGTGTAAATTTAATCAAAGTGCAGTTTATATGTAAAAAAACATATATTTTTGGAATTGTTAAATTCTGCTCGATGGTTAAATTATTGTGTTTTTTCTCCTTCCTGAACAATTTGCTCAAATGGACTCATGATGGCTCAGATGATAGGATCATATGGGCCTCCACAGAATGGAGGTTTGTATTGACAGATTTTGTTTTTTACGAGAAATGGATGTCAGCCACTTGCTCAACCTATTAGGTCCATACCCTGACACACACAAATTGAAAAACAATATGTGTACTTGCCAGACCCAGGATTCGAACCTGGGACCCACGGCTTTATAGTCCAACGCTTATGCCACGCGGCCACCGTGGGCGTAATGGAGTAGTAACTATAAAAGAGGTATAATTATTATCATTGAACTAATTATCATTATTGTCTAATTTTGACGACGATGATTTTTCTAATAGGGCGCCACTGTTTTTGCGAGGGGGCGTTAATTGTGTTTACTAAAACACCTACCCACCAAAATTGCGCGTCGCGGTCGGAAATGTTAGGTTAATTCTTTTTCCCGTCGCCGCGGCGCTAATTAAAAAGTTTTTTCTTTGCTCAAAGAGCGACGGTGGACGTTAAGGGAGATTAACAACTTGCTGTGGTGGTAAGCGCCACTGGAAGAATGGAAATTGGAAGAATTGTCGTTTTGTCTGTTGAGGACAGTTAATTTGGCTTTTTAGAGCTTGTTCAATTAAGTTCTTTTTCTTCTGCGTTAGATTATTTTTTTTTGATTTTTTTATGCATGTGTGTTCTTATAAGTAGTGTATCACTTAGTACCTACATTAGATGAGCATAATATTATACACCAATATTACATGCATACACGAAAATGATGTGTATGCAAAAATCTCAGACGACATTCAGAACGGGATGCAGGAGCTTAAAAATAAAAGCAGTTTAAAAGATAAATGTCTCAAAGACAAAAGTAATGATAAACAGCTTCACTGAACCAAAAGTAATCCTCATCAATCGCACTCAAAGCGGGTCAACAACACGTCTATCTTGGACATCAAATGTCAATTATTATTGATGGTGGTGGTATATGACGAGATTTTTCGCAGCACCAAATTGGCATTTGAGGTCGCTAAGCAGATTAAATGGCAATGGTATGGATATGTTCCTCGGCGTGTGGACAACCGCTGGACAAATGCCGTCATACAGTGATACGTATTGTAGTTATATTATTTTATTTATTTAATGCATCTATGGTTTTAAAGTTATCTTATATTTCCAAACACAACATTAATACAGTTCCCATTACCTTCTGACTTACCTGATTTTATCATTTTGTAGAGAAGGAAATGTAGAATCATATTCAATAGCTATATAAAAAACAGTGAAAATCAAATTATCTCGTTTTAGTATTGAGGTGACGACATGGATTGTACATACATGCAGAAATGCATTGTGTTTGTAATTTAGACGCTAAGAGCCCCATGCAGAATCCAAGATTTCGATCTTAAGGATAAGTTGCCGAAAATCATGACCTAACTATAGACTATACTGAGTACAGAGTTAAGGAATCCTTAACCATAGACTACTTTTGTTATAAAAATGCCCCTTTCTGTATTACCATTTACCACTGACAGCTGCTGTCAAAATAAATTCGCGTGTCTATAAAACAGTCCATACACTCAAATTCATTTTACAATTTATCTCAATATGGATATTGATAGTGTTAATTCGTTTGGAATGTACTTGCAGAATATTATTTTACTTTTTATACGCCAGCCCGCAGAAGTACAAGATGCCAGATAGAAATGACACTTGACTTGTGGTACCATGTGAAAAAATATTTTGCGGTGTCTGTGGAATCACGTATAATGACTGATAACGGAAACATAAGAGTATTATAATTAAATAATAAAATGTATTTATAGTTATTGCATTTATAAAGTGCAGTTGTCATATTTTTGTCATCGTTTAACAATTATAAAATAATTTACCTAAACTATAGGAAAGAGAATTTTTAAATACGATCTTATTTTCAATAGAAAAAACGAACAAAGCTTTAAGACGAGGTGAACCATAGATAACATGATTTTAACTAAGGACAATGTTTTTGCATAGTGTTTTCTGCTAACGAAATTTTAGTTATGACAAATGTTTCTGCATTCCGCTTTAACTTTTATGATATTTCTCACTACAAAGTATATAGACTAAGTAACTAAGTAAGCACCTAACTATCTAGGTATACCAATAAAATTGTGCAATACATTGATTTGTTATTAATTGTACCAATTCTTTGCAACAAAAGACTACCACCTCCCGAACTAATTTCTCACTAAACACAGACCAATATGTAGTAATAAAAAACACAAGTTCAGTTTAGTTGCTTAGAGGTGTTCCCTCCTGGCGCATTGTTGACAAAACAAAGGTGCACGTCTGATGGCGGAGTGGCAATAGTGATGTCCTCATTCCAAGGGATTTGTACCGGTTCGCACGAGCTGTTTGATAAAACTACTGAGAACTAGTTGATAAACTAGAAATCTTTCTAGGAGAATACTCTTGACAGTAAAATACATAATAATATGTAAACACAATTGAGTGTAGCCATGTTTTTGTTTTAGAATTATTAATAAACATGTCCTTGCTTTTTCGTACAAGGTGGTTAATAATTTTGAACAATCACAAACACCCAGGCTTTGAGAAAAACACATAAATATTGTGTCCTCACCGGTAATCAAACCCAGAACTCTCGGGTGGAAGGCAAGCGCCTTACGCACTCCACCACGAGAGCCGCCTCTAGTAGCCATGTTGTGTTGTTAGTTAATGACGTTTCAATTGATTGAGAAACTGAATTTTATTATTATTGCCTAATGTGAAGACTACATTATATAACCATATACCAAAACATTGAAGTCAGTTTCGGTTTACGACTTAATGCCGACCAGGCTATAAAACGCAAGAAATACAAATCCTACCGATTCAAATACAACTAATATGTAATTCGCGATTTGTTTACCTGACAAATTTTAATGCTTACTATGGATACATACATAATTATTTAAAATAACACGTTCTGTGACACATGTAAGTAATATAAATCCCATAGTTATTGACGCTTGAGAATTGTACCTTTTTACAGCCACACTCAGAAGGTACTTCCACTCAAATGTAAAATAAATACGAAGAGAGATATATTTATTCTCTAAGCAACAGAGTCATCTGACTATTACTTAGTATTCGCATACACATAGATAATCTTCTACTAATAATATATGTAAACAAAGGCTTCATATAATCCAGAGTTTTTTATACTTCGAATCAATCTTCGAATTCAAACTTCGATGGTGTTTGTCCTTGAGATCGGAGGACTGTCTACTAACTACTTCATTATATTAAATATGTAAAGCTTTCATGACACTTGCCTACCTACCTTTATTTACTGGCGATTTGTATTAAGCACATATCGTCGTTGAAACTAGAAAATTGTGTAACTCCGTTTTAATCGAAAATTGACTTTGAATGCCATCTAGTGGCCGTTGATAATATCTATCCGTCTTGCAAATTTTGTAATTCCAGAAAAATTGTATCATTGTTAAATCATGGATGATTTCACTCCAAAACCATACATTTGTATAGGAAACCATAATGTTGTTTGTCTCTCCTGTAAAGTAGTGTTTTTGGAGTTACACAATTTTCTAGTTTCAACGACGATATTAGGTAAACTCCGAATGACTCACCGGACAAAAAGTTCAACTAACGAAGGCGTTGATTTTTTTAATGAAATATTTTTTGTAAAGTAAAATAAGTTACTTGCCACAGCTTACCTTCATTCTACAGGCATCCTTCGCCACCGTTTGTTATTAATATACTCAGTAATAACAATATTGTACATGTTATAAGTAATAAAATAGATTATAATTATACTTCATAAAGTTATTTATCGAACCAGTTGTTATCAAATTGGGTAACCACCCTTAGTATCGGAGCTCGCATCTCCATGGGGCGATTAATTGGCGTTTGATGGGAGGAAGTGCGAATGGACCGTGATCGGGATACAGAACTCCAGGACGAGGCCTGGGGGAAAGTTGGGAAAGGGATGGGAGAGCAAAGAGTGACCAGTCGAGAGGAACGGAGGGCGATTCGGAAGCGTGAACTGGAAATGGACAATCGGTGGAGGTAAGAGGTGATAAAATTTTGAAGAAAGAATTTTTAAAGGTTTATTTTTGTTTGATTTATTTGACACTAACTCTCGTGCAGAACTTTTTAGATTGTTTGAAATACTCTTTACAATTTTAGGTTTAATTCTTACCGGTAGATATTTTAATTTGCGAATATTTTTTTATATAATATTATATAATCACGTGTGAATAATAAATGGTTTTAAATGAAAATTCATTGAAAATTTCTACTTGACAAACAAAACATGGAAACATCACAAAAAATATTTTACTGTATATTATTTTAACGAAATTACCAGAGAACTCAGAAATAATGGGTAGGTACTGAAATACCTAACAAGTGTGAAGTAACAGGCAACCGATCTCGAGTGTGGAAGAATATGAGATAAACTTTAACAAGTATCAAGGATATGCTTGTACTTCGTTCTGACAACTTCTTTCGGTTTATGCACTGACGCTTATTCAATATTGGTGTATTTGAAGGTTGCAACACACTATTGTACGTCTAAAATGTGTGGTTCATTTTCGTAGGATACGCACACATTCAAAACCCTGTCAAAATGTTGTGTAGTGGGGTATATATAGCCTATCAGAATTCTACTTATTAATATTTTATTAATCTGTTATATGGAAATTATAGTATTCAGCGATTTGCTGCAACCATCTGGACGACAGGAAAACTTGACGATTACTAGCTTGACGACAATGAAATGCGTGGAGAAAATATACATAGCTTACAACTTTAAACAAAATAAAATAAAAACAAGATAAAAAGAACACTTTTATATACCACGTTTTTAAATTTTCTCTTGAATCATATAAACTTGACAATTCTATATATTAATAATTTACGACAAATAAGGCAATTGTCAACAAATCATTTTTTTGCTATTTTGCAACAAACAAAAATATAAAATACTGAAATGTGATTTTGATTTCCATAGTAACGCATATATATTAATAATTTAGTTGCTAGGACCACCCCCTTAGCAGCAAATAATAGTGGATTGGACTACGGATTTCTTCCGAAATAACTTTTCATACAAAACAAAATTAACTGAAAATGAATTCAATTCTACTTAAAGATGGCTAAAAGTATTAAAAGAATGCATTGGCATCGTGTTCTGATATATCCTAAAAGTTTCAAATGTCTAACTAGTCAGGAAGTTAGTTAGAAATCGATTGCAAGATTTGTACTGGATGAAAAACCACCGGACAAATAAGAATACGAGCTAAGAAAAACGTGGTAAAATACCTAAAACTTGTTAAGACTTGGGGGTGGCAAATATAATAATCAACAACTTTTACTAGACTACTACAACTGAAGAACGATTTATATTTCAAAGTCAAGACAGAAAGCGTACAGTTTACAATAATCATTTTATAAATAATTGTTAGATATTTAAAATAAAGCAAAATGGTGACAGCAGAGTTCCTAACTGACGTTATCTGCAATTCTCATGTAACACCTGTAACACCAATCTCATGTAACGCCAAGTGACGATATTAATACTATAATAATTGTTGTCTCCTCCTGGTGCCAAGTGTGGGTGTTACCTTCTCGGAAATGAATAAACTGTAGCCAACCCTTGTTATAAGATCATCAAAAGTCAGTTCTGGCCTAATCTCTAATCCTAAAGGGTGTTTCAATTTAGTGGATGTTATACTGTACAAGTAACTGACTATTAGCTGGTTCGTAATTGTCCTAGTGTCTACATGGCGACACCAAATAGTCATATTCTCTAGTTTTATATAAGTAGATACGTATCTCACTTATTAATACATGTTGAGCGATTATTTTACTGCCTCTATAGCTTGGCTCGTATACTTAAGTAATATTCGAAATAGATTAGACGTCATAAAGTAAAAGCGGGAAAACACACACATACAATACTAAAAATTTGAAAACTGATAGCTACCTACACCTTAGATTGTTATAATTTTATATATATTTATTTTAATACTACCTACTTCCATTACACTATTGAAACGTATATGCAATAAAACGCGAGGATGCGCGTTGCGCAATGCATAAATGTATTTACAAACACTTAAAACACACATTATCTAAGTCTAGCACAAGGCTCGATAAACAAGAAAGAAAGAAAGATCTCGATAGCAATTATTTCCCCCCAGCATTTTTTAACGTTAAGGATTGCAGTACGTTTATTTGCTATGAAAGTTTGAGAAACTGGATCTATGACATTATTGTATGATAAAACTGAACGAAATAAACGTGTTTTTAAAAAAACAACTGGGAATAAAAAGATTCCAAATTTTAAGTATTTTTTGCTCATTGAGCAAAGTATATTATTGTGTAGTCAGTGTTATCTACATTCATAATTAAAAATGAAAACTAATGCATTATTTTGACGAAAATTAAGTATTTATTTTATTTCACCAGCATTATTTTTTTAAATATATAGTTTTATAAATATTGACAGATATTCAAAATATCTGTTTGGTTAAGTGAAGTCTAACCATGTGAATTCATTCCGTCATATTTCCGGGCTAAATTAATATAACTCAAAGCGTTATAACTGTATATAACTGTATAAGATATTTTTAAAGAAATCGTATGTGTTTTGATGTAATTGACAAATTTCTCTTGAATAAACCATACCATGTAAAACGGTAGCTTTATAGCTGTGTTGTAACCGGGAGAGGGGAGGTTATCGAAGTTACGATCAAAAGTTTAACAAATGTTTTAATAAAGGTACCTTAAACGCTTTAGTAAAATTTAATTGCTTCAGTTTATTAAAAAATAAAATATAAGGTTTCAGCGTTATTTTAAATCCTGAATAGAATAAATATGTCTACGTGAAAAACTGAGAAATGGGTCAAATTTTTAAGTTATTTTGCAGAACCTAGTCAATAAGAATACTAGAGTAATAATAAACAGATTGTAATGTATGAAGCCGGTAATAAAATGCAAACTTACCTAGATAAAAGGTAGGTAATAAACGTGCAATATATTAATTTAAAAAAAAATCTAAATTTTTAATTAATTTGTATTCATATCCTTTCACTTTATTTGCATTAAACGGAACAAACTAAATAATAGTATAAGTTAGCAATATATATATATATATATATTTAAGCAAGTCGATATCAACTCAACTATTAAACCATCTAATTAAAAGCTCACCATAAAAGCTCACCTTTGGTTTTTTTTCTTACTAGCAATGGACCACACATTCCTCCCTTAATTTCCTCCCTTAATTTCCTCCCTATTCTTATGCCCCAGCTACTTCATACTGAAGCTTTCATTGCGCTAAGGAAAGAGTTGCATTATTGTTATATTTTGTTTTTCATAGAATCACAGTATATTAAATTTGTGACATTGTTTTTGTTATATAAATATCTACAAAGTGAGACAATATTAGGAACAATAATTACAGATGGGATTGGCAAGAAGTGCGAATGATCGTCGATCAATACAATATGCCATTTAAAATGATAAAATATTCAAGTATTAATAATAATAAAGTATTTTTAAATTATTTGCATTTTGATCAGCGATGGATATTATGATACCTACCTGAGAAAAAAGTTTTCTGTTTTGTCTGTCTGTTTATTCTACGTTAAATCAAAAATAATTCAAATCTAATTGACGAAAATTACAAATCTAATATATTATATTATTATTAATAGTTTTTTTATTAATAGGTTTATATTATATTATTATTAATAGTTATCTCAAAATTTTCCAAAGTCACAAAATAAAGCTTCACAAAAAATAACGCAGTTGCAACATTTTTTGGAAGATAAAACGGTCAGATAGCAGCGGTGGAGATACATACAGCCGCAGTTGATCACGTATGCTCACTTGTGCTCTCAGTCGAGTGTAATACTGTCGTACGTATTACACTATTAGACTCGGGCTCTACTTCTTAACATTGTATTATCGATTTTTAAAGCAACGAGAAAGGTAGAGTTAACAAAATATAGCAGGTTCCACTGACTTTCGCATTAACCCCGCCTGCTGCATAACTACTTATTACGTACTTTTCCCGGCACATTCCCTATACTAAGACACTCTACACTTTAACTATAGCGATGCACATACACAATTGGCTTGCAACTATAATTACGGGTGCTCATCTGCGAATTATTGCGAGCTGTCATATCCACAAGTTATTACCGAATCCGCGACCAAACACGCGACCAAACATTATTAGGATCGGCGGTGTCCGTTTCTGCGTATTGTTTAAACACAATTATTACATATATATTAAAAATATACTATAGTTCTATACATAATAATGCTTAGATTCAAAATCTTTTAATCATTTGAGAAAGTTCAAAGATTGTATTAAAAATATAAACAAAAAAACTTAGTCAATCGTTCAAGCGAAGCATGGCTTACATTATAAGAAAGTCAAAATATGATTAAAATCAAACTATTTTACTTTTATTTTGGTATGCATCTTGCATAATGCAAATGCAAGTATACATTGCACTTATACTGCAACAGATGTGGATGCATCTTATTGGATCGACTGCATCGAGTGCGCGGACAGTATGGCGAATTGGAATGGCAAATCAAACTAATAACAAAAGCACTGCGACAATAGGCAACCTAATATAAAATCTGTATGCAACATTATGTAATAGAATAAGAATATATGGGCATTACATAATATTAACCTAATGTACAATATTATTTAATATATTATTTATTGAATCAAATAATAATAGTATATTTGGACTATAACTAGATAGACTTACTCTAATGTTCATTAAATATGTATTACAATATTAATGAATATTTTTTTCAAAAAATTAAATGTGGTTGAATTGTCTTTATGTGCCATATTCATTTCCAAACGTTGATGACTATTTTATAAATCGTTTAAACATCTGTTGATGATTAAAGGGAATGAGATGATTCGGTGTCGCAGACTGTATATCAAAACAACTGAACGATGGACATCTGGGTGCTACATGGATGTTACGAATTGAATCAGCAAGTATTATTAAACAATATCTACCTATTTTTAAGAGAAAATAATGGGCGTTCTCCCCCCGTGAGCTACCGAAAACGAAAACCTTACATAAAGTACCTAAAAGTCATGTAAACAGTTTAGAATCAATGCCTGTAGGAAACCCTCTCCATTAAATCCATATAAAGATAATAACCTACAGTAGGCAGTCTACAATTGAGAATTTTTAATTTTATGTTTTAACAGCTAGGTATATAATATAATTGATATAATACGTGATTGTAAAAATTAAGTTAAAAATAATTGAAGCGCCTAGTTTCAAAAGCCCCTAAAACGGTTTTAGGTTGTTCTGGGAAAAATGAGAAAAACGATTTTAGGTGGTTTTGAGAAAAATGAGAAAAAATCAAATCTATTAAATCTGTGAACTTTATGTATTTATTTTTTAATTCTTTACATTCTAAAGAGTATTTTAGCTTTGCATTTTAGGGGTATTTAAAAAGCACACCCACTCATTTTAGCGGGTTTTGAAATTTACCCTAATTTTTGATCATAAGTATTCACGGTTTTTGGCGTTTTATAAAGTTCAATCTTTGGCCATAATATAGGTAACAAAAATATCCATCTAAATAGATATCTAACAGAAAAATTTTCAAAACCGTTTTAGGGGCTTTTGAAACTAGGCACTTTAATTAACAATCTTCTTTCAAAATATAAGGTAGATATAGCAAATTAGAAGACGTGCATAGTATAAAAAGCTCGATTCAAAAGCGAACATTTACGAATTGATCAAATGAATCCTTGCAGTAATAATATTTTTAATTCATGCTTTAAAGCTTGGAATCGGAGTCGTAGTATCTTTCAACCCCGTGGGGTAGCGTTTTACATCGAGGGTAAGCAAGAAAGAATCGGCCACCCCCGCGACGAATATACTTATAAAAAAAATGTCTGATCGATTTTTTGTGTTTTTGAGAGGGTGAGCTTTTTAGAGGTGGGCTGGGAGGGATGGAGGAAAGCTGCGCTCGGGACTGATAACGAACCCTAAACCAGATGTTTGCTGACTTCAAAATATTTACTTAGTGATACAATAAAATTGGTATAAATAATGTAACATTTGTATGAAAATATTATACCAATGCCCCAAAACCTAATAATCTCCAAAATTTGAAAGCTGTTCTTAATAATAAAGACACTGTAGATTATATGAAAAATAATTATCTCTACTTGTAAATATATTAGGAAATGTGGTTGATATATATGTCCAATGGAAAAAAATCTGGTGCACTAATGCACTAGTACGGCGCGGTTTCGGCGAGTTATTATGAAACTTTTCCTTAATTCACACATCAAAACATAACTTGAAAATAATTTGATTCTAGAAATAAGTTTTACACAGTTGAAGTGACATTTTGGTGCCGAAGAAATATTATTGAAATAACTCCACTATTTCATTTCCCTAAATCTAATTAGTTTTTATTATTTAATTTTAAATGAGACTATGAGATACATATTTACATACTGATTTCTAAACGCTGACTGTCGTTAATATTATTTATCAAATCGAGATTTTTTTTTCTTGTATTTTAGATATTATAGACATATAACATAAGGTAATTCGGGGGATTATGCCTAATGGGGGAAGACGCCAAAGCTCAATCAATGTATTCGTCCATCGCTATATTATATCGGTGCAGGTTACATGTAAGTTGTACGTATGCAGTTCGTGGGACACTTATTCGTGCGCCGCAGTACGTGAAACATGAGTTCGTATAACATTTTTTTATCAAATGACGAGTTCTTCGTTGAACATTTCACCGTGGAATACATTTGTACGTATCTTACAAAATGCGGCGATAGTTTGCAAATAGTACTGTTTCAATTAGATTAACCCTAACCTAACCTAACCTAGTAAAGACATCTCATAAAATTCGCCACATGTTGTAGCATACGTACAAATATACTCCACGGTGAAATGTTCAACGAAGAACTCGTCATTTGATTAAATGTTACACGAACTCATGTTTCACGTACTGCGGCGCACGAATAAGTGTCCTGCGGTGAACTGTTTACGTACAAATTTCCAGATACGGTTTTTAGGATCTGTCATTAGTCCCAGAGAACACGTCATGCTAGGCATTGGTCTTGTCAAAGTTTAAGTTTTTTTTTCAGTTTTTAGTATTTTACCTACATGAATAATTTTAGAATGACGATGATATATTATATATAAACATACTCATTAACATATATTATAGTTTTGATACAGAAAATCTTTATCTTTACGAATTTTGTTTGGGTTTTTAACTCGATTGAGGTATGTGTGGCTATCAATTTCGCATGTGCGTTTATTTAAAAAATTCTAGGCGAATCCATAATATACAGATAAGAAATGATAAACAAAACTCTTTTTTACCAGTGGATTGCTGTCTCGAATTCCGTGGCCAGTTAAAAAATTATCTGTCGAACAATATGTATGTTATATCTTAATGAGTTAAAAAATCATCGTAGCAGGGCTGTTACGTATATGCTGCTCTAAGTGAGCTATCTTCTTCTGGTACTTATAACAGTGAAAGATCTTGGTCCATAATGTGATAAAAAACGTCGATGATTTGTATTAAAAAATATTTTCCACAGTGACAAGCTTTTAGTCAATATTAGAAACATTTGTTTTGTCAATAAATTATTATTTAAGGAACACTGTTTTGAAGAACCCTCTTAGAGAGGGCATATACATAGTATAAGTGATCATCGGAACATTTTTTTATACTTTGAATTCAGTAAACGAAAATCACCGTAAATATTCAAAGAAGTTGTTTTTCAAAGGAGTATTTACGCAGAAAATTAAATAAATCAAGCGTATCAAGGATTATAAATACGTATAAATACATTTGAAGGTATATATAAGTTTGACAACATATATTATATACATATCACTTGAAAAGACTCCCTAGTAAGTGATTATTTGATGACTTAGGTACATTATTAATAGCATTAACATAGACATGATGATAAAACAATTATTTAAAATTTAGTGTAAAATTGATTAACCATTAAATGAAATTATTAGCGCTTGAAATAATGGAAAGCGGTGTTTATCCGTATACATATTTAAATTATGATAAACGGTGACATAATCAGGGAAATCAGAGTTCTGTGGATATATCTACCGTAAGGCGATGTCTTTACCTACCAGGGGCACCTAGCGGAAAAATACGAAGCTTGCAATTGGTGACATCTTTTGATAATTTACAATTTCAACTGTGTCAGTTAACAAATATATACCTATCTGAAAACATTAAATAGAAAAACATTTTTTATTTTAAGTCACAGATATACTTACAATAGTAAAAAATGTACCTTATAAAATGTGAATTTGTTAAATTAGACCCCATCTTATTATTAGGTACACATATATTTTATGGTCATATTTAATATTAAAATTTAGTTTATTAAGTTATCGCCTAAGAAATTTTTGACTAATTAATAGTTTTAATATTTTTTAGTTCAGAATTTTGTGATCTTATAAAGTTGACTAATTTATATCGAAAGAGTCTGATGAAGAAGAGGAAAGAAAATATTAAACCAATTTCCATTTAAATACTTAGGTATTTTTTTGTTTTCAAATCAATCTTAGTGTACATATACGTTAATATATAAATGTATCACATGAAAATGTCTGTTGCTAGATACATATCATTATTTTTTCATCCCCTTTCTATATAAAAACGTCTGACTTTGCCGACAGGATAAACAGAGGTAAGGGAGTGTATAAGACTAAACTTCCAGCTGCAGTAAGGAGTGGATATACCCTCGTTAGATGATTGCCGTGCGTACCATAATATACAGAGTGTACTAAATATGACATTAATTATAAATAAAGATATAAAATACTCTTATGCTCAAATTACACTCTAGACAATTTTGTAACTTAATAGAGAAAAAATACAGCATTTTTTTTATTGGAATCGCTAAAGTATACTTAAATTATATAAATCTGAAATATATAATAAATACAAAATCACAAATCATTTGCGGCACAACTGTATGCCCTAATCTGTCCTCAGTTTCATATATCCTCTACAATTCGGAATTCCAATTGGTCCTGCATCCTGGGCCACGCCATCCTACAACCGTATTTTAGGTGTCCCTACATATTGCCCACAATGGTCGAGCGATTACGCGTTAGGCTTATAATATCATGGGTCCTGGGTTTCAATCCGGCAAAAAAGTACGTGTTTTTTTCCATATGTATTTGGACCCAAAGTATAGTACCTAATAGGTTGAGTGATCAACACTCATTTCACGTAAAACAAAAATTTGTCAAGAAACCCCTTCGTGAGGAGGTCAAGTGGGTCTATTTTATACTTATCGACCGCTAAAGTGATAAAGTGATAAATACTATGGCTAACTAGGGTAGGTTTGTATCAAAGTATTAGCACTTATTGTAACAATTACAATTATTGCAATAAGTGCCATATTTTAACAGCACTGCACTCATTCTTGGCTGTGATAAAATTTCGAGCGAGACTGACAGTTTTGACTGTTTAGACGGCTAACTTATTGTAACAATTATAATACCTCAATACAAATATGTAATAAATAGTATCACTTTATAACTTTAGCGGTTGATAGTCGCTTTGTGTATAGAATAGATCCGCAGATCCATATAGTATTGTAGAACAAATAGAAAATAAATTAAAAAAATAGATTACACACCTTCGACCACATTATTTGTTGTCTGATAATCAACTGACTCATGTGAGAGGAGTCGCCTAAGTTTCATTTCCGAATTTTTGTTTTCTGACATATCACTTTGGAATTCAAATGTTTACGGGTAAAAATTACCATTTTCTTTACCTAGTATTTGAATTTGGAAGTTGCAATGACTAACCTAAATTATTATAATGATATAAAATTATATAATTTATTAGCGTATTCTCAAAGACAATATTAAAAGAATACGTTAGTACGAGGGAATTTAAACTAAACTCTAGATACAGTAAAGATCACCCTGATTGTCACTGACTCTAATAAGGGGTGACACTTGACGAATACAATTATAATATCACTGTTTTATTTTTGGTACAGCCTGTAATTTTGCATATTTTTTATCTACGTACAAGCATGCGTTGTGAATTTATAATGCCGTATCGATTTTTGGCGCGTAAAATGGAATTGAAGGTTGGGGTGATTTGACTTTGGGCTTATCTCGGAGGTTTTTTCTCTTCAGAAGATTTTTTATAGAAAAAATAAATAAATAGCTACGCCTTCCACTCATGCGATATAACTATTACGTTATATACTTGGAAAATAAATAAACTTCTTAAGTACTTTGGAAAAAAATCTAAAAAAATATATTATATTATGTACTCAAATTGAGTTAAATTTGGTTAAAATAAAATAAAATTATAAACGATTTTTGGATTTGGTGAAACAATTAAACTTGAATGCCGTTCTGTGAAGTCAAGAGTGGGTGCAAAGTAAGACACCCTGCAGGAATCGAACCTGCATCTCGCGGGTATCGCGCCCACGCACGTTGACCACAATACTAAAGGAGTCATACTTAATTACGATAAATTTTAACTAATGGATTTTTTTAATACTCACTGAAGCGATTTTTAAATTGTGCTACATTGGCGATCGGCTTTTGTATTTTTATTTATGTGTGTTCAATAATTAGAATGATATATTCGTAAATCTTGTGAATTATTCATTGAATAAAAAAAATACTTAATTAAAAATTATTATTATACGTTATTAATGTCAGTTTTTTTTAATCCATGTCCGATCCTAAAAAAATCATTTGTGCCCCCACGCGATGAAGGTTGTATTAAAAGATTTTTGTTTCTAAGAAAAATACATGTGAGTCATTTGCTCAACCTATAAGGTCCATTCTCTGGTTCAAATATATATTAAAAAACAAAATGTGAATTTTTAAGACCTGTCGCTGTCGCTACAATTAAAAATAATTCAACAAATTTGTGTTGAAACTTAACTATTCTACATGGTCAATGTAGAAATATTTGAACGATACACTTTTATTCCGAAAATATGACTAAATGCGCAGTAATTTAGTTTTATGTAATTATTCTAGAATATTAAATGTCAAACCCAATCATAAGGTATCATCAAAAATTGCGCCCAACGGTAGTATAGTGAGTTGAATGCCGGTCTGTGAAGCCAAGAGTGGGTGCCAGGTAGAGACAATTCCCAGATTAGTATACCTTCAGAAAATCAATAAATCCCCCCCCCCCCAAAAGGAACGAAAGTTTTGATAATAAATAATCTACGAAGTAGAGACTATTCATCAGTTTGTGATTGGAAATGTTATAAGAATTTTATTGATAATTATTATTACTGAACATAATTACATAATTTTTACAAAATCTTTTTGAAAAAAGTAAGACACCCTGCAGGAATCGAACCTGCATCTCGCGGGTATCGCGCCCACGCACGTTGACCACAATACTAAAGGAGTCATACTTAATTACGATAAATTTTAGCTAATGGCTTTTTTTAATACTCACTGAAGCGCTTTTTAAATTGTGCTACATTGGCGATCGGCTTTTGTTTTTTTATTTATGTGTGTTCAATAATTAGAATGATACATTCTTAAATCTTGTGAATTATTTATTGAATAAAAAAAATAGTTAATTAAAAATTATTATTATACCTACGTTATTAATTATTAATGTCAGTTTTTTTAACCCATGTCTGATCATAAAAAAATAAAATGTGCCTCCACAGGGTGGAGGTTTTATTAAAAGATTTTTGTTTTTATGGGAAATGGATGTAAGTCATTTGCTCAACCTATTGAGTCTATTCCCTGGTTCAAACATATATTAAAAAACAACGTGTAAATTTTCAGGACCCGAAATTCGAACCCGAGGCTTACGACAATAATATAAGCTGTCGCTCTAATTAAGAATAATTCAACACAATTGTGTTGAAACCTAACTATTCTAAACAGTCAAAGTAAGTAGAAATATTTGAACGATATACTTTTGCTCCGAAAATATGACTAAACAAGCAGTAATTTAGATTTATGTAATTATTCTAGAATATTAAATGTCAAACCCAATCATAAGGTATCATCAAAAATTACTTTTAATATATACATAACGATGTACAATACAGCAGAATAACATTCACTTAATATTCACATTGTAAAAATGTAATACGCAATCCGCGATTGGATATTAAAGTCGATTTGAATCGAAAAATTACCCCTTCTAATTGGCTAAATAAAACAAAAATTTTATGACCTGTAATTACTGGGTATGGTTTGCTTTGCAATACAAAGGTGGCGGAATGAGAGCATTACAAATTTGAAACGACTTAATTTTTTGTACGTGTGTTCTTTACAATTAAGATCGATTAGTATCATTGTGACCATTACAGTTGAAATAATTCAATTATTATCGAACTTAGGAAAAATATAAGAATATTTTCAATTACAGTATTAACAAATCTAGATAATTATTTAATTGCATTTAATCGAACGTCATTGAACATATTTAGATTTTTCGTGGATTAAATGTGCAAAAATATTACAAAAAAGCTCTTAGTATTTAGTATCTATTTATAAACTGAGAACATACATACCGAGGTAATGTTATGTTATAACATTACATATAAGTTTCAATAGCAGTAAGTTAGTACATATTTCAATAAAATAAATCCTTAAGAGATACTTATAAAAAGTTTCTACAATAATTGTTATAATATACATAATGATCACCCGCGATATCGTCCGCGTGAAATGCGAAAATACACAGTTGACAGATTTACACAGTGAAAAATTGGACTGATACGATTTGAATGTAATTTTTTTGACCATGTCCGATCCTAATAAGATCATAATATGAGCCTCCACATAGTGTATGGTTGTATTAACAGAATTTTGTTTTTACGACAAATGGATGTTACAATATGTGTATTTTTTCAAAGCCAGGATTCGAGCCTGGATTCCACGGCATTGTAAGTCAACGTAATTTATTCACTTATTATTATTTTTCAAATCAATGAGATTTAATTTCGTATTTTTATTAATCAACTAGACTCACTTTTGCTATGTAGCTATTTTATTTTTTGTAATATTTATATGAATATCCAGTCAGTGACTAAGTACGTTCGATCGACATCGGTTGGATTTTCGCACGCGTATCACCTCACTACACCACCGCTGCTATTTTATAATTTAAAATTAGTGTTAAAAACATACTTACGATTATATCACTAAAGTTTTTGTTGATATCTACGACATATATCCTTGCATTCTCACCTGAAACAAAAATAATAAAAAAACATTAGAAATAATCATTGAGTATTATTAATTATTATGATATATTTTTCAATGGTAAGGTTCGCTATGACTTTTAGTGAAACATAAGACTAACATAATAATATAAAAGGTTTCATGGTAGGTACCTACCATTCCTAAGCAACAAGTCTTTGCAAGAATATATTATAAGTATGCTCAGTGGCAAATATTTTTTACTAAGCAATTATTTAGAGCTTATCTTAAAAACACCACAAATATCTATTTTTAAAAAGTAAAATATAATATTTTTGTTTTAGTAAATTGTATCAGTAAAATAGTGAAGTTGGAACAAAATTCAAATTTTAAGTACCGTACCTATGTATGATGGTTCTAGTATTTTTTTTGGTTACATGGGTAACCTGGTTTTTGGTTACATTGGTAAATCTGGAGGATGTAAACTCCATAGTAAGCACTTTTTGCTACTATTTGGGCTATAATTTAGGTTGATTTATTTAAAAAAAGAGAGATTTGAAAAGAAGGAACTCAACATAAAAATATGATGTAGGTACTTGGGTAGGTATTTATTTATTATAAGTTTTCTGTAAATTAAACTTACGTAAATATATATAAGTATCATTAACATTATAAAAAACGATAGAGTATATATACTCTGTATTATAATATAATATGTTGACTCTACGTCGAGTCGAAATATATTACTTTTATATACATAACTATTAGTTGATCTTATGGTATTTATAATATAATATATTATCACCAGATAACTGACAAAATTAATATTTACGACATGCAAACAACACAAAAATAATATAGATGTATCGATGGGACAATAGCTGATGCCAGGAGAATATCTCTGCATTGAAAAATGATTTGTGAAAAAAATTCAATTATTATTACCAGCAAACTAAAATCCTTTTCAAGCCATATGACACCGGATTGATTTAATATTATGTATTGGGAGCAAGGCAAAAATATATTACATTGTAGTACAGGCAATATTATATTTTTTTCACTTAGTAAAAATAATAATACATCGGCTTACATTATTAAAATCAATTATCATCGATTCTTTTGTTTGTGTGAATTTAGTGTCGATTGAAAAATAAAAATGTTTTTATTTTTAATAAAAATACAAAGTGTATAGGTAGTAAGTACTATAGTAAAATCTATCAACAGATATTATAACTTATGAGTTCAAAGAATAATTAAGTACACATCACTTGAATATCATATTAATCAGTCGATATTAAACCTTTGAATCAAGCAGTTCAAAATTAATCTCGCAATTAACTAAACGTTCCTTGCATATTGCATTTGTCATAATATGACATAAAACTATAAAAATACTAAATTTGATAGATCGACTTTACGACATATTATTATGATGATTTTTTTAACACCATCTACATGTGTGCATGATGCACCATCTTTGTAAACTGTTTAGTCTAATAAGACATTTGAAAGCTCGCATAATTTCTACTCGAATTAAAATCTCGCTTAACACACTAATTTTAATGCAAGCAGATACTGATATACGCAAGATAATTAATCTATCAGCTTTATTTTTTTACCTATATTATGTTTAACACAGTTTGGCGTACACAGTTAATAATATTGACAGCTTTTCACATACAACAAAATAATTGAAAAATAAATAATTTTTGATAAAAGAGAAAAACTTTTTGTTACAATTCAAAAATAAATTGTTATTGTATAGATTCCCTTAATATATTATAATAACGACATTTTTATCCGGGCTCCACACTTGAAAAAAGATGTTTTATAAGTGCATTTTTTATTGCTTTAATGGTTTTATGGGGGCCTATTGTAATTGCTATTGATTCAATAAATTATGATTATCTGATTTAATGGTATTTATTGATAAAAATATTATAATGTGTCCTTGGATTAGGTGATAATTATTTTTTAACATTCTGTTGAGTGTCATGAGAGTAAATGCATTTAAGAAATAATTCAATAAAACGATAGCCAATTGTGAAAATAATCTCCATAAATGCAATTTTGAAGCTTTTATGCCATGGATAAATCGGGTTTATTGTTTTGAGTACTTATTGAATAGTTGACGGAAAATTATTAACTGCGATTTTTACACCATATTTTCTATGATATTTTTATGGTTTCTGCATTATACAAATATTAATAAAAATTAATTAAATAAAAAATATTTTTTATTTAATACTTATATCAATGTTCTAAATAAAATAGGTATCTATACTCTAATCATTTTTATCAAGCGTTATTTTGTGGTTGAAAGAAAGTGATTAATTCAATGTTTTGTAGATAGTTATTTTGGGTTTGACGAATGGCTGACAATCGTCCTTCGCAGATTCGATATGCGTACACTATACATTATCTATAACGCGTTGTAACAGTTTCTCACTTGCGCATATTTTTATGTTATTTGTCTATTCGGTACCGGCTACAATGCGTTGGGCTGCTTTTTTCGCTCACTGACTTTTTGATTTTAAAGTGAATCCTCTACCTTGTGATATAAATAATAACTATTTCACATTTATATTTTTTATAAAAAATAATATGTAATAATAAGATAGAATCCTTTACCAAATTCACATTTTATAACATTTTTTAAAATTGCACGTTTATCTTTGACTTAAAATAGAAAATACTTTTCTTTTTCATGTTTTCAGATACTTCTTTCGACCATGTCCGATCCAAATAGGATCATATGAGCCTCCACAGAGTAGAGGTTTGTATTGACAGATTTTGTTTTTTACGAGAAATGGATGTCAGCCACTTGCTCAACCTATTAGGTCCATACCACACACAAATTGAAAAACAATATGTGTACTTGTCAGACCCAGGATTCGAACCTGGGACCCACAGCGTTATAGTCCAACGCTTAAGCCGCGCGGTCAAAGTGGGTGTTTTTTTTTCCAGATACTTACATGTTTATTAATTAATACAGTTTAAATTTAATATTATCAAAAAAATGTCTCAAATTACAAGCTTCATATTTTTTCGCTATATGCCTATATATAGGATAGGTAGAGGATTTGCCTTAATAATTACAGTTATCCCTTATAAATAGACTGAAAATGTGAATTGGCTCTTAAAATTTTATACGTTTGGTTAAAGATCTGTAATTACATTGTTTTATGAAAATCGTACATATGAAACACCATCTTTAATGTACAGATATAATAAAGTATATTATGTACAATAAAATTGTACCTATGTAGTCACAGACACAATTCATGTGAAGTTAATATAATGTAAGTAAAAAAAGATACATTTTACTCGTGTCGCCATTTTAATGTGACCGTAAAAATCCAGTTTTATTCATACTTTTATAAATCGCTTTGATTCAGTTGACCGTGGAGACTGAAATACCAAGTTATGAATCGAAAACGGGCAATAAAAAAATGGCTATGAAAACTTATAGAGGAATCGAATTGCACGTAAACACGCCACGCTTGGATAAATGGCCCACTGTTTTCATAGAGAAAAATAATATAATGACACGGGGAAATAGACAATTATTATTGCTAAGCAATGAATATTCTCAGGATGCTAAAAATTCGTGTTTATGGCCTGGGTCGGAAAAGTAATGGAGCGATTTCTACAGTGATAATAAAAATACTTTAATCAATTATTCACCGAATATAATATTATTGTCCTAAAATATGATAGGTACGTCATAATAGTAATATTGTTATAAAGCTGGTTACCTTTCTTTGGCAAAGTTTGAAACATTTTAGATGGCCGAAAATCAATTCGCCTGTGACTAGGTAAGATGTGCGTTCAAATCCCATACAGTCAAAATTTGTTTCATAAATGAGAATCTAGCACTTTTGAATAACAGTGTTGAATTAAAAATAATAATAATAAACGCATTTATTGAAACAAACTAAACAGCTTGTAGTTGATTTTTCGCACTTCTTTTAACTGTTATATGAGCGAATACCATGGCATAAAGAACGTTAGGTGCCTTATAAAAATTTGTAAATCATTGTTTATGGAATCTATGGAATTGTGTAATTAAATGAATCTAAAAATCTGTTGAAATGCTTACAGTTTTGATAGGTGTAAGAAACAACAACATACAATTTAATACAAATGGATATGACATATAAAATTATTTAATCATTAGTTTCAGTTCCTCTTTCCATCTGATATTTAGACTCCATTGTCTAGAGAAGATTCTTCCATATTTTTCTTCTTTTTTAAGTGCTGTCTTCTAACCCAACTGTAGGTTCCTATTTATTGTCTCTTTGAATATTGCGTATGTGCTTTGATCAAACCACTGATTCTGCCAAGAGATGCTTCTTCTTCATTCTATGTTTTCTACCCTACCCTAGATGATCAACGAAAGCAGTGTATATTTATTTTATCATACGCAAGAATTTAAGTTTTGTTCATTGCTTGAGAGAGAACCCATGACATATCGATATGAATTCTTCAAATAATCTTCATAGCTTTCTCAACCATTTGTATTTTTTTTTACCGTTGATTACATAATATATTGAGCAATGCACAGGTAAATTAGAAATTTGAAACTGCGACAGTTTTACACAGATCCAACTCAAGCTAAGGACAAAAAAAATATGTCCTTTGTTAGAGCAACCAAGAAATAAATGCATTTTTTATCAATATATATTTATTGTTATTATGTTCCCTTCGTCAAACGAATAAGGGTGCCCCTTTCGATTATTGGTGAAAAAATGTCAACCCTTTATCCATTTTTTTTCACTTTTAATACAATACATATCAGAAGTTGGATTGAATAGTCTTTAACTCGTTGGAGATTAGAAATTTCACGGGAATTAATAATCCTCCCAGGCGATCCAAATACTGGCTTTGAATTATATGAATATCTTCATAGATTTTTAAGAAAATATTTATCAATGTAAAGTTTTAAATGTACCTATTTAGATGACATTTATTATATACTACAAGGGTAATAGCTATTATAGAAATTATATCGTGGAACAGACGCCAAAATGCTCATACATGTCTTATTAATTGCGAGTTGGAATCCTACTGCTTGGTAAAATTCATATTTTTTTTACTCTGTATATTAATTATATCCAAAATAAATCAGCAAAATATCACTAAAAACGATATCATGTAAATTCTTTTAAAATTTTTACATTTTGTACCTATGAGTTCCAATGTTCTGGCTTGTTGATATATTATATTTCTTATACCTATTTATATTAATATTTGTATTTTATTTAAATAATATGATTTTTTTTGACGATTTTTGATCGTGGTTTACCTACCATACACAAAAGAAATATTATAACGAGACACTTAAGTAGAATTTTATAATTAACTATTTCTTTTATTCAAATAATTAAATAATTAATTAATAATTAAGAAATCGTTAATTGTAAAATTATTAGCAAGTGCAAGTAGTTACATCTAAAAAATATTGGAGAAATTCCACGACGTCGGTTAGTAATCAAAGTAATAGTAATATACCTACTTTGATTTAAGAAACAAAAATCGATTGCCAAAGTAGCTTGATTTGGAAGAGCGCTGATGAGTAGGTATTAAAATTGACCAATAGTTAAAATGTGTCGCTATTAGTATGTCACGCCGTAGCATAATGGATAAATGCGACGGATGAGGGGTAAACTCGGGAGATACAGGGTTCGATTCCCCGTCGGGGTGACTTACTTTTTTCAAAAAAGATTTTTTCTATTGGTTATAATATACTCTCTCAGGAAGTGTTCTTCAAAATTATATATGTTAAGTAGAATTATTGAATAATCTTACTGTTATTATTGTGATACACAGACAATGTTTTGACTAAGGCAGCAATGCTACAATAACGACCTACGTACTATAAGATTTACTTAAAATATTGCAAGCAAGAATCGAATGAAAAAGCGAATGAAATGACGCAATCTTGTGTGACTTATGCTCCGGAACTAAAAGAGCAATACATAAGTCAGTAAATATTAATTATTTTTATATTTAATATGGTAGGTAGGTAGGACTGAATGTACAGATGGTTAAGAATGTAAAATTATTTTTATTGATCAAAATTTCATTTAAAATACCACAAAATAGCGTAGTTATTATCAATTATCACAAAAAAAAACAGTTGGATCAGTGACGTGATCTGACGAGAGTACTCAATCAATAATTTGAAATAATATATGTGTTCGAATTTCACTAGGTTCATTTTTTTCTAAGTTATTAATAATTCAATTATTTTTCCAAAATTATTTAATATAGTGTTTTCGAAGGTGTTAATACCCATTTAGACCCCAGGATGGATATAATTGTGTGATTATTACGGCGATGGCACAGATTCTTTAATAAACGCAAGAAATGTTTCGCTGGGCGGCACCTATCCGATCGATTGATCGGAAGGGTTGAATATATATCACACAAAGGGTATCCGGCTTGGAGTCTTTTTTAATTTTATCCCCGGATATACGCCGGGAGAAATTATTTCAATGGCCTTAATTATTGATCAGGATTTTTATTCTTAACATTACAATTTGTAAGTTGTTTCACATTATATCGATTTACATATTGTTAAAAAATAAGGCTATGTATTTTAATAATAATTTGTCGTTATAAGTTGTTTAATATATATTTTTTTTAAATAATTGCACAAAAGATTTTTTCATGGAAATATTGCGAAATAATTGTCATGTGAAAAAGCTGATAGGTACTAAATATTTATTTACAACACATATTGCATGAATGTAAATATAATTAACACCACTATTGATATGGAAAACTTGTTAGATTTGAAAAAAATATAATATACTGGTATATGAGGCGTCAAATTACAAAAACTGATACAATAATGTTTTTGTACATCAAACGTTCGCTTTTAGGATAGTTTATTTTCTCTATTGTATTTTATTTACCAAAAATATAACTTACTATCTGTCCATAACTAATAAACCCCTTTTTGCAATACATTTATAAAATATAAGGTTTGACATATTATCAACATTTATTTATATTGTTCTTGTAACCTGAGTTTTGCCTTTCGGCATATTCAAGCACCATGCAAACGTTGTACAGTTAGTCATTTGAAGTAATTGGGGAAATATGCTAGTTTTTGATTTATTAAGATTTAATTGTGTTGACCCATTGTAAATAAAATTGTTTTCAAAATTATTGAAAAACTTGCTTACATGTGTACTGAGAAATTATGAAGTTGACAGTTTCAAAACACTAAATTATTTGTATTCGATGAATCAATCTCTTAAAAGATTACTACGATCTCTTATATAGTGGTGCAGTGCGTAAGGCACTAGCCTTCCATCTGGGTTCGATTCCCTGTGAGGTCAAAATATATTTACATAATCTAATGTGTAAATTCCTCAAGCCTGGGAGTTTTACCACTATTATTGGGCTTTACGGCTTGTTGTGGTGTTTAATAAAAAAAACAAATAATAAATAAAAAAGAATATTAATAAAATATTTAATAAAAATATATCATAAAAACATTATCGTTGTAGACAAGTAGGTACTGTTGTTTGATCACTAAATTAGTGTGATCTAAATAAATGATTTATATAAAGTTGTGACATTGATATATTCCAGGCGCGCACAGAAGGCGAGGGGGGGGGGAGGAATTCGGGTCCGGACCCCCCCCAGAAACAAAACAATATGAATTATTATGTACATAATGAAAATGGAATATTATTTTTTTATTCGTCAGGACTTCATGGCTTCGAGACCCCGATTATTTTACTGTCAAATAACCTTCTCAACAGGTTAATCGCCTCTCGGCATTCTACGACATCCAATATCTATTGCCACTTGTCTTGTCAATGGATCCCTAAACCATTTTCTGTATGTAAAGTAACATTAATTATGAAACTATCAAATGCAATATAAAATTGCAACCATAATTACAAAAAAATACATACGAAATACGAAAAGATTGACTAAAACTTTTTAAAGCTCCTTAACTAAAAAAAAATAGTATCCCTTGCTATGATTTAAAAGTTTTCTATGTCGCCCCAAATAACTTCAATCAATTTTTTTAGACCCGTGTTACTCTAACTAAAACATTCATTAAAACCATCCTTACGCATGGAAGCTTTTAAAAAGAAGCAAGTGAATCTGATCTCTGATACATATATTACGTACAAGCGATGTATTGTTATTTTTTTCTGCAAACATCAGGGTATACTTTTATTCTACGGGGGTTTTGGTTTATGATGTGAACGCTCATGTCAGATGATTGAGAAAAATCGAAAAACAGTGAACTGTATCGCACACAGGTCATACCATGCACATTACCGGAGCTTTCAGGTAGAAATCTAATAAATAAAAATGTACATAATGCAATGTATAACAATATTATAAAAGACAACCGTAAAGTTGTGCGTATTTAAAAATTCATTCGGAGATTGGTGGCTTAGTATAGAGTGCTTTCGTGTATATTGAATTTTTGTTTGTTTGCCGATGGTAAATTTAATTTTGTAAATTGTACATGATACTTTTCACATTGTTAAGCTTTTGTGTACATCAACGGTGCTTTAACTGTCATAATATAAATAAGTACTTTAATATAAATAAAAATATATTATAACCAAAAATTTAAAAAAAAAAGTACCTATGTATTAATAAAATAATACTCTTCGCGGGGGACCTTATTTTACTCCGCTTGGGAGTGAACATGATAATTTAATGTTTTACTTAAATACAAAGTTCTAAGATAATAGATATTTTTTTTGTCATTGAATCGATAGTTAAGATTAAGTTAAATCAAGATTAAGATACAAATTAAATCTGATACAGCGACGAACTTACCTTAAATACGTCAGCGTCATTGATGAGTAATTTTTTGTTTAGAAAACTAGTGTTGATTAAATATGATACAAATTTTTGGTAATTATTTAAATATTATATTAAAATATTATACAGTCTTTCGTTTGCTGGATGAGAGCTATAACTACCCAAAGAAACCTTGATAGTAAATGCGAGGTATCCATAAAGGTATTTAGAAAAAAAGTTCCAATCTTGCAGTTAATATTTCCTAATATCTACACAGTTTTAATTTTAAATCGGTATAAAATGAATGATTGTATTATAACTATTTTGAATAAACATGTTCAGAAAAAATAATATATTTTCTAATATCGAAGTTATCTGCTAAAAATTAATCGTTTAGTTTGGAGAGTCTTTTGTCACACGATGTTTATTGTTGATATTTTTCTGGTCTATTTGGGGAACGAATGCATTCCTCTCGGTCACGCTCCGATGATCAATGAGTATCGATCCGGTCCTGTACCGAAGCAGGGCGCAACATGCATTCCTCGGCCCATAAATTTATTCAAACAATGGGCGCATATATGTACCGACTCCGTGAATTACCAGGCGGGAATGGATATTATTTATTATTTCGGAGACGACTATTCCTTTATCGTTTATATGTAATAATATAATATATAGGTACCTAATATAATAAAAATATAATATAGGTATAAGAAAGATGGGAGAGGCTATAGAAGGTTTGAAATATAATTTTAATATGCACTTCGTGATCGATATTGTTGTCATTTTTAATATTAATATCTTAAAGTGCAAAAATATAATTTAAATTTCATAATTTATTTCACTCATCATGTTACAGTATGAAATAATGTATGCATATTAAATGTGAAGTATGACCAATCTTGTTAAAGTTTTCGAGATATGTCTGTGTAGCTGTATCCTCAAAATTTCTTGACCAATGACCAAAGGTGATAAAATATTAATATTCTCTAACGAATGGGAAAGGGTAGAAAAGTTTTAAATAGAAACAAAACCAAAAAACATTATGATAGGCAAAAGTATAGCATTACTGAATGCATTATTCAAGAAAAATCAACAGTAAACGTTGCCTATGAAGACACTGAATTTCATGGCATCAGAACCTCAGTAGTTGAGTGCAGCTCTAACTCTACTCCTAGTAATAAACAATATAGCAAAGATATCTAACTTTGATTGTAATGAATCCTGGAATGGTACGAAAAAAAAAAATATAACAAGTTCTAAGCTAACGAATTACAATATGAAAATTAAAGAGTTACTGAGTGAATGTTATAATTATATGTCCTATTTTAAGAAATAAAAAAACAAGTAGTATTTACTACTCCTCACATAAAAAATACCACCTCATTTACACAATATATATATATTCAGAAATTCACCAACCGTCTCTATCTTATGTTTTTCTCATGTTAACTCTTTTTCTACTCCCCTCACTCATAGCATTGGCAATAGTATATTACATATTATTATTATAATATAAACTGCAATCGAAAGTTTTAGTCCTCCCACTTGATAAAGTATACTATGTCATTTAAACACATGATTTTTATTATATAGTGATAAAATATCCTATATATATACCTACTTATAAAATTGAAGGAATATTAAAAAAATTAAACTATTCAAAACTTCCATTATATGGTGGCATAGCGTCACTGCCAAAGTAATTTCTTCGCTTGAGGGATCCTTCCTGGATTGCAAGAAAGCTACTTCTGACTGTGAGTGAGCAGGACGATGCTTGACTACGTGATTTGCTAGCATCGGAAGCGAAGAATTTACTTATAATTGTGTATCTGCTGGATGAGCTAACTGGCTTAAGATTTTCATGCAAATTTAGCATATTGTGTCTTAATTGAAGCCGGTATAGATAATCCAGATGTCCTTATAACCTTATATTGTATATAAATAGGGCTTGAAAGGGTCCCCACTTTGCAAGTGTGGTGAGGTTCAGATCACGGAGTACATTGTGGTGTATGTAACATATTATATGACTTCCCCACAGGATTTTCAGACATAGGTACACCTCTATTGCTATTGGGTATTGCGTAAACTAACGCATTTATTACAATTAATAAATTCACTACTTTTTACATAATCAATTTTAAACTAATATACGAAAAGAGACCAAAAACAACAAACGATAATTTTTCATTGTAATTTATTGAAATTTAATCTTTTTAAAATTTCAAATAATACATTGTTAAATAAACTTGTAGTGAACAAATTTCGAGTCTGTATCATTCAAACGATCGTTTGAAAATGATAAATAATTTATTATTGGCCATATAAAAAAGTCGTATTTTTACGGCCAGTATTTTGAAGGAAGCGCACACATTAAATATATAACACGGAGCATTTTATTGTCAGGAAATAATTCTGACCAATACTTTATCGAAGGATTTTAGTATACAATATGACAGGAGTCTGAAAACTTTGGTAAAAAATCGATGTACTATCGACCTGAAGCCCAATGATAGTAGTGTAATCAGTTAAATTATAATAAAAAAACCCAGGATTTTAGAACGCCAAATTACCTCACCGGGATTGAGCTCGGAGTCCCCAGGAAAGATCAGTGCCTTACGCACTGGACTACGTGGGCATATGTTTTAAAAAATATATTTTCGAAAGTTCATGACAGATGAATAAAAAAATGGAAAACCCTAGTTGTAATAATTGACATTACTCACTGAAAAAAGTAGTTATTAATTGAATCACACGTGATTTTGTTTTTGACAATGTTTGATCATAAGAAAATCATATTATGGGTCTCCACAGAGTGGATGTTTATATTAACATATTTTTGTTTTTACGTTATATATATCTTAGCCACTTGCTCAACCTATTAGATCCATACTCTGACTCCACACGCATTAAAAATTAATATGAGTATTTTCCAGACTCAAGATTTGAACCTGGAACACACCACATTATAAACCGATGCGTTAGCCGCTCTACCATCGTGGGCATTAATATTATATAATATTGTGATGGTTCCTTAAGCTAATGGGGAAGATTATACAAAGCATAAACATTATTTTTAAATACATTCTGGTCATTCAGAGTTCATTAATAATAAAATTGTTTCCTTTTCCTTGGGGGTGATAAAAATATGATGAAATTTGGTAGGTATTAATTTTATAGGGGGAGTTTAGACAGTCATTTTCTATAGACCACATGAAGCATATTTCTAAATTATAGATAAATTATAGACTATAATGTACCTAATAATTTACAGGAATTAATTATATATATATATATCTTTGAATAGGATTTCCATCTAGTAAAATACAAGTGTGTAATATTATGAATTGTATCAAGACTATTCGAATAGTGTTGTAATTGTCAACTATTTATTGAGTTCTTAATTCAAATATTATCAGCTGTTTGATACTCGATAGTGGCTGACCCCTGCTGTATGTATGTGTGTTTTCACGATATAATACAAACACAGCAAAACATTGGTTCACGGTCAAACTCCTCCGTATGTCACCACTACACTTTTACTGTCTCGTCTCGTTTCACCCACACACACACAATGTGTATTTTTGAGGTTTGCGGCAGCATATTGGGATATTTCTGAAGGTGGAAATAGGTTAGCTATTTTTAAAAGATGCCATATGAAAAATAAAAAAATTGTCAATCTTAAATAAGGGTAGACGTTATTATTGTTGCCAATATAAAACTGGATAAGGCCATGTCCAGATGGCGCGATTTAACTTGCGCGCATTCCAGGTACCGGTGACCTCATTGAGCCGTCCACAATATGTACTGACCTCATGTCACCTCTCGCGCGCGGTCAAGGTACAAGTGACCTCATTGAGCTGTCCACATGTACTCGCGGCGAGACACGCGTAATCTTGACAAGCTCTAACTGCAGTTGTATAAACATTAATTTGACCTACACTTTGGTATAAATTAACAACCGATTTGAATTGTTTCGAGGCCCCCTTTTAAGTCTTTCAACGAATCGATTGCGTAATCAGCGTCAAAGAAAATTGCCGCTGATCTTACAGTAAGTTGTCGTAATTTATGAATAAAGCATTTGCATATGTATTTGATAACTTGTCAGCGATTACTGAAAGCAGTATTTTAAAAAGTGACGTATGATTTTTGTTTCGTAATAAACTACTATTTGAGTATAGTGATTTTATTTATTTATTTGTAAAATTATATTTACTGAAGTGAAATATGTTTTCTAAGTGTTATACAAAGTACAGCACCCAATCAAAAACATTTAAACGATATTATTCACGATTGTTTCCGGGATTTTTACAACGTTTTTATTAGCTCATATTCTTGTTTTTGCGGTGGTTGTTTGTCCAGTACAAATCTTGCAATTAATTTTTAACTAACTTCCCGACTAGCTAGACATTTGAAACTTTTAGAATATATCATAACACGATGCCAATGCATTCATTTAATACTTTTAGTCATCTTTAAGCAGAATTGAATTCATTTTCAGTTAATTCTGTTTTGTATGGAAAGTTATTTCGGAAAAATCCGTAAAAAGTAAAACACTATTATTGGTTGCTAAGGGGGTGGTCCTAGCAACTGAATTATTAATATATACGTGCGTTACTATAGAAATCAAAATGACATTTCAGTAGTCTATATTTGTTTGTTTTTTATTTACTTCATATCAAATACAAGTTTCAGAATATTGAGCATAACAGTTCAACAGAAAATTTAAAAACGTTGTGTATAAAAAGTTATTTTTATCTAGCAATTATTTATTCTTTTTTTTTAAACTTAAGTTGACCAAGTACTAATACAGTGCTGTAGATATCCTGCTATGTGTAGATATAAATATTGGAGGTAATATTTCGTGATGAAATATAATATAATATCGAATAACTAGTTTTAACTTTTCATGACCCGCGTTCTCTCTTCAAAATAGATTGACCGTGAATAGAGCTCAACAAGTAGTCGCAAAGGGCAGCTTGGTATTGGTGTGCGTGAGAGCTTTTCAATACACATATACGCATACAAAACTTATGTACGTATGTACACGTAAAAGTTCAAATACATAAACACTTGCGCACCTGTGAGCTTTCGGACATACCTATGTTCGGACTTTCAAGATTCGCACTACACAAATAATACTTCTATTCAAACAATTCTCACACGCACATAACAAATTTAGGTACCTATGTGTAAATTCGGTGACGTCATTGCTACCCCTAAGCAGACATAGAATGCTGGCCACTTTAATTTTTGGTTTCAAATTGTCTAAAGGTTCCCACTTAAATTATTTATTATTTAACATACCTACATAATTTTGAAAATACTTATGAGAAAATATAGTATATCCAATAGAAAAATCTTTTTGAAAAAAGGAGGACACCCCGCAGGAATCGAACCTGCATCTCTCGGGTATCGCGCCCATGCACATTGACCACAAAATGCTAAATGAGTCATACTTAATTACAACAAATTTTAACTAATGGCTTTTAATACTCACTGAAGCGCTTTCTGAATTGAGCTACATTGGCGATCGGCGTTTGTATTTTAAATCAAAGTAGATATTACTTTAATTACTAACCGACGCCACGGATTACTCCTAGATTTTTTGTTGTAACTGACATGAACTTACGAATAAAATTATGTATGTTCAATAATTAGAATGTTACATTCTTATATCTTGTGAATAATTCGTTGAATAAAAAAATAGTTAATTAAAAAATATTGGCAAGTACGAGTAAGTTACATCATAAAATATTGGAGAAATCCGTGACGCCGGTTAGTAATTGAAGTAGTAGGTACCTAATTTGATTTAATAAACAAAAACCGATCGCCAATAGTAGCTTGATTTGGAAGAACGCTGATGAGCAGGTATTAAAAGGCCAATAGTTAAAGTTTGTCGTCATTAGTATGTCTTCTCGTAGCATAGTGGATAATGCACGGATTTGGGCGTAAACTCAGAAGATGCAAGTTAGATTCCTGCCGGGTGTCTTCCTTTTTCTAAAAAGATATTTCTATAGGTTATGATATATTTTCTCAGAAGTGTTTTTCAAAATTATGTATGTTAAATAAATAAATAACTGAATTAAAAATGCTGCCAATAAAGCAGATTATGTATCTGTTAAATTAATGATTGTAAAATATTAATAAAAATATAAGTACCTACCAATTTTGATTTGTAATAATTTTATATTATAAAATAAAATATTATGATATTTTCATTATAACATGTTCAGATAACTTTTCTTTAGAAAAAACATTTGTATGAGTTATTCAAAAATTAAAAAAAAATCTTTGGTGGTGAATTGTTGACCGATATTTTATTATTGTCCCATCTCAACAAAAGCTCCTTGTTTCGTTCACAGAGCTTTCGCACACAAATACAACAAAAGAAATCTCGTGGACTGATATGTTTGTTTATATTGTGAGTACATGTCTATATGTAGCATTGTTTTATATTTATACAATCTGTCTGATGATAAAGCATTGAACTTGTATTCAGTATTTCTAATAAATTGATAAAAAAGTTAAGAATTTGGCATAATGGTACATAAACAATGATACATAGTACTTATTTACTGGATATGTATTTCTAAAGTATTAATCATTTACTTATAACTACATGTATCTCGGCTTTAGATACGTGAATATCAAAATTAAAGGGAACTGATAGCACAATAAAACAAATAAAAAATTGTAAATTGCATCCATATTTCAATTGACTGCGCGAAGAATCAGATGACTGACGGCCCATATTGTTAATAAATAATTCGATTG
The DNA here is from genome assembly GCF_057557595.1 of Rhyacophila brunnea. Taxonomy (NCBI): domain Eukaryota; kingdom Metazoa; phylum Arthropoda; class Insecta; order Trichoptera; family Rhyacophilidae; genus Rhyacophila; species Rhyacophila brunnea. The sequence goes on along the minus strand of NW_028233361.1, from coordinate 45,810,551 downwards.
ATCTATAGTCAAAAAGTAATGTCTACGAAACTCCAGTAGATACTTTGTCCCGACGTTAAGATGGTGGCCAACTAGCGAGAGAAAGAGCCCTGGATAATGATTCCTGTAGAAGAATTGGGCAATGTACTGCACTGTAAGGTGTGTTGTATTAATGTATTTTTGTTTTTATGAGAAATGTATTTTAGCTTCTTGCTCAACTAATTAAAACCATACGTTGGGTCCAAGCATACATTAAAAACAACATGTGAATTTTGCTGGACATGGGATTCGATTCCTGGACCTATGAAATTATAGAGCGATACGTTACCTTCTCGGCCATCGTTAGCGTAAATATATACATAATACCTATATTCTTTTTTAACACTACAACAGGCCATGAATCCCAATGAATTTAATGTAATGAACCAGTAGTGTAGTTAGTAATATAAGTAAAACAATCACAAAACAGCTAGGCTTTGAGAAAATCATATAAATATATTGTGACATTACCGGGAATCAAACCCGAAGCTTCCGTTGAAAAGCCTTACTCACTGGACTACGAGGGCCGCATATTAAATATAAGTACATTGTAATTGTATTTGGCAATCAGGACAACTGTCTGGACCATTGGTTTATTAATAGACATAGTATTTAAAGAATACAAATAATAATTGCAACATACCTAATTAGTAGTAAACATTCATCTGTTTTAGAAATGTATCCCATATCTAGTTGTCAATGAGCAGGGTGGATTATAAGAGCCTTTTTATTCTTAAAAATATGTGTCTAACATTATTATTATATCATTGGTTATTAGTGATTTTTTGCCGATAATATTTTTACTTGGGAACGTTTTTTTTAAATATAAATTAATAATAATATACGAGTACCTACGATAATAACCAGTTGAGTTAGCTAACCATTAAAAAAGAAATAGCGAAGCGACACTTAGTTTTTTTTCTGATGAAAAGAATTTTGGAAAATATAAATTAAATTAAGTAGATGATGCTTTAATCTAAGAGCAGATAAACTTTGTATTTATTTTTTAAAACAATGGAGGGTACAATTAGTGAAGACAGGCGAGAACAGCGGCAATTTTCATATTTCGGCAAAATTGAATTCAAGAATGATAAGCTAACCTAACCTGACAAATAATCCAGTATATAGACTACGTATTTTCAAAAATATTTTCTGCTGGCTTCCTGTAAAGTTTAGACTGTAAACCGACAAGAACCGTGTTTTACTTAGACATGAATTTTGTGTCAGTACTATACGAACCAAAGAGGTTGGACAGTCTTTAATATACGGCCATATATTTTCGATACAACATTTCACGGTGACGTGTGATACGGCGAACTGCATATGTCCAAGTTTTCGGACACGGTAATTATGAACCCGATCTAGCGTAGGTATTAGGAAATATTAACTGCAAGATTAGAACTTTTGGTACTGTTCGGTTATCAGGAATACAGCGGAAAACACATTTTGAAAATAGCCGATTAACTGGATTATTTGTTAGGTTAACCTAACCAAACCTAACCCAACCTAACCTAACCTAAACTAACCCAAACTAACAAATAATCCAGTATATCGGGTATTTTCAAAATGTGTTTTCCGCTGTATTCCTGATAACTGAACAGTACCATAAATTTTCTAGGTGCATTTATGGATACCTAGCATTTACTATCGAGGTTTCTTCGGGTAGTTTAGTAGTTATAGCTCTCACTCATCAAACGAAAGACATTTAATATATTTAAATAATTACAACAAATTTGTATCATATTTACTCAATGCAGTACTGTAATGCAAAAATATTTTCCCATTTTATCATTGTCGATTTTCCTCAATAATAAAAACAAAACAAACAACACACACGCGTTTGAAATACGCACGGATCACGTGCTGTAGCAGTTGTAAAAACTCACTACCTACATACTTACCTATTTTTATCCTTATGTCTACGTTACCTACCTACCTACCGACAAAGTGAGGCAGCAACGTAAGCGATGGACGGTTGGTTCACCCTTCAAGCTGTCGAGGGCTGCAATCGATATATCGACCGACCGTTTCAACCAAAGTTTCCCTTCTATACAATTTTATTTTTTCTATGCATTGACTTGTATGAGAATCTTATTTATGTTCTATCCCAATGGAATAAAATGAAAGCATAGTTACGTCTTGTCTATTTTTGTAAATGTTTAGCCAATAATGATAATCATTTCGTCAGCTGAATCCAGAACTATTCTAACTCACATTTTAAATATTTTACAGAAATATTCTTTGAAACATACTTTAATGAAAACTTTTACCAACCGGAGCGCTCGATGTTTTTTCGAAAATATCAACATTATAAAAATACGTGTGTTAGATTTTTCTTAAATGACCTACTTAACTCCTACAATCAAATTAATATATACACGAGACGGAGCAATAATTGCGTAGATTTCATAAACCGGAGTTGCGTTTCGATACGCTCCGGTCCATTTTAAGCCCTGAATTTGAAATAATTTTTAAGTTATTTATATTGCATAATTATTTTCATCAATAGTCCTATTAAAATATGATATACCTTTACATTTATCTATAAAAATAATAAATAATGTAAGTAATAGGTTGTTTCAAAGAACTCCGTTCTAAAATATTTCAAATGTAAGGTTTTTAAGTTGTCTGATTATTGCCAATATAAATAATATTAAAAACCTATTTATTTTTTTTTTATTCAAAAAAATCAAAATGTAACAGTTTTTTATAGAACATAAGTACATAGTTTGGAAAAACCTCAGAAAGTAGGCTATTAAAAACAATCTTGAATAAAATATGGTGCCGGATAGGACGCAAACCCGATACCATCAGATTCCGGCCAATCTTTGTTTACTAATTAAGCCAGCTGTACCCTACTTGATTACGACAAAATTAACTAATAGTGATATAACCGAAAGCTTCTCAAATTCATCAAAAGAAAATCAGTTGTTTATTCTCCCAAGGTGCAGAACCAACCTGCCACTGGTAATGCCAATTGGGAGGGCGATAACTATGTTCAACGAAATTGCTTCGGGTGTTGATATATTCCACCTACGTGAGGATGAGTATAAGTGGACGTTATTTTATAAATTTTTAAAATAGGGTCTGCTTAATTCATCCGGTGTATTTCCATGTAGGTACCTATATAATTAATATTTTTGTATGTACATATTTCTACTGTTTAATAACATACTATCTATCTCTTTTTTTATGTCATGTTGTGAACATCTTAAACTTATAATTTGTAATGTCCACAATATGTAAAAATAAATAAATTGAATTGAATTGAATTTCATTATTATTAAAATTTATAAAAACTAACAGAGCATAACATATTACCCAAAGCATACTTTAAAAAAATCTGCATTTATTATTTGGAAATTACAAATATAATGATTTTTTTAATTATAGGGAGCCTCTAAATCAATTCATGCGTTGGGCCTCTACAAGCGCTATAAAGTATAAAACAATAATCGATAAAAAATTTAATTCAAATTAATCAAATACGCTCAGGTAATAACTAAGAAGTTTATTAGACCGTAAAATACTCGATATTTTAAAAATGGTAAATATAATATAAAATATTATAATATAAGATCTGTATTAAAATAAATAAATATGCAAAATATTTCTTAATGGTCGGTTCAATAGAAGGTAGTATTTGATCTAAGTATGTTTATTTTGTTCAGTGAGTTGATGCTTTGAATCGGTGGGTCAACTAAGCCTCTTACTTGAAAAAAACTTTTCGAGTTGAGAAAGGTTAGGAACAGATCGTCTGTGAAAAAGCTGTAATAAAACGGTATTCTATAAAAATAGAAAAATACAAAAAATAACAAAACTGTATCATTATTATTAAAATTATTTAGTTGAATAATGTAAGTAGCTTGTTTTTTGCATGAGAATATATTATATAAAATTTATTTTTAAGCTCTCCCCGTATGGGAACCAACATAGAACAGATAATGAATGGAATTCCGATAAGCAATATTCAATTTGATGCAGGGTTTTGAATGTGTGAGTCTCCTACGAAAATGAAACATGCATTATGCATGTGCAATAGTGTGACATGTTATACACCAGTATTAAATGAGCGTCAATGCATAAACCGAGAGCAGTTGTCAGTATTCGACGTTTGACGTATTCTTGACACGTGTTTATCGTAGTTTATCCCGGATTATTCCTTACGCGAGATCGGTTAACTACTACTACTTGCACTTTAGGTATTTCAGTTCCCATTATTTCTGAGTTCCTTGGGAACCAAGATAAAGCAGGTAAATTAACATTTTTGTTGGATACCTACTAGTACTACATTACTTTCATAAGCATATAATAACACACACCAATGAGATAATTAATATCCTCTTGTCACTACGTTTAATTTTATTCTACTCATATTAGCATTTTTAATTAGTTCAGAGTATTTCCGTTAGTAATTTTAAAAAGCTGAGACTTTCGAAGTATTGAAGCTTCCAAGATATGGCTGTATAGACGTATCCTCAAAATTCCTTAATCTGACCGAGTGACAAATGTCGAGGTTCTTAATATAATGGGAAAAGACTGAGAAGTTCTGTGTAGAATCACAACCAAAAAACTACACTATCTTGGCCACATTATGAGAGAATAAAAGTGCATGATTCCATAATTTCATCCAAGGAAAGATCAACGGTAAACGTAGCAGAGGACGACGCCACATTTCGTGTCTGAAGAACCTGTGTTATTGGTACGAGTGCAGCACCACCAAACTACTCCGGATAGCAGATGATAAAGTGAAGATTGCTCTGATGGTAACCGACCTCCGTTAGAGGATGGAGCAATATTAAGAATATTTAAAAAAAAAAGGTAAATTATTACTTACGTTCGTATACAAAGTAAGATTTAGATTCCCACAAAGTGGAAGATATATTATCGTCATGACCCCCACATCTTGAAGCGGGCCCCCAGGTCAGGATCTTTGGCGGCCCCCCTACCTATCGCTAGGGTTAAAGCCAGTGGAACTTTTTACAGAATCGTTTTCTAAATGTTGTTTCAGGTAAAATTAAGAGTACTCTGTGTATTTTTAGCGATTTTTTTGTATTGTTGAATAAATCCATTTGAATCATGGAGTTGTCGAATATGTATTGACAAACAATAATGAAAAATTGCATCACACAATTAGACATTTTAAAATGTTAAAACTCTACAAATAAAAGAGCGTCACAGGCGACTTTTTTCCGCATTAGGGAAAATTTGTGATATGTGTTTATCTCAATTATCAGGTCAACCCACCACGCCGGGGCCTCCAGGCTAGAGCCCTGACATCCCCCCCTTTGTGGGGGCCATGATTATCGTAGATACGTTTTTTCGAAGATTGTTTATTAGCCATTCGTATAACTCGTTGGATCCTTTCTCTGGAACAAACACACATTGCAAAAATAGCACAATCTGTTTCTTGTCAGACTTTGTGCAATAAAATTATTCGTGGCTGGTCAGTACCTCACGATACACTACGATAAACAATACACACTCTGATATTATAAGATTTGTGTGTTGCATTTGATTTTTTTTGACCGTTCCTATGTCCGGTCCTAATAAGATCTTATGGGCCCCCACAGGGTGGAGGTTTGTATTAATAAATTTTGTTTTTACGGGAAATGGGTATCAGCCACTTCCTCAACCTATTAGATCCATACCCTGACTCAAACACAAATTGAAAAACAATATGTGTATTTGTCAGACCCAGGATTCGAACTTGGGACCCACGATGCTATAGGCCGACGCTTAAACCGCCGATAATAATATAGTTTGTAAAAATTATTAACAAACTATATATTATCATGTTTAAGTTAGTGTTGACTAATCCAGGTAAATTATACGTATTCACAATTCATCGTATACAGTTAATCGTGAGTTATCTTACCGGAAAGAGATGACAGCATTGAGATCAAATAATTATTATGATCAAATAATTATGCTTTGTTCGTGGAGCATTGAAATTATATTAGATTCAATAAGAACATTAATTTAATATTGATACTTACGAGCACCTACTAGAATTAAAAATATTTTTTATGATATGATTGTATTCATAATTTACTTACCTATCTATATCTTTTTCTTATATTCCGGTGTTTTATTACGTTTTATTGTGAATTTAATTTAGAAATGAATTTGATCTTAATATTATATTATTATGGTCATCTATTTCCGATATATCTCACGGTGAAGTATCTATGTAGGTACAAATTTATTGACATGGGATTATGTGGCTTTTTACTAAAAATAATTAAATACACTGTACCTACACGTTGATGTAAATTGTACACATACATAATAATGAAAGTACGAAGAATTCCACTCAGTACAGCGTGGTTACTTTTAATACCTGCCCCCTCCTTCTCACTTGGGACTTAGCCGCTCGGCAGAATAATTAAGTAACCCAATACCGCAAGAAAGTAAAGTGTAATTAGAGAGAGTGCAAAGCTGCCTGACGAAAGAAATAAAGGAGGAAGAAAAGTGGGAATTGGAAAAATTAGACGCCTGCTGGCTGACTGCAAGACATTGCGCGCATGCTGTAGAATGTTTGTTTGTTCGGCCGGATGAAATGTGAAGATGCAATCTTAGCTGAGAATAGTTCTCTGGGAGTAATACTGCAGTCGCGTTTAACGGTTTAAATGTTTTCATACGTATAGAATTCGTAGGTATCCACCTAAGTATATTTAAAAAAATATTTAAATTAAAATAGAATATAGAAAATCAAGGGAATGGGACAACTGGGCGCCAGGACAATTGGGCGCCGCACTGTTGGATGAACTAAATAGACATCCATTACGATTTTATACAGAGTGTAGACGAGGATTTTATTCAGGTTCTATCTGCTACTTAATAGTTTTAATTCATTTTGGTCTTAACATATTGTTTTCATTGCGGATTGAGAATTATCATGCCTTAGGTTTTATCTAAAAATAATTACAAGATAAAAAGAACTTTTTATATACTTACCACGTTTTTAAATTTTCTGTTGAATCATATAAACTTGACAATTCTATGTGTTACTAAAAACTTTTTATTGTACTTGATAGAAATACTGAATAAATATTATAGAATACAGAAATTTCATTTTGATATTTCATATTGATTTCTATAGTGACGCACGTATATATTAATAATTTAGTTGCTAGGACCCACTTAGCAACCAATAATAGTGAGTAGTAAATATTACTTTTAAGGATTTTTTTCCGAAATATACAAAGCAGAATTAACTGAAAATGAATTCAATTCTGCTTAAAGATGGCCAAAAGTTTTAAAAGAATGCATTGTCGTATACATTTTGCCCAACATGCATTTTTCATACTATGTTAGGTTACATATGTTTCAGATACATACCTATGTGAAAACGAGTAGGTAATAATCTATAACTGAATAGTACAATGCATTCCTACGTATAATTAAGAAATTTGGACAGTACAGTACCAGCGGTCTATCGTCATAATAGTTATATGTAGATATAATATTATGATAATATATTTACTAAATTCTTGCTATGTACAACATTTCAAAGTATTAAAACAATAAATGTGAGTTTCAAAACTCGGCAGAAGCTTCAGGCAAACATTGTATATAATAATATATAAGTACAATTTATGTAGAATCCAAAGGCACTGTTTGGCATAACTTAAAACAAAAGCTTTTGATATAATACTTATCACACGAATTGTGAGAAGCTTTCAACACTTTATAGCGACAGTTAGTTATCAGTTTGTATTGCTTTCTCTCATTCTGTAACGTATGAAATATTGGGTGACCAAAAAGCTTCTAATACACAAGTATATTTTTAAGCTTTTATTTTCAATCACATAATATTAATATATTTTATTGGGTATACTGACATTCTTATATTATATTCAGTTAATATGACATTGTATGTTATATTATAAACGTCAGTATCGTTTATGATATTTCACCCCCTATTTTTTTTATCATAATACTTGCAAAAGAAAAAAGGGTACTATTCGGTTATCAGGAATACCTACAGCGGAAAACACATTTTGAAGATACCCGGTAAACTGGATTATTTGTTAGTTTGGGTTAGTTTAGGTTAGGTTAGGTTGGGTTAGGTTAGGTTAGGTTAGGTTAGGTTTGGTAAGGTTAACCTAACAAATAATCCAGTTTATCGGCTATTTTCAAAATGAATTTTCCGCTATATTCCTGATAACCGAACAGTACCGAAAAAAGTCTTGTAATGAAGTAAAAAGCTTAAGTAGAAGAATATCGTTGCATTGGTTCCTATGTGTGCATAATGCATATGGCTAGAGCTAACTAAGTTATGCGTGACTTCAGTTATATTTAGGACGACAATTTGGCTTTTTATTAAAATCGAATTTAAACTTCCGTTTCTTTCAACTGTATTAAATATTTTTAATTTGACAAAAGTAGTTTTACCTACTATGGCAAACTTATGAAAACTGCATAATATAATTTGAACACGTACATACAGATTCAAAGTTATTATACATTTATAACATAATTAAAATTTAATGGTTGTGTTATCAGTGGATTAGTTAAATAAATGCCCACACTGCGGATACAGTGATCCTTACATTATTTCAATGGAAACACTACATTCAAATATGCTTGCACTAACCGTTATTTATTATTAAAATTTAAAAATATAATCCATGGCCAATCGACATTTAATTATAAAATATGGTCATACATCAAAACCGGGCGCAATGTTGGAACTTTCTTCCATGCGTACAGATGAGACCATGTCGGGATAGTGACGTCACGTAGCTACTCAACATGAATGAAAGAGCACTTTCTGCACATGCGCCGATGTAAAATTTTGCTATTCTTCCTATGCCCTATGTCGACTGAAATGTGTTACATGCGACAAACAAATGTTTTTTTTTTCAAAAAAATCACACCGATGCTATCTGCTGTAGTACCTGCATTAAATTACATGTGTTTTGTAAATAACAACAAATTTAACGTGTTGCAATTACTATATGCAATCGGGACTGAGCCGGCTCGCACATCAAAAATCGTCTCGTCTGCAACGCATCAAATACGTCGTTATTCACAAAACACACATTGCCAAATGGAGCTCCGCAGATTGGTCGAATGCGACTTTTTAGTTTGAAAAAAACATCTAGTAGGTACTGCTATCAACAAATCGCATGAGTCTCGGGCTGCGAGTCGAAGACAACAGAACGCCTACGCACACATACGAATTGGTCATTCCTATATTCTTCGCCGGTCGCCGCATCCAAATATACCTATATACGTTTCGAGAGGTTACGCGCGACTGTCGCTAGGTAGATGTGCGCGTATTAATATTATGTAACATCGAAACGACGTACCTAGAAGGTTTGATTTATGGATATATGTGGTAGACGATGCGAGTTAAAATGTGAGGGCTGGCTAAGCGTAGCGGAATGTTGAGTAAGTATGACTGAGAATTTAACTTTTAGTACCTACGTAGTGAGATAGACAATTAAATTTGTCATATTATTCTACAACATATTTAAATTATTTTATTGAAATTTCTAACATCGGTTTGGTCACCCTACCATTGTGCATAGCTCCCAATAATAATGAGACGTTATCATAGAACAATGGCGTAACATTGCTGACAAAACACGTGTTTGCGGACGCCAGGGATAATGAATAATATAATCGCGAGCCACTTTGTGACTGCAACAGCTCACGGAGCGCGAACTATCTATGTATGGAAGCTTTGAATGGTGTTAGAAGCTGAACTAACGTTGCAACGTGCTGTTATGGAATGGTTACATTAATGTTATATTATATGCAAATATATTAGTACATACAATAAATAAATAAATGTTGGTTTTTTCAATGTGTGTTGAATCCAGTGTAAATACCCAGTGGGTTGTACGCATGGCGAATGACCATTCTACGATAAAAATCTATTGATATCACCTACTCTTTATGGAGGTAAAAATTTTCACTTTTAATTTTATTCTATTAATCTTTTAGAGGGTTTTATTTTGATAGAGGCGTATTCTTCGATTCAGATAATTTTTTTTTTACTGAAACATTAACATAATTTTGATTAGATTAGATTATTAAGCTCGACCAAAATCCACTATGGTGGTGGTAAGGCCATAATTGGCTTCTGATGGTCTTATAACTAGTTGTTGCATTTAATATTATATTTTATATATCAGATTTTTAGAGTATGTTTCTGACTTCTGTACATATTTGATTTGCTTTAAGAATATGAAAATGTACCTAACAAACTTCCTCATAAGATGAAATGTTTTGCCAGTGAGCCGTTTTTGAGAAGATCACATAGTACCTCCTCCAAAATGGTTTCAAGCAAAAGAAAACACCATCGATGAATAAGATATAGTAGATATCGTTACTTGCCTCTCGCAGGAGACGTTGGTTTAACGTTAAGCCGGCGCTCCATTGGCACGCAAGTCAGACGATTTACAGTCTTCGGACTTTTTTTTTGCGTGGAGCACCCCAGATCTGCGGACTTTTTAATCAGCAGACCAGGGTCGTTGGATTTCAAACATGTTTGATATTTTACCCTCCGAGTTGCCAGACTTCGTCCATCGATCAATATACAAATTCGATTTGACATTAATACGCGATCATTCATCCGAAAAAAATCTGTAAGTAATTGTTTTTATACATTTTTAATGATTCATTTGTTAATTTACACATTAGAAAATAAGAGATTTTCCAATTATTTTTTTATTTGTATTTATGAAATTCATAAAATAAAACGTAAAACTTGTGTTGTTTTCACTGCTATATTATTTTATGTAAGTCTACATATAAATAACACAAAATTATAGGATTATCAGAAGACATTACTTTTTTATTCGTTCAGTAGCAGAGCATAGACAAATCGGACAATTTATTGTCCTAGGACTTTTGGCTCGCCAATGGAGCGCTGGCATTAACGCTTGCCCAGTTAAATTATTATAATTGAATATTATAAACTGTACACTGTCTGTATTCGTATTTTGAAAAATATAAACCGTTCTCAAGGAAATTGCATGATTATTGAACTCTCCACTCTTAAGCGATAACATTGTGTACTGAGCATCGCGAATTTAAGAGTAACGAGGAGTAACGACGAACTGACATGACCTGAAAAACTATCGAGCAGAATTTTTTATGTATATTTACTTCATTTAATATTTATACGGTGAATAGGATAAAGAAGAAATATAAGTTTTTAACAGAAGTTTAATTAATTGAAAGTTTTATTAATTAAGAAACAAAACATTACGTTACATTATTAATGTAACCGAATCACAATACTTCCATTTCAATGAGTACAACTTTCATAAACAGCAAACAGTACATACAAGCAGGTTCTCCTAATATGTTTATGAGATGTCTTCTACTTCTAACTTCGTAATAGTGTTAGTAGATATAATGTTCATATCAGAGAATGCATTTTCTCTCTGTATTAAATAAGCGAAAAGTACGTCTTAATAAGAGTTATGTGGTTAAATAAATAAATGAAATATGTACATATCCATGATATAGTAGGTAGATTAACAGAATTTATTACCTAACACTCTGATAGTATGAAAATATATATATAGAAAATAAAATTGGATTTATTTGCAAGTGTAAAATATATTATTTATCCATGCAAAATCTATTTTAAAACATTTGTAATACTACAAACTGAATACTTATAAGTATTAATTCTTTCATTAAATAATTAATACTATCGACTATTTCATATTACATTCTATTATTATATAATTAAGTATTTGGCATTGAAAAATTAGGTGGAAATTTAAAATTCTTTTACTGGTAGTAAAAAATATTATTTACATCTCTAAATTGATTCCATTTCGGTATGAAATACAATAGGTATGTTTACCATACATCCATTTATAAATTTGACTAAGATTGTCCCAGTTTGACGATGGGTTCGGAGGTTCCATCTGGTTTGTCATTTTGTCTCGGTTTGTAATGTTTATAGTACATAATATTTTCTGATACACGTGCAGGAGATAGATAATCTGAGCACAAAAATGCTATCAATTGTATTTTTTTAAAACTACTCGTATATAGAGTGAACATAAAGCCATGATTATTAACTTTTAAAGATGGCTCTATATCAATCACAATAATTATGCATTGTGTGCATTTTTGTTTTTGTTATATCAGTTATCACGAGACAGTGCAAAAACAAAGTTGTAGAATTTTGTGTTTTATATAGTATTTTTTTAACATGCACTTAAGTACATAATTATTAATTTTGAAATTTATTTTGTCCTAATTCAGAAAAAATAGTTATTGTATGCCTAAAAATATGTAGTAATTAATACCGCAGTTAATGCTTTTTCTCTATAGAAAAAAAAATATTAAAAATATTGATTATAGAGTGTAAACAGTATTTTTTCCGTCGTAATGAGTCGGTCAGATAATATGTATTTTTTATACTCACACAATGTTTGTTGATTGGTCAAAAAATCAAAATTTATGACACAGATCAATTGATATCCTGTCAAGGATTATCAGTCTGCAACAAGTGAGGCTATATGCGATTCTCGGCTGTATCGGAATTATTTGCTACAACGCGTATTTTAATGCGTGCAAACAATACTACTGCAAGTCGCTTTTACTGTACATACTATCATGGTGCCATTGTTTATTGATTTACATATACCTCACGGTACTACCAAACTTGTCAATGTAAAATCAATGCCAGGTGATGATTACCTATATCTATACAACATATAGTTTTTATTATGCTGAGTGTAATGGTGGACTTTTAATATATTTTTTAAAACCAGAATGGCTTCGTCTAGCTAAATTTTAAGTATCATTAAAATATAAATTAGAGAGTCTTCTTGAACTCCGTTTTCCTCGCCAAATGATGGTTAAAATTCTATGGCAGATATTTTATAATTTTATTATTAAGATAATTTTCAAAATTCCAAAACTATTATTATTGTAATATAATATAATAAGAAAATCATGTAAATATATCAGTGACCGAATGAATATACTGAAATATTTACCACACAAGTTAATTAACCTAACGAGCCATAGTAATAATAGTACGATAATCGTATGTATATCTAACATGTTATATTCAGGTATTTATGAGATAAGTTACATTTCGAATAAAAATCCTTGTTTAAGTCGTAATACTTGACAAAGTCTTCATAATAATATTTTTACAGCGAAAGCTCGTCCTACTCACAATGACTGAGACGTCTGCCCGAAAGCTCGGCAGAGTATGAAAAGCTCCAAACAATAAAATACAATGCATTAATTGTTTTCCGTAAGAATGTCTAAGCGTAGAAAAATTTCATTGTGAGAGGCTGCAGAATTGCGCTTGTAACAATGGAGAGACCAGTTGATGAATTGTGCTTTCAGAAAAATTAAGAAAATTCTGTGAAACGGATATGAGCTTTAAAATATATTTTTTTTAAATCTGAAAATTTTGACATTGCTCTTTTTATATACCTAAGTAAGTACAAGAGATTTAGATTACAATGAAGAAATTGTCTTCTTTTCTAAGCCGTGGTTTTGTTGGACACAGTAAACGATTATTCTAATTTAAAACGTGTTATTCTTCTTATTTTAAAGATAAAGTAAATTGTAAAGTCAGCTTTCAATCACTGTTCACGTCGGTTGTCTTTTAACATATCACTACATAATTATATAAAACACATGTAAATGAGAAAAAGCCCCTCATCTACGAGATTGACACAATACAGATGCATGAGTTTCAAAAAAAATATTTGGTGGTGGTGGAGAGTCTGCGGAATAGGTTATATATAAATTGGAAGTATTACATTCAGCCGTATCACAATTCACCGAGAGCATAGCACGTATAGCATTGAGAGAACATTGTAGACTGTAATGCTTCAACTTTATTCGATTTTATAAGAACATTACTTTGATATGTACAACTTGATACTTACGGGCATCAGAATTTTATATAAATTATACGATATGTTTATATTATTTTCATTTTCTTACCTTTGTACCTATTTCTGTCTCTCTCTTGTATTATGGTGGTTTTTATTACGTATTTTTAAGTGTTTAGACATGCATTTGATCTCACGGCACTCACAGCAGCTCACGATGATCTGTGATACAACCAACTGCATATGTAAAATTTTCAGAAAAACCTCTATGTTGATTTTTGTTGTATTTAGTCTTGAGCAAGGACTCTGTCAATATAACCTTTCACTTAGCGAAGGCCTATAATGATATGTTTGTGAATTAAAAATTTAATTTATATTTCCTACATTCAATTGATTAATAAATTAATTAACTATTTGTTTTATTCAACGAATAATTCAAAAGATTTAAGAATTTAATATTTTTCTTTTAACAATAATTGATCAATCAATGAACAATGTTGCATTCCTAAATCTTGTGAACTATTCGTTGAATAAAAAAAATTGTTAATAAAATTATTAGCAAGTTGAAGTAAGTTACAACAAAAAAAAAATAGTCATGAGTGATCCGTGACATCGGTTACCTACTTTGATTTAAAATACAGAAGCCAATCGCCAATAGTAACTCAATATGGAAAACGTTTCAGAGAGTATTGTAAGAGACATTAGTTAAAATTTGTCGCAATTAGTTTGGATACCTCAATGCTTAATGTCAGTGTGCGCGAAACATGAGGGATACAGGTTCAATTCCTGCTGGATATCGTATTTTTTTTCAAAAAAAGATATTTTCTATTGGTTAGGTAAGTATATATTTTTTTAGAAGTGTTTTCAAAATTATGTATGTTGAATAATTTTGCGAAAGTATTTTTTTACACTATAAATAAATTTTATATTAGTTGTTCTTTCTCATTATAAATTTGAAATATTAGATTCTATAATATACATTCAAGTAGCTTGCCTGTCTAGCCGAAGTATCGATTCCACCAACCAAAGCGAAGCAAGTTGACAATCACTCGGCTCATTGTCTTGGCCTTTTGTCTCGTCCATCACTTGACCGAGTGAGGTGTTTGGAGCATTACCCATTGTTCTATTCAGCTTTATAGTGGGGGTGAAGAAGAATATTACTGTCCATCAGGGGTGGCTATTCGGCTTATTGTCAAGATAGCAGTCTTTTATTGTAAACCGTGATTGGAGACTGGGGTTATATATGTAATCATTACGGTATTTAAGGCTGTCACAAGGACAAGTAATGCTATGATAACGATTATCGTTTTTCCTATTAATGTTTTTTACTAATTTAATATGTATTAACTTAAATACTAATATTTAAACCAACAACAGCTTTTATACTAATTCCTATATCAATACATCAAAATTTGGCAGACGTGTGTTAATACACTGACAATCTCAGAGTAATAATATAAAGAGAGTGTGTATTGTTCGGAAAAATGAAAACTATGAACCGTTATACTAACATGTTGCTTCTCAGTATGGCAACCAAATTTAAACGCAACATCGTTAGCCATGTTTTCTACCAAATTAACTAAAAATAATTACCACTAACTTTATATATTGAATACAAAACAATAAATTTCAGTAATACGTGCTTGCAGTTTTTGAATGAATGGAATTATGCAAACCAATATTTACTGGTGACGTGTACATAAAATATTTAATTCTGTCGTAGAAATTTTATCTTACTCTAACGTAGGTATATTGTAAAAATATAAGCGTGCCGAAAACTTTCTCACTCGCACTCATGGTTTGTTGTTATTCAGGCCTTGGTGATAATACGTTTTATTAAAATTTGTGGGTTACCTATTAGTATAAACTCGTTCTTTATCCAGAGAATGTTCTTTCAAAATGAACTTTTTTGAATGTTCTGAATTATTCACAATTTGATTTCTCATGATCAATTTCCAGTTGTATAAAAAAATGGTACCCTTGATCTATTCAGTGACATCTCCAGACAAAGTACCGCCCTTGAGAAAACTTGCATTGCGCTCCCTTTAATTTTAGTTTAAAATTGTTAGCTACCATGATTTGAATTATCCCGTCTCCACCCGTCATGACGTATTTATATGCCACCTTCTACAATGCTTTAAACGTGTCAGAATAAAAAGATTTTAGTGCCATACTGTCATTTATCTTTATTGACATGAAGTGTTCTCTGTAACCATGTACTGAAACTTTGCGAAACAGAGCTATTTTAAAGAGACAAATACACAAATAAGCTTAAATTTATAATATTGGTACAAACCATTTACTAAAATTTAGAATATTATATCCACGAAACATATTCGCAAACATGGAGGCCATGGAGTATGCTAACCATAACCAATTATAATATGAAGAAGCTGCTAACGTAACGTTAGGGAAAATGCGTGATCTGTGATGGTCTCTCGGTTTACCGTATCCAGCTACGACATTTTAGAAGGAAATGAAGTAGCCATAAAAGTTACCAACGCAAGAAAAGTTTATAACCATCTCTCGCACGAATACGACAGAAGAAAAGCGTTATAAAAGCCATCTCATATGAATTTAACAATTAGATAGTACACATGCTACATCATGGCGTTTCATGAAGCGAAAAATAACTTTACATAACAATTATTCTTGGCTGCGTTGGATTTAAATATTCAGATGATAGTGATGCGTAGCAGTACACGTGGACAAAACGTGTCCTTTTTATCAAACATGATTTTTTTTGTATTTATTCATATGTCTATTTTCATATGCAAATAAATTTCACAGACACCTTATTACTATGGGCGTTATTCAAATTATTTGCTTAATTTGAGCATTTAATCCAGGTGTGTTTGTGTTCAGCACATGCCAAATCTGCAGTGCGCGGTAAAATATTTGTTTTTCATATATTGCCAATATAAGGTTTGTATTGCGAAGAAAATCTGTTTTTCTAAGACTCCAAATAGATATATGCATTCAATAATTTGGTTTTGCCTTTTGGTTGTCTATATAAAATGAACGAGGAAGTATCTTTCCACATCTATTTATAGATAATTTTATATTTAAATAACTGCTTTGATATGGCAATATATAAAATGTAACGAATTAAATTAATTTAATTACTTATTTGTATGAAAATATATTCAAGACTTATTTTGGTAAAATCTGTACATAGAATCATGTACACACCTATGTAATTAATTAATTGGGTTTATTTTAAATTATAGTAAAATATCATAGTAGAATAATTATTATGAATGTATCTTAAAATATACCTGACTGCATTACAGTCAGTTGTAGCTTACTTGATCAGTAACCAAACGGTATTTTTAGATTCAAATTCATACAATCTATTTCTATACAAGAGTTTTACAACATATTTAGTTTTGCTATAATTATAGCAGAATTAAAATTAGATCCATTATTAGATAAATAATTATTAGATCCAAGGCTACACTAACCTGACTTATAACTTTACTTATTGCCCGCGTATAAAATAATAAAAAATACAATAATTATTATAAATATTTTACTTGCTTTAAGACCTGGATTTAAAAACTTTGGTTTGAACTCAAGACTTATTTTAATTTTGTTTTTACTCTAGGAATTGATTGCATAATTCATAATATTATATTGTTCATGTAGTTTTTATCAATCAAATTGCTCTGCGCATGATATTTGAGAAATTGGGACACGCCTTCGTAAGATAAAGAAATTATACCCAAGTAATATTATAATATCAAGACTAAACCAAGAACCCGCTAGATCAATAAGATAATCAGGTTTAGTGGTGAATACATGGCATGGCACCAAATGACTAAGGACCGTAAAGAATGGAGACAGCAAGGAGTGTGATGATGATGCTGATAATAATATAATTCAGTTATTTATAGTAGTTTTTGCCAATTTTATAAATGGCTTTGAATTCAATGATTTAAAATTTAAAGTCTCTGTAATATGCAATGCAGTTCGAAAATTTTGTTATTATTTATTCACCTTTCAAACTTTTCGAAATATTTGAATAAATTTGGAACGTGGCCATTTTCAGGGGGAGACCGCAGCAAAACGGAACTTTTCATTTTTTTTTTGAATTGTAAAATGCATTTGAATATTGTCAAATACTATTGTTGGATTATTTTTATAATGGAATGTTTGTGGACACGCGTGGCAGTAAGTGGTCTTATATTGTTGGAGTCTTATTCTGTAAACAACTTACCATCTTTTAGATGTAGCAATATTTAAATTTTGTCGGTCAGGTGTAATTGAAAAAACATCAATCGTTTAAATGTAAAAATAGAATAAGTTAAATTATGTACCCTTAAGCTTAATCTGTATCTATAAATAATATAATGCGATATTCAGAAAGAATTAGGTTAGGTGTATATAATGATTGTGTACCTACATTTAAAATAGCACCGAAACCACTTAGGCGTAGGTAAATATTTAAGCTTTTTACTAACTTATATAACAATGTGAAAATAAAAATCTCTACATAATATTGCAATAGATACAAAAAGATGAGAAATATGTGTCACTATTATTTATATGAAACAGATTTTTTTTTAAATATTTAGATGCGATGAGTTAAACTTAGAAACTCGGTCTTTTGTATGCTCTTGGATGGAATGGTTTGACAATATTATGGAAGACACAGGAAAGCTGAGTATGACCGACTGTTAACAGCTGGGTGCATCGATTATTGGAGGATAACTGTACTACTTGACCATGGACCTGAATGGTATATGTTGTATCACATTAAGGAAGTATATCAGATGCACATCGTCTTATCGTATACAGTGTACAATACCACGTTTAATTCCATATTAATCGTATTGTTACATACTTATACACCGATGTGTGTTTTGGATTTGATAGGTGACTCACGAATAATTAGTGTTAATGGTGGAGCACACAGCAAGAAGCATTGTGATGCGCGCAGGGCGCAGGGGTCTAAACGGCACGCTTTGCGCACTACGCTGTGCTTTTGCCGTTAGACCAAGTGCAAGCATGACTGCTTATGTCTACGGTCGATAGCTTGTACATATTTTTTGCAGATGACACTCAAATGTTCACCGCACGCATAACAACGCCAAGTGTCCAGTTGCGGTGGATGTGTGTTTACGCCGGGAGATTAAAGTACAAAAGTGGAAAGTTCCAGTCATGGGCAGTAGACATAAAGCTACTATTGAAAGTCGCAAGTATTCGCCGTAGTGACGCTGTGCGTACAAACGTTCCGTAAAGAATGTAGATGCAAATAGCTGCTTCTGAGCGTATACCAACCAAAATTCATGGTCATGTCTGCAGAGGAAAATGCATTAAAATCTCCCAGTTTCATACGCTCTTTAGCGTGCATGTTATAATAATGTTCAATATTAGAAAAAAAACATATTTCTGAAACAACGAATGAAAAAATATTTTAATGAACTATTGTCCTAATTGAAACATGGATCAACATTGTGAAGGTAATTTTTTTGAATGAACCAAAAACACATAATTAGTTTTATACTTTACTTGAAATCTTTACAAATCGCAAGTGGCCCTTTGAATTAAGAGTGTTTTCAGGTGAGTAAGAATTGATTGAATGAAAAGCCACGTGGTCTTTATTGTTCAAAAATAGAAACGAGTCAAGAACACGTGAGAGGTTACCATTCAAGGATTTAAATCGAATCTGCAATCCAAATCAGCTGTTTGAATTAACGAGTACCGAACGTCTGGCGTCAATGCTTTAAATTCAATGTTTTTATAAACGATTATATAGGTGCTAAGCTAGACGTAAATATTTGGTTTGTAAGCCTTGATTTTCAGCGTAAAATAATGTAAGTATTTTTTTTAAGTAGTTTACTGACGGTTAAAATAAATATTCTTATACTGATATTTTGGCCCAATCATGAAGATGGACTGTGACATCAATGAGGAATTTAGTTAAATTAATAAGTTAATAATCTACATTATAAGCTATGTAAAAACTGTAAAATACCCCGTAAAATAAGTATTTAAATTACTCATCGGTCTATTAATGTGTCATACGCCATTTTCACGTGCATGGATTTACTGCTGACAATACGTATTATCGCGGCCATAACAAGAAAATGCACAAAGTTGCAAGATTGCATTCATAATTCAAAAAAGTTCGGAAGCTTCTGAATTTTTACAAGACAGTTGGAATTTGTTCAATATCTTCGCATGCTTAATATAACAATAGTGTTGAACCTGTCGGTAAATTTTATTAAAACTCATTTTGAGGTATACCGATTTTCACGACCTGTCAAATAGTATCATATAATGTCAACATCACATCTCTCTTACTCTTGAAGAATGAGATTGAGATGAGACACACTATTGGTGCAAGTAAATACATAATTTTTTCTTCAGATAATAATAGCATCTAAATGAAATCATTATTAGTAAGTACCTATTCAGAATACTATCGCTGTATTTTATTGCATTTAAATAACAAATACATTTTATAATTCATAATAATCCAAAATTATTTTTTTGTAAGTAGACGAAACCATAAATAATAAAAAATAAAGTTAGGTGTGTACCTACCTGTCCATTATTTTATTATGAAAAGCTCATCGATAAAAATTTTGTAATAAAAGAAAGAAAATTTATTCATACTTGCGGAGACTTCACAATTTAAAATGGTGAATGAATTGAAAAATATCTTTTTCAAACGTTAGATTCAGTAGAAACATCCTGACACTCTTTTGGAAGGAGCTTCTTTTTATATTTTCCAACCTTTCGCCTGAATAAATACAATAAAAAAATTTAGGATATCTTCCACTGAAGATTTGCAGCTAAAAACTGGAAGGACTGTCTCAGACAAACAGAAAATAGGCTGTATCGAATGTCAATTTTGCTGACGTTTGCATTATTTTGTCTGTTTGGCCGTCGACAAGACTCTCGAGATCTGCTTTCATCACTAAATGTCAAATGTTTATATTTTATTCTAGACATTACGGTCCAGATCAAATCGCAATTAAAAAAATATTCATCGCAAATCTTACACATATTATAATGAATTTATAACTAGTATTTTTTTATATCCAGTCCAGAATAATCATTTAAAATGATAGGACAGATTTATTGTTTGAAAGAATATTTATGTGAATTATGGAGCGGAAACCTCAAACTAATATTTGCTCTAAAGTGGGCATCTTTCCTTTATTATTATATTTATTTTACTTATGCGTTACCGGGGGCCTAAAACTGAAATAATATATGCACCCATACTCTATTTTTACCATGATAATAATACGTCTAACGTTAAATACAAAACTAACCAATATCCTTTGTGGTTATTTTATAGTATTATAAAATGAGAAAATCATAAAGATATTACATGTAAATATTATGTAGATATCCACCACAGCGATTACTTAAATTTAAATAAGCAGGTATATAATATCTTGTATATTATTTAGGTACAATATTGTGAATCTAAATATAAATTTGTGTACATATAAATATCTATAGACATAGGTAAACAACGTCGTTGTCCCCGGTGTATACGATAAGTCAAATATGCCCTTGATGTATAAATAAATACAAGATTATGCATGCATTTGGTATATAAAATTATTCAGTGCTAAAAACGTCCACTGTAGAAGGCATGTATTCAAAATGATAAGACGCTATTTTGCTAAATATTGAATAAATAAGTAATGCTTATTGAAATTGATATCATTTCAGTAGTGTTATAAATAATTCTGACTATGTATATAATTTGTACTATTTCGCAATGATAATAGTGTTCAATTGCTTTGGATATTATTTGATCATTTTAATAGAATGGTAATATTTTAGTTTATTTAGAGATAATTCTTAGTAAAGGTATTGAAGTTATACGAAAAATCTTAGTAGAAAGCGGTAGAGGCAGGTTTATCTACGTGGATGCCCGAGGCACTGTCTGATACATACAATAATAATTAAAAAATATAACGAACATTTCTTTCTTATAAAGACATACTGTAACTAAAATAATAATTATTGAGGAATACAGTGATTTTTTTTAACAAGTACAATTTGTTTGTAGTGTTTATGTTATGGGCGAATTTTATTCAAAATTGTTACATTGGAATTTTCCAAGTAATTTTATGTTATATTATGTCAAATGAAAATTACAAACAACTATTTTGAAAAACGAGCCAAAACAAATATTTCTAGCACTTGCATATAACGTACAAGAATCAGAAAATCAGAGAACCATAAAAAATTACAATTAAAAATTTAAATTTCAAACAGTGTTTAGTGTTAAATTTTAATCTCCATAAAAAATTGAAAATATTAAATGTTTTTATGTTAAAAGCATATGTTATTTCATATCAATGTAACCGTTATATTTTTCATTATTTTACTTTACAAATTAAAATATTAAATAAATCGATATGCGACATTCGATACAGTAAACTCAAACAATCGATTCGAAGCAATTGGATCGCATACAAAACATAAAAAATTTCACGTCATGTAACATAATATATGCGCGAGTAGGATTATTGTCACGCCTTGGCCCTTCGTTTTGCAACCCTTGAAATTAAAACTTGTCCAACAGTTTCGCGAGGGTTAAAATTGTCTGATTTTTTTGCACACAATGAAAAAAAGAATAATAGAAAAAAACAGGCACTGTCATCTTAGAGGGGTCGCGATTTATAAATAATAATATATATTTTTTTCATAGTGTGAAAATTACCATAAAAATTAGAGTTCTGCGTACCTTGGATATATTTGACTACCTGTTAAATGCTGTGTGAAGGTTGTTCGGGTTAATTCTCATGTAGATATCAAAATTTACATATTATAAAGTATCTAGCTAAACTGAGATAGCAAATTTGAATAATTATGGTAAGGGTTGAAAATGATAAGGACCTTTGGAAGTTAAATAATTTGTGGTGTATTTTGTAAAGCCGGATAAAACTTGAGAAGAAATAACGGTTTTTTTTAACCTACCTATTGATGAAATATATTTTTTTTGTACTATTATTAAACCGACAATATAAAAAGAAATTGGTAAGCTGGTACGGTGATAAAATGCTTGATAGAGAAACAATTAATTATTGCTACAGAGCTAATCACTACTATTAATCTATAGTAAGGTGGCAAAACATGATATGCCAATTTTTTGACAAATTGAGTTAGGTGTACATTCAGACTCGTCTCAGTAAGATCTACAAGATATCAAAATATGGTATGTCTAGGTCTTATAGGTAGGGAGATATAACCTGTGTCAATATCTGATTTTTTCATTGTTTGAATATTTTTCGAAGCTTAAAATTGCTCTTCTGAACAATTTAGAAAAACAGACATATCATATTTTGCCGTCTTACTACAGAATTTTATTGTTATATTAATCAATTATTATATACACCTTTTACCAGTAGCGAAGGGTGGAGGTAGGCTGTTAAGATCCACCATAAAAGTGCACATTAAACTTTGTTAGTCATACGTATTTGTTTTTATTGAACTAACATTACACTTTACAGATGGTACTGGTTAGTTTAAAAAAAAACAATTAAACCCTGTCTAACCAAACCATAATAGTTTTGGCATGTTTTGGGCGATACGTTAAAATTGTGTACATTTTTTCATTCCTTAGGATTTGTTTTCGATGGTTTCAGAATACATAATATTATTGCACATATTATTAATTTTTTTAAATTCATTAAGCCCTGCGTAAAACAAATCATAAGAAACTATTCTATCTATACAATATTAAAGTTATTTATGATTTAATTGCAAAATTTTACATATTTTATAGATAATATAAAGTATTTTTTGACTATTATCTACTATTGCTTGGTTTTTGCAGGGTTTAATTGAATTTTAAAAACTAACCAACATCATTTGCAAATTGTAGTCTTATTTCAATGAAAACAAATACGAATGACTGACAATGTTTAGTGTGCACCATTTATGGCGGATCTTAACAGCCTACCTCTACCCTTCACCACTGCCTTTTACATGTATAACTATGTAGATTTTACAGTGCAATTTAGGTAAATATTGAAAATAATTGATTAAATATTTATTTATGTGTGTAATTTTTAAAAATCTTTTTGCATGAATATGTATTTTAAAAATGTGCTTATTCTTGTACTGAACAGATCCAGATGATATATGATTTCATTGAATAACCTTTTTATATTACGTAAGTGTAGGTAATCTGTTTGGTTTCGATAAATAAAAAGTTTCACTATACAATATTATTATTTCATCACTATCTTGCAAAAATGTTAGCTTTTTATGTTTAGGAAATTAAGGTCTGTATTTCATAATTACATAATATCAAGAAGGCTATTTTTATATTATACAAAACGGCTATACTGTAGAGTGTATGTAATAAAATTCAATATTTACATAAAAATTTTACCAAACTTATGGACAAATATTGTTCAAAAGCACCAAAAAATTTTAAACAATCATACCATCACGATATACATACTTATTGTATATTACAATCAGTAAATTAGTAAAACTGACATGATAAAATTTAAATTAAACTATTATAAAGTCTTTTAAAAAGATCTAATATATGCGTATCTATCTACCTACTTTAAATATATCTTTATCCACGTGCGTATGTAGGTATACTTCTAACATCAAATTAAAATGCACCGTTTTTTTATAAATATATAATTTGGTTGCCGTTTTGCATATAGCTGCAGTGACTGATGCAAATATCTCTTGGAATAAGTAGATAGGATTTCTAGCTATTGTATTTTTGCCGTAAAAATATGCAGCCCGTGCTATATTATGTATTACGAATTTGGGGTTTTTACATAAATTTAGTAACCACCCCAAAGTGTCGCTTTCGGCTATGTTTAAATTATTAAAAAAATTAACTCGTGGACTATATTTGGCACGAGCTGCATATTTATAAAATTTTTAGTAGGTAGATGAGCGCATTTTAAATTTCTTTTATATCAATGTCATCTGGATGATTTGAGTAAATATAGAGTTGATATAGAGTAAGTAAAAATATTATTATATTTTTTAGGTATGCTTCAATGTATGATATCTTAATAAACTATTTTAATATAATATATATTTAAGAGTAATAATATTATATATATATATATATATATATATATATATATATATATATATATATATATATATATATATATATATATATATATATATATTTTATAATGGCTTTATAATAGGTACAACCTAATCAAACTTCGCTTTATATGGAAACTTAGATTAAATTAGAAAGTTTATAATCGTAAATCGCAAAATAAATCATTGCTTATTAAACCGATGGTTATGATTACGATATCAGGATAAGCTAAATCAAGATTAAAATACGTCTTAATAATTGTAATATAATGATAAACAAATCATACGTAAATACCTTTTCTTTATTTACAGTTGAAGTATATTGAGATAGTTTTACATAGTGATAGTCTGTATATGCATATTATTTTTTCATTCGTTCAACACATAAACGAATAAAAAAAAGTAGATTATAAATTTAATGCTCTTACCAATTAGTATTTTAATTTACTTTTTATATATTTTATCACGATGCAGGCTTATTTTACTTTACATAGTATTTTGTAATTAGTATATTGAAAATGTTTTTATAAAGCCGCGCAGGAGGGCTATTCTACCATATCACTAACATCAATAAAAAGGTGTTAAATATCCCATGTCTTATTCTGAGAGTTCATTATCACGGGATATGAAGTGTCAGGCGTGACGTTTTTTAACGCGGATGCGGCGATTTTGAAAATTGATTCTAACATTGCGTAAAGTATTATCAACAGATTGCAAAGATTTAGATTTTTATAGGATTTAATATATATTTTATATATAATACAACAATAAAACTAACCGGAATATAGCGCATATATAAAACAAGTTATTTTTTAAGGTTAAACAAAGTCAAGTTGACATAGTGTAAAAAAATGTTAGTAGCATGGCACATGAGCAGCGGTTGTTAAGTATTAACTTGCAATTTAGATAATCACCATGTATATATACAGAATTGACCCGAGTGATATCCGTGTTATTTTGGATCAAGAAAAATAACGGAAACGTTTTATCGTGTTAACTAGTAAACTAATTGGAATAGCTCTGCAGATAATTATTTTATAAAAATACAAAGAAAAACCTATAAGATACAAGACATTTTGATTGAGTGTTGTAAATTAATTAAAATAAATCATGCATTTATAAGTGCATGTTATATCAATGATTAATATTTTATTTATCTAAATATATAAAGATTGTATATAATATTTTGTATTGTCGAGGTTTGAATTTAAAATATTTAATAACGTTCTAATAATATAAGCTGTACAAATCGATACACATTCGTAGCATTACCCAATAATGTCTGATCACCAGGTAACAACGAATCATCTCCCCTCGGATTCAATCAACATATTCAAATTTCCCAGCAACACAATGCACGATAACTGCATAATTTCAAAAGAAATCAATTGAATTATGTTAAGAATTCATTATTATTATAGGTTCATGTGTGGTAGTTACATATTAGTAGTGGTGAATTTTTAGATATTTTAGCGAGCCGGTTTATAAATTAAACGACACAGCGACGAACGTTAATAACAAATTTCTATGAAGCAAAGTAAATTATCTTGATTGATAAATTATTATATTGATTTTTTTACCGCTTGTTCGTGAAAGTTGTTAATTAGAATATATTTGGCTGATATTTTTATAAATATGAAAATCATCAGTAGGTACATTGTTTAAGAAAGCAATTAGTAATTCAAACAAATAATAAAATTGTAACAATAAAATTATATTTTAAATAGTTCTTTTTAAATAATTATTAAATCCAGAAAAAAACCTTTAAATGAATAATTTCACTGATAACTTTCTTTAACGAAAAGTTCAGTTATACTAGGGACATCCAATAGAATGTAAAATATGTACCTAATTTAATTCAATTTACTGAGTGTCCAAAATAAAAAAAATATATATATATTTATATGTAGGTACTTATAATTTAAAAATAACTATAAAATGTCACCTTTTTATTATTTATGTATATAATTTTATGATTTCATATTACTTATGTCATTCAGAATTAGTTTGATAAGCTCTCTCGAAGATTTTCATAACCATTTGTATAGTTTATAGATTTAATATATTTTTATTCAATTTAAAAAAAATTCTAGAAAACTTTTTTTTACACGTAATCCTAGCTTCGGTTCTGTGATTATGCGTAAAACAACATATAATTTTATTTAAAAGTCGCTTATTTTTAAGAGTGCACTCCAGTGAAGTTGATATTTTCAAAATAAGTAATTTCACCCGAAAATCATGGTGATTAACCTACTTTTACTGTATTAATAGGTAATACGAATGTGTTTACGAACCGTTTGTTAGCTCTTTTATGGGACATCGCTATCACTTGGCCACAATACGAGCCTTGAGAAGCAATGAATATCGATTTGTAGAAATAATAACACAGTGTCGTCAGTGTCTGATGGATTTTATAACGAACATGTAACGATATTTCATTGTTGAGTAATAATATTGTAACGGTCGTTAGAACATTATAATGCGCCAAGCTTTATTTTTACTTGAATAAGCATAAGTAATTAAATTTATGCAAAATATAATTATTTAATGTATGAGTATGAAATTTATAAAGCAAAGTAGGTACCTTAGTATACGTTTTGTTTGAATTTATTTTTAAAAGCATTTTGACTTTGTAAGAAATATATTATTGGTAAATACCGAACTTAAAGATGTTTATAAATCGATTTAATCACTATGTGGGTAAAAAAAATAAATGCTTATTTTATATTATGAATCACTAACTTCATGCATGTAGTTTTGAGCCTGCGATGGCCGAGCGGTAATTAGAAAAGTCATAGGTCGGGTCGAATCCGGGGTCTGGTAAAACTACAAATTGTTTTTTTAATGTCTGTTGGGAGCTGTAGCATGAACTTGATAGACTGAGCAGGTGGCTAACATCCATTTCTCGTATGACAAAAATCTGTAGGAAAAAACCTCTGCGTAAGGCGGACGAGCTTTGCAATCGGATTGTATAAACAATAAAAAAAATCAGGTTCTTGTACATTTAAGGGAAGCCAGCGGTTAAATTTAAAAAAAAATCCGATATACCTACTGGATTATTTGTCAGGTTAGGTTTGGTTAAGTTACGTTAGGTTTTCAATCTTGAATTCATGATTTTTACCAAAATCGGCTACGAAAATTGGTGCGTAAAATTGGTACACAGAATTGTACCAAAAATCAATTTAAATTAAAAAAAACAAAAACACAGGAAATTTAGAACTAAAAATAAATGGGGGCGATATTATAAGTCTACTTAATGCGGTATTATCTTTGCCTATGTTTAGGTAATTTTATTTATATTAAAAGTCGATACGTATTTAAGACTAACTAGTAATTTGTATACAAGTATTACTAAAACGTAATGTCGTCACTTCAAAAACGCCATACTACAGCTAAATTGTAAATTTTATTTTTAGTTTTGATAGATGTAGAGAGAAAATTATTATTTAGCAGAGACCGTAGCTAAATAAAGCAATTGGTGGTAGCATTTTAAAGAAATCGCATACATTTGCGAAATTGTTTTCGGAAGGAAACGGCTAACAAATTGCCGAGTGAAATTTGGCGGAGGAAAATTTTTCATATTCGACACGCTTTACGAATTTACGTTTTTCTATACTCACACAGCACCGAGTGGACAGCAAGCAGAAAGTTAACTATTGTTTGTCATGAAAGAATAATAATTAAACCATTAAAACAATATACAAATCGTTATCCCAATAATTATATCTCGTTGTAAGTGTAATTAATTAGTTTTGAATATTAAAAATGAATGTGTTTATATTATATTATGTACCTATGGCATAGTATAATAAAATTTAGAAAAACAAAAACTTAAACCGTTTGATAAAATATGGAAATGTCAAGTATGGAATCTAGATTGATTGAAAACGAGATAACTTTTAATATGCTATTTGCGTTGACAGTCTTATGACTAATTGTTTGATATGAAAAAATAGCAATGTAACGTGTTCAGTATTCATTATTCTATGAATTGGCTTTAATGTTATAGCAGACTATTTCGTAGCAGTTTTGTATAGAAATACCACAAAATAAAAATGTTAATATTTTTTTCGTAATATCAATAAGTTCATACTTAAAAAAATTAATTCTAGTGATTTTTGTTTTAAAACTGAATGTAAAACGAGCGAGCAAGGCCAAGATGTTTTACTTAAACTGGGACTATTGTTTCAACAATCTACCAGTAGTTAGTACCTACATATACCTATATACCTACGATTAATTTTCCCATTGATGTCCGATCCTAATAATATTATATGGGCCTCCACAGAGTGGAGGTTTGTAATCACGGATTTTTGTTTTCACGAGTAATGGATGTCAGCCACTACTTGCTCAACCTTTTTGGTCCATACTCTGACTCATAAACAAATTGAAAAACAATATGAGTACTTGTCAGACGCCGGATTCGAACCTGCGACCCACGGACGCTATAGGCCGACGCGCGGCCATCGTGGGGTGGTAGGTAATACCTACCTAACTATGCTATTAATTATTGGTGGATTGATAAAAATACTTTTTTTTATTTTCAGAAACAACAGGCGAAAACAGATAAAACCACAACATAGATTTTCAATTTTCAGCAGTAGTTTTTGACATAGCACGCGATCGTTTCACTACTTTGTAAGGTTTTAATTTTCCACCATTAGTTAGGCACTGTCTCAGCCGAATGGCGTGATGCTACACGTTTGATAATTAAGAATGAATTAAAAATTAAAACAAGATAATGTTGTCTGCCGCTTGTTGACATAGGTAACATTAATTAATTCTAGTTTATTGTCGTTGTTGCTACAAAACTTTTTCACTTAATGAGGAGCTGTCACAACATTATAGAAGCCAGATGCTTAATCACACTAATTTTCATAAGAGACCTTAGCCTGGTCACACATATAAACTTATCTCAACTGCAACCCGTCAAATTTGTCGACGGATTTTTGTTGTCCTGTTGCCTTGTTGTCATTTTCATTCTAGAGCCAGAGTGAAAAGTTATGAAGCATATTATAGTCTACCCACTGCTGCACATAGCATTGCTGCGACATGGTACACTAGCGTAGAATAGCGAAATGTCTAATTGGCGCATGTGCAGAAGCTGTTTTTTCATTTGTATCGGTTAGCTTCGTGATGTTACTGTCCCGGCATGGTCACATCAAGAGGAAGAGAGTTGCAACTGGCAACTTGGCAGTTTTGATTTATGACCATATATCATAGTCGAGACGATTTTATATATGCTTTAGATGGCTGAATTCGATCGTTTATCGACTAAGGTCATTACCAAGGTCAACTGTAAACAGGCCAGGGTACTGAATTACGAGTAATGATGGTAGTGATACTTATTGATTTTTTTCAAATGCAATTCGGATACCTATTCGTAGTAAATGAAGATTTTTGATTATATATTTCATTGAAATCAATAATTAACGAATTACCTTTTATTTAAATATAAAACAAGTATTAGCCATAGCTACCACTACGATTGAAGTTTATAGTTTCGTTTCACGACCTGACTATGATAGGCTTTGGGTTTAGCAGCAGAATTATTGCAAAAAGCGAATGGCGGCTGTCAAAATAATTAGCAATATCATTACACAGAAACTAACAAACATACCTACCTGTACGTTTGCTTAAATTAAATTTATTATTAAATTTTTGATTCGTTATATTTATTTCATCAAATATTAAAGTCGATTAAAATACCTATAACACTTTTTTGAACATCATTACCGAGCAGAAAGCAACTTACATTGCTAAATAAAAGCACGTAATTTAACGTCAAATACCTATAATTAGTACAAACATGTTTTAAGTCATCCCTACAAAATCATGCAAAGTTGTGATAAAATTATAGAGATTGGGGTTACATCAAATCTCATAAATATACCCCGAACCGGTGTTAAGTGTTAAGTTAAGAGTGACATAGTTGGAATAGATCTGCTGAAGCAGGTATAACAACATTATAATTCATTAGGTATAAAATAGCAACTAATATTAGC
The DNA here is from genome assembly GCF_057557595.1 of Rhyacophila brunnea. Lineage (NCBI taxonomy): Eukaryota > Metazoa > Arthropoda > Insecta > Trichoptera > Rhyacophilidae > Rhyacophila > Rhyacophila brunnea. Next base: position 45,779,617 of record NW_028233361.1, on the reverse strand, counting down.
GTGGTTATAATTTATTTTTGCTTATAACTTAAATACAAGTTTTGCCTTTAATTTTTGGTTAAAATAATTACACGGAGTGAGTTAAACATATATTTTCGCGTGCCGTTATTATTTTCATCGTCTTGAGAGAAAAACAACCCGCGGACGGGGGTGTTTTGCATATTTTGTTAGTTATTTGATTGCATTTGTGTATTCAAAAACAAAATAGTCACATTACCATTTCATTACATGCAATTTGTGCAGTTTACCGTTTGCGGGATTTTTTTATTATTTTCTTCCCGCTGTGTTTTTTAATGTTTAGTGCTTTCCAAAGAATAAATAACAACCGGTTCCATTGATGTAAAATACATCAATGACCGGTTCACTGAATTATTATTAATTATAATGATATTATCTTGATAATTATGTCAACCAATTACTGAGAAATAATATAGTAACAAACGCACTATAAAAACTATCTAATACGAATAAAAAACATAAACACATATTATGTTGACAAGCAAGAAATCGTGGCTATGTTTTGGGGGGAAAACGATAGGTACTGCTCTATCAGACGTAGTAACTCAATATTTTTTGAAATGTTGTTTTGATTACTGCATGCAAATCTGTACGATGTGAACTGTTCAAACTACTTTTTAACTTAATAGCAGTGTTTTTCTATAAAATTATAAGTACACCAAAAACAAAATCACAAAACTAGTCCCATGAAAAGTTCCATTGGAAATGGATAAAAATATGCTTACTAGTCTTACTAAACTTGCAAAGTAGGTACTCTTTCAAGCTCCACCTATACAGTTAAATCAGTATACAATGGCACCATGGACACGGTAAAAGAACCGTGCAGTTGTAGTGGTATTGTTTGATAGCATAGAAACAAGCATTGCAGAAAATAATTGCAATACAACCGCGTGTCGCATACGGTGCCACTGTAGAACGATTTACATATACATATAACCTAGAATGGCCAAAACGGATTCGGTTCAGGCTTACACCATATTTACGTGGTAGTCTCAAACCAGGAAAGTCATCTGAATGAATTTAAAAATACAAATTGCAAAAATATTAATTTAGATATTATGTTACTTTGATGTCAAAAAAATGTCTCGAAAAGGTCGATGAAAGAAGAAGAAAAGTAGATAAGTTTATTATCTATAATCTATATAGTAAAAACGTCGCCTTGTCTACAAACTCATTACGCTATCCAATTTAATTCGCGCGATCATCGACTACTTTATGCGAGCCGGTGAAACCATCTTAGTAAAAGGACATCACTAATTTACTGATATTTTTTAAATTGCTTGCAATGCGCTCATTCCATAAAATAGTATGTACCTAGAGGTAGCTAGAAAATCACGTCAATCTTTTTTGGTTTTTCTTTCGCAAACTATGAGGGATGTCTACAGTATATTTTTATGCACCGGATCTTGCATGTTTTCGGAAGTAATTGTGTACTAAGCCGACAGTTAATTTGACAAACAGTTCAAATGCTTCATCGTTTAAGTTATTCCATAAATATATCGCAATAATAATTATTATACCAATATAAGCGTTGTTTATTCTTTTATTCTTCTGTCATAGGATACCCGACACATAATATTTATGTATAATTTTTATTTAAGGCAACGGCTAAGGGTGGGAGTAGACTGTTAAGATCCGACATAAATAGTGCACACGAAACTTTGTCAGTCATACGTATTTATTTTAATTGAACTAAGACTACAATGTGTAGATGGTATTTATTAGTTTTAAAATTTCAATGAAACTCTGCTCAATCCAAGCCATAGTGGATATTAGTCAAAAAATATTCATTTATCTATACATAATTTTAGATATTATTTTGTAAATAGAAGAATATTTGTTTATCAATTTTGTTTTGATATTGTCAGGGCTGAATTTAACTAACCAACATCACCTGCAATTTGTATGCTTAATTTAACGATAACTACAAGCAGATTCAAACAGAGGATGATCGACCATGGTGGCACTATGAAAATAAAAGCAGAAAACGCTGGGCTGCAAATAAACCAGTCAAAAACTAAGTATATGGTCAGCACACGCGATCAGGTACCGCTGCAGAATATAGACATAGGACAGCATGCATATGAAGGGGTGGACAAGTTCATGTATCTCGGATCCAGCCTAAATACCCAAATTAAGACAGCAGAGGAGATAAAAATCCGCCTTATCTCCGGGAATAAATGCTGGCATGCCTGCAAGCGACTGGTGGGGTCGAAAATTCTAGGTCGAAGAAGTAAACCTCTAATTTATAAAACAATTATAAGGCCAGTGGTCACTTATGGCTGTGAGACTTGGTGCTTAACTCAAATCGAGGAAAACAAATTAGCTGTCTTCGAGCGCAAAATACTCCGCAAAATCTTTGGACCCACGTTGGAAAATGGGAACTACAGAATAAAAATGAACCACGAGTTGGACGTGCTGATTGAACAGCAAACAATCATAAGATACTGTAAGTCCCAAAGACTACGATGGGCGGGACATGTGGAGAGAATGCCTGAAGTTAGAGCGCTAAGGATCATGACGAAGTGGCTATCCCAACGGAAGAGACCCAGAGGCCGTCCAAGAAGGAGATGGGCTGACGCCGTAGAAGTGGACTGGCTTCATATAGGAAGACCTGGTAACTGGAGAAGTGTGGCGAGAGACCGGAGTGAGTGGAGAGCGGTTGTGGAGGAGGCCAAATCCCACCCCGAGATGTAGCGCCGTGGAAGAAGAAGAAGAAGAATTTAACGAAAACAATTAAGTATTACTAAAAAAGTGTGCATAGCATACTTTAACTATCATGGTTAGGTTTGGGTAGGGTTTAACTGATTTAAAAAAAAAACTAACCAGTAACGTCTGTATGTTTTATTCTTAGTTCAATGAAAACAAATAAGTTTGACTGACAAGTTTAGTGTGTACTATATATCGCGGATCTTAACAGCCTACCTCTACCCTTCGCTACTAGGTTATACCTAGTTAAGTGTCTAGATAGGCACTTGTTAGTTATACTTTGGCTGGGATTAGGTAGGGTTCAATTTAATTTTAAAAAAACTAACCAGCACCATTTGGTAGAAAACAAATAAGTTTGTCTGACAAGTTTAGTGTGCACTATAACAGCCTATCTCTACCCTTCGCTACTGTGTTATACCTAGTATCTAGATAGGCACTTGTTAGTCATACTTATGGTACTTATACTTTGGCTTGGATTAGTTAGTGTTCAATTTAATTAAAAAAAAAAAAACTAACTAGCACCATCTGCAAATAAAATTGTATTCTTAGTTCAATGAAAATAAATAAATTTGACTGACAAAGTTTAGTGTAAACTGTTAACTATTCAAAATGTCGAATCTTAAGGATACCATTTACTTATATTATGTATTTTACACTTACAAAATACAAGCAATGATTGGCTTAAAGATTGAAGTTATGTACATTCACCACTCTAAGATAATTAATAAGTGGTTAATAGATATTGTAATGTCTATCCGTATGAGAGAATAGATAACCATAGAATAGATAGAAAGCGAACAGTGAACACTGAGAAAAACAAACCACCACCATACAAACATATCGATTTTATTCCCGTCGATATGTAATATACTTCATTCCACACATAATTACTGGAAGGGGGTTACTTTATTAATGAAAGTACGTTAACTAAGCCCCTGCAAACACGAACAGGAACAAAGTTGTTTGTGGAAATTACTTTTTAAATAAAAAATTATCACAAATTAAACTGTTGATATTGACAACGTCAGAAACGATATTATTATTTTCGATATGCAATATTCTTTGATAGAAATCAGAAGAAATAATACATCAATAATGGTCTATAATGAGTAATCGTTAGTCAAGAAAGTAAACCATTTTAAAATTATTTGTACACTTTAGAAGTATAGATTTGATGGTTGTGATCATCAGGGAACTCAATAATAATGGGAACTGAAATACCTACCGGGTGTGTAGAAACAGGCAATCGATCTCGAGTGTGGATATATTAATAACAGCTCTCGTTGACTTGTGTGTCTCTGATAACTATCTTATAAATCGGGAGCATTAGTTGTTTGTTCTCCCGAGGAGCAGAACTAACCTGCCATTGGTGATGCCAATTGGGAGGGCAATAACTCTGTTCAACCAAATCGCTTCGGATGTTGATATATTCCATCTACGTGTGGATGAGTATAGGTGGACGTTATTTTATAAATTCTTAAAATAAGGTCTGCTTAACTCATCCGGTGTACTTCCTTGTACCTACCTATATATTTTTTTTGTATTTACACATTTATACTGTAGAATAAATTAATACCGATCTATATCTTTTGTTATGTATTTAATATTGTTTTAATAATATTTCTTTGTTTCTAAATGTCATGTTGTGAACGTCTTAAACTTATAATTTGTAATGTCCACAATATTTAAAAATAAATGAATTGAATTGGGTTGTATGCACTGATGCTCATTCAATATTGGTGTATTTGAAATTGCAACACACACTATTGCACGTCTATAATGTGTGGGTAATTTTCGTACTCATAGTCACACATTCAAAACTTTGTGTCAAAATGTAGTGTAGGTATTGGGGAATAGCTTATCAGAATTCTATTTATTATTCTGTGGTTGTGATTCTTCAAAAAAAGATGAAATAAAATATTACATGATTGTATTAATCATATATTAAGAAAAGACTATTTCTAGAAACTATATACAATAATTTATTACTGGTTTTTATGGTAACCACCGACTTTTAGACTTACCCTGTTAACTAATTTATTATCTGCAGCTTTTCATCACTTTAACTGCGAACCCTCGCACTTTTCCGGGTTCATTCCACATATCCAGACACTATTAGTCTGGCGATAAAAAAATTAGCCTACACCTATAACTAAGTATCGTGGTAAGTCAATCTTTCATTAGAAAAGTTATATTGAGATTTACATATACAAATTTAGTCGAGAGAAAATATTATTTTCTCCTTAGACTATAGATACATATTTCTTTAAATATATGTATATCGTCAGCGCTCATATATTTGGTGGTTATTTATATGAGATAATGACAGTTTTTGTACTGATTGAGGTATATGAAGATTAAGGGTAAAACTGTAATTTGTAATCATTCTATCATAATATGTCTATTGTAGGCACTTTTATGACCATAACGAATAATGGTATTAATAAAAGTATACGGTGATTTAGTAGACTTTTTGGTGTCTTTGTGACTAATTATATTTACGCCACGCTCAGTCGCTACAACTAACGATAGCCACCGTTAGTAACCGCATGCTACGGATTGCATTGGTATTATTGTTTATATAGGATATCTACGCACGTTGCGTAGCGTACGATAGAAGAACGTGACTGACTGTAGAATGAGAAAAGTCCACAACTAATCAGTGCAGTTAAAGACAGGCCCTCCTTACGACATTGTAGTCGTCGCAGCTCTTACTTGATTCCAAATGCATCCGATTAGAATCTCCAATTGAATAAAAAAAATACAATTAGAGATTCTAATCGGATCCATTTGGAATCAAGTAAGACCTGTGTCGACGCACGCTAACTGCAGTATCGTGTGTCTGAGCCCTTACTTACAACGCACTTTACCAGCATACTTTCCCTATTGATGATACAATAAATTAAGAAAAGACAACTTGTATCAGCACAAAAATTCATTTACTGCTTGAGTCTTATAAGAATGTATTAAACATATCAATGGATAAAAAATCGAGAGAGAATTATCATGAACATTTAAATGTATAATTAAGCTTGATTTATAAAAATCAACGTGAAACCGGTCACAATTTCACATATAAATTCTTAATACAAAAATCATTGTAAATATTTGTCAATCAACAAGGAAAAATAAATCATAACAATTGACACTTAATGAAACTAGTATCCATAATATGATGCGGATACCCATTGCCGACTAAAGTAAAAAGCCCATACATTCACAACGACTGGTCTTACTTTTTCCGCCCCTCCCGTTGGTGTCTATGTATGAACTGTCATTGTTATATAGAGTGCTCATACACGTCTGTCGTGTTCACATAGGTAATGGTTTGATTTGAATAGATAAGTTACATGATAAATAATACACTAGCATTAACACACCTTCTACAAATGTAATGCATAGATCAATGTTTTATATTTTTTGGAAATTGATATTACCACCGGTTTTTGTGTGAAGGACTAGTCTGACTTTGACAGCTGATGAATAACTGGAATGTATATTATTTATAAATAACACTGATAGTTAATATATTTGATTTGAGAATTTTTTATAATTCAATTTGAGACGAAAAAGGGTGAATCGATATGTCAAGCAATCAGGGATCTGATTTTGTCAGCTTAAAAGTGGACCACTCGTTGGTGGTGCAAAAAGTAATGTTCAGGTTTTATTAATCTAAAGATGGCATTGGGATACCGCATCAGCTTCTAGTGTTGAGAGTCGAAAGTTGTTTTTCTATTTCTAAACATCATTATCAAGTTTAAAAAATTTATTGGTACAACCTCCACTCTGTGGAAATTTATATAATCTTCTTAGGACCGATCATGGCTTAAAAATGGTGACTTTGTTGTTATTAATACTAAGATATTGCGCGACTACATCGACGAGCCAGCTATTAACAAACATCGCTGCCTGTGATTGGATTAAACAAGGGCGAGGGGAGTTGGAGGGTGGCAAATAAAAGGTGGGGTGAGGGGGGCTATTGATATGATACATTCGAAGTTTAGTGTCAGTAGTGATGGTCCGTGGTTCAATGGTTTCATTATCATGTTTATCTTTAGGTATAAATTAACCCCCTCCACTTTTTAAAAATTAAAACAACTATGTAATAATATTATCCTTATTATTTTTTTATCATACTTCTTACCTACGACAATATAAATTATAATCATTATAATTGCAGTTAAAATTTTGCGTTCTGTCTTGTCAAGTTACTTTACAAAATATTATTACAAAATTTGAAACACATAAGAAATATAACTATGTACCTACATTTATTAAAAAATATATATACACCAAGCGGTACTCAAATCTTCATCTAGTCATATTGACAAAAATATTCAATATGACGACTGACATAGTTAAATTACTCCACACCCGGACAACATAATAATTGGAAAGCGATGGCACTGTATTTTTTGGGATAATAAGTTTCTGGATGAGGCGAACGAAGGTCCTTCAAAGTTTCGTTAAGCCAAGAATGATGTCAGATGAAAGCTTCAAAAAATATTTTACCATAAAGAGAAACAATACCCGGTAAATATATTCTTATAAGAAAATTGTAAACTTTTTATCGTATTATTAGTATTCCAGTTAAAATTAAAAATATAATTTGAATTTATTTTGTTTGTATGTCTAAATTAAATTCAATAATAATGAGGTTCCTTACTTACTTTATGTAGTTAATTACATTTGTTAGTTAATACAAAACTTAACTACCAAAAGAACCCAACGCAACGTAGACACATTAATATCTAATAGCGTCTAGTAATAAAGAAAATTTAGATTGCTTGCTCGCTTTTTATATCTTCATAGGTGTATTATACATAATATTGAATTTCATTAGAAGAAATTTTCACAATAATTATTGAAAATACTTAATTTATATTCTTTGACAAATACTACCTAAAAAATTGTGTTCGGAAAAAATATTATTTCAAGTATTTTATATACTTATTGTAATGGATTTATTTTGTTTCTGTACTCCATTTGAGTAATTTTTGCGACCCGGATTTCACCTTTCGGCATCTTCATGCATTTTTTATTGTGATCCTTGACTTAATAGGTAGGTGATAAAGTTTTTACCTGCTTTATTGTATTAATTTGTTATATAAGTTAGAATTAACTGTATTCGAAGTCAGTGTGTATGTAGGTACCATTGTTGAGTGCGCATGAACCTGAAGATGCCGAATGAAAAAAAAAGATTCAAATGAAATAGTATAAAATTTAAATCCATTAGAATTTAAATTAAAATTTCATCAAGTACCCTCAGTCGATAGTATTAATATTGTATACTTATCTATAATATGTTTAACTTAATCACAGGAGAAACAAATAAGATACAAATGCAAAAACCAGTCGCCATACTATACCAAGAGTTTTAATCTACCTATTGGTTTATGGTCAGATCATAAAATGTAAGAAACACAAAACCGCCTGAATATCCTTAAACATTTAACGAAAATTGAATGCACTTTATACATTTATAATAATATATTTATGTAAACATTGAAAATAACATGTTGTTTAACACGCGTATAAGTTTATATCATATTTATTTATATTCAAGAATTGTACCGTCTTACAGCCATTTCTATTATTTTTGTGTCCCCATGTTTTACTAATAACTTCAGAAATCATTTCGGTTGGGTAGGGAGAATGACAAAAGTAAATTTCTTCTAAAAATATGCAACATTTACTGGTTCGTTCGGAATATTATAATTAAAATTCCTTTATCTATGTACCATAATATATTAATTGCAGATGCTCACATTTATCTCAAATTACTAAGTGTATTTTTTTTCGATTATTGTCAGTGGCAATGGTGCCCAGTTAGGCCGTGTAGGTGAGCGACACCATTGAAGCGACCATGTGATGTCTTGCGGGGGGTGAAGCTCACCCCTGGAATAAAATTGTGGAAAAAAATGTGACTCATCGGAGTTGCGGCGGACGGTTTCGGCGGGGGTAGCGTGTACTTGTGCCCCCACTACTGCGGACGCCCCTGCTTAACTCATTCAGATTCGACTTAATTAATAATGCGATGCACAAAATACTTATGCACAATTCCCTCTAATTATATAGATTTTTTTACCTAATCTCAATTTTTTGCTCTATTCAATTAGTAATCGTTTGTAATGTTTAATAAACTACGATAACATAAAACGTATCTACCTACGTACGGAAAGTATAAAATCGTACAAAAAATTACAACAAAAACAAATTAATTGGATATATTTAATTTACGTAAGTAATCTAATTCCTGTGAATGAACTTCCTATCTATATAACATACAAATCCAGTAATTAGTTATATTTACTTTAGTTATACTTTTATTCAATGGCCATTATGTGCAGCATTGATAACGGAGTGACAACTGAAGCATCTATCGACTAAAAAATAGTTCTCGGAATTCATAAAGTTATAAAATAAAATTATATCAAAGATATACAAAGAGACAGGAGGCGGTTCGGATCCGGACCCCCCCAAGGAATAAAAAAATGAATCTTTTTATTTGAATGGAATATTAGGACAAACTTCTTAGGGCAAAGATACACGGCGCTGCAGTTCGACCGCAGTGACGCAGGTCTTACTTGATTCCAAATGCATCCCATTAGAATCTCAAATTACATTTTTTTAAATCCAAGTATAGATTATAATCGGATGCATTTGGAATCCAGTTATACTTAGGTAGACTTAAAAAATTCAATAATACATTATAACAATAGATACAAAATATTTTTATGAAATGGACCTGTAGGTACATACAATTTTTCTGTTTGTGTGCTTGATTATATTATGTATTATAATAATTATTATTTTTAATCTCTAACGAATATAGGTTGAATCTTTTAATTCAGTGAAACCTTCGTTTTTGTCAATAAATACCTATATGTATATGTTCTTATAAATACGAGAACAATAAAATTAGTGATGATGTCCAATCACAGCAGTCTAGTAAAAATGTGGTGTATTGCCTAATATAGTAGGTGAGACTATCACATCATGTACACCCAGGCTTTGAGAAATTCATATAAATATATTGTAACCTCACCGAGTCGAACCCGGACCTTTGGACGAGATGACAGTGTCTCACACACCAAACTACGAGGACCACATCTTCTTTTTTAAGTATGTACTATTAAAAAATGTTTCTGTTTTTTATCATACATTATTTATATTATTTTACAACATGGTTTGTTTTGTATTTACTCGTCATAAAAAGATTTCTCCTTTTACACATTTTAAATGTTAGTGTTGATTCTCTGTTATGTTAGGTTAAGAGTACTCAAAGCAAAATGTATATTTTTACAAAAAAAAAATATTATAGTATTAAATATTATCGTGATATTTGATACCTGAAGGTGTTAATGAGGAGGGAGAGCTAGCGATTGTTTGCAACACCCTGCACCCTGTTCGAAACCGAACACCGTTGCGAAGCTTTCGATAAGATTGAATTCAGGGCCTTAATCGGTTTAATTAATAAAAGTAAAAAATAATTTGGTACCTACTCGTAACTCATTAACACATTTGATATATTAATTATTGCTAGAGTGATGATGTTTTATTATTTTTTATTAAGAAGAGGCTACTTTTTTATTGACATAAAAAAACTATATTACCTAATCATAGATAATAAATTTAAAAAATTCATTATACTTAACTTTCTAAAAAGCTTCTTAAAAGGTCTGAGACTGCGTATGGTACGTTGTTATGTGCTCGCAATTCTTTTCTATGGTATGGAAGTATGGACGCTAAACCAAGAGATGTCACGGAGACTTGAAGCTTTCGAGATGTGGCTGTATAGACGCTTCCTCAAAATTCCTTGGACTGACCGGGTGACAAATGTTGAAATTCTCAATCGAATGGGGAAGGACCGAGTAGTTCTACGTAGTATCAAAACCAGGAAACTACAATACCTTGGCCACATTATGAGAGGACAAAAATACAGCATTCCCTAACTTGTCATTCACGGAAAGATCAATGGGAAGCGTAGCAGAGGACGGCGCCGCATTTCGTGGCTTAAGAACCTCCGTGATTGGTACGAGTGCAGCTCCACTGAACTGTTCCGGGTAGCAGACGACAAAGATAAGATCGTCTTGATGGTGGCCGACCTCCGCTAGGGGATGGCACAATAAGAAGAGAAGAAACTTTCTTAATTAAAAATTAATAGTTAGGTACCTACTATATTATTAATACGAGTATTATGAATTTCTAATTGAATCGAGTCTTGCCTTAGGGCAAAGAGACACAGCGCTGTAAATCGATACGTAATGCAGGTCTTGATTTTAAATATACACTTTTACCCAATTGGAATCAAGCAAGAACCATGACAGTTCGCGTGAAGTAACTGAAAATTACGGCGTTTTAACCCTAGTGGCTTAATGTCGAAGGCGTAATCTGATATGACTGATCCAAGATAGGGATAAGTAGGTACTGCATGTCAGTCGCCATCTGATGGAAGATATGACCAAAAGAAGAAGAAGAGCCTATACTGATTGGCATACATGTGTATATTGTCGTATTAGAGCATATTAGTAATAGAAATAATTTCTTGTTTGAGAATTGGAATAGTTTTAATAAAATTGTCACCCGAAAATGCTTATTTTTTTATTGAAACTATTATAAAACCATTATTTACTATCTCATCGTCATTAACATTATTGTATCTAATATTCCGTGTATCGAGCCTGGGAATCCATCGACCATTTCATTGAAGATTCACGATGGGGAAAACCTTCGCTGAAGCGTAGATGTGGAGGATTGAGGAACCAGTACTTGATTTATGCTTTTGAAAAAGAAGACGCTTGTATTGAAGAACTATAGTTCTCTAGTTTTGAAGACACAATGTTACAGTGACTCTAGTAACAACGTAGACGCAATCATCTGTGGCGAATACTCCTTATGAGGCTATTATTTAAACCAACAGCAAGGTAATAAAAAAAGTATGTAATATGTATATACATTTTATACTACTATAAGGAATATACTAACAGAAGCATTGATGTATAATATAATACAAAAATTATCGCAATATACCTACTCTACGTAATTGTATATTTCGTTCGTTCAAAGGCTTTAATAATCCGTACGTAAATGTATAATGTTTTGTAAAGAATATTATGCCATCTATTGGAAAATTCTATTGAAATAAATCGGAAAATTGCACTACAGTAAATAAGATCATGTCAAAAAAGTTTCCTACGCCGTTAAAACAACATAAATTTTGAAAAATTAAATTAAAATTTTATTAATTGTGTTTAAAAACTAACAGTTATGTTATATTTTCTTTATTTTATTATACGAAATGATTCTACGTAAACATTTGTGTTGTATTAATAGATTTTTGTTTTAAAAGAAATAAATGTTGATGCACTTGCTCAAACTTATACTCTGGGTTCAAACACTCATATCGAAAAACAACATGTGATTGTACGTTGACAAAAATTAGCCTATTCATAAGTTGTAATATCATATTATTATTATTATCTTTCCATAATTGCATGACTGACAAGTTCCTACCTTGACACCATAACCACCACATTGCTTACAGACTTTCAAAAGTCACTCTTTGCCTCTCATTGTCATTTTCCTTCTTTATATTATTGGTACTCGTATCTAGTTGTGTTTCCAATGTTAGTTACCATCACAAGCATTACATTTACAAAATGTTAGGTAAATTATATATCGTTTGGGTTTGGGCCAAATTAATAAGTGGTAACCCTACGTACAACTGAACTTGCTCACTTATTTTCGGCATGGATAATTATTATGGGCCGGCATAATGAATGGCAGGTTGTTGGAAGAAAGCGTTTTGACGCAAATCATTATTGATTAGCGTTCTACAAATGGATAGGAATATTATGTTTGCGCAACACTCGCCAAACACGTGATCAAGCTTTGAATAAAGAGGATTTTATAACCAAGATACAAAACACATTCTTTCAGCGATTATAATTATATAATCGTAATAGATTCGGATACGAATCTTTTTAGAAGCATTATTTTTTTAGTGTTATAATATCTGCATGCATCTGTAGAGATATTGCATAATGCAGTTCTAGACGGTGCTATTTTTCCACGTGGAATCTAATTGTAAATGTGTAAAAAGAATTCAATGTTTTCTTCACAAAAAAACATTAAAACTAGCTCGAATTACTAAAAAAAAATATTGAACATATTCAAACATAACATATCGACAGTTCATTTTATACCTATCAGTTCTTTAAATTGGAATTTTGTATTTCAATTCGAATTATTATATGTCTCGCTATATATACATACTTAGATACGAAATACTTTAAATGGTTATCTTCTAGGAAGCTTCCTCTTAGTATAAAAATAATATTCTTATGAATGGATTCTATTAACTGCTTAATTAATTATAAATAATTAATAATTTTCATATGTATTAATAAATAACGTTTATTATGAACTCATCTGACGGACCCTGCATTATAATATAATGCAGTTATAATATACATATGCAATATAATATATTGAATTAATTTTACAGACTATATACATGGCTGGGTTATGAATTCATTGATAATACTGAATATTTAATTTAGTTAATATATTCAAGTCGGTTTAAGTCAGTTGAAGGGAAGTCAGGTAAGAACCGCGCCGATTTTGGCAAAATTCATTAATTCAAGAAAGAAATATAACCTAACCTAACCTAACCTAACTTAACTTAACCGAACCTAACATTATAATCGGTTGTTTTCAAAATGTGTTTGCCGCTGGCTTCCTTTAAATCGATAAGTACCAAAAATTCTTATGTTGGTACATGATAAAACTCAATTACGGTAATTGCAGACAATATTTAATTTTCACTTCAATTATTAATTAATGTTATTGATAATGAGCTTTCCAAAAATTGGAAAACGTAACACTGCTACGTTATATCAAATAATTGTGCATTCATAAGAGACCCCTATAATATTTCAACTGCAGCTACAGTATCAAAAATCACAACACCATAGCATCTCATCAGGGTAGGTCCCCGATAACACATAATTAGTTTCACCTAACCGCCATGGAAAAAATCAATAGCTGGTCGGGAATTCGTAATGTGCAGATGTCAATAAGCTCGCCATACAACTACTAAGCCGTGTCCCTCGATAATTACATTCTGTAAGCATAATAGAATAGTTTGTACTTAGTAATATGCATTTAGCATTACGATTCTATTGTGATAAAATATGATATATTTCGTAATTTAGAATATATGAAAAGATTATTGAAGTACACAGTTAGAATTATCATGCCAGAATATTTGTATTTTTAATGTAATTGTGGATTTAATAATATTGAATTACTAAAATCCCGACTCGCTAGAATGAGAATTTGGAGAACGCTACTGTATTCTCTTGAATGATCTTCAATGCTGTGGATTACGTCATGAATTAATGGTAGAGGATCATTATGGCTATACTTCAGCTGAGGCATGGTCTAAATCGATCGTGACTACTCGACGCGCAGATTGTGCAAACGAAGCGTGACGAACAAAACATAATTTGTCATAAAAATTCAACGTGCGTCCATTTATTGTTATGTTTATTGTTATTTAAGTAATAATAATCATATATCCATTGACATGTTTTGTTTTTCGAGTAAATACGTAACGTTTTTTAGTCATTTTTACACGATTTAAGAATTGATTCCGACGCAATCAAAAAACAAATTGGCGTGCTCAAATGTCGACTATCGCTCTCCGATTGGCAACGCTTACGAAATTACGTACCACCTATTGATGAAAATTATTTACCGTTTTACTGAAGTATGCTCTTAAGAATAAAGGAGTTTTTTTGAAGATCGTGGCCCTCAGCACTCCGTGTGGTTCTGCATCGCGCTCTTGGTCTTTAGTCTTTGATGCCACTCATTTCAATATAATATCTCAATCAGATCGTTGATTCATGAGATTCCAGGGTTGCCAACCTAGCCAGATGGGTACATTCTTATATATTGTAAGTAATTGGTTGAAGTTTTATATGAAAATATATATAAATGTGACGTTAAGGGTTTTATCTGATGTGATATTTTTTATGTTTTCGTACCGTCTCGATGCTTATAAATTGTTCACAAACATGTACAAATTTTAACAACTAGTTCGCGCGAAATTCTCCTTTGTTCAATGGTGTTACTTAATGATAAAAGTCGTTATTTATTTCAACATAACAGGCCCAGAAAATTAAATAAAATAGAAAGAAAAACAGTCATTTCATATTAGGCTAACTACGTTTTCCATTTCTCAAACTCAACATTCTTCATACAAACAATGTAGATTGTTTGATTCACAAAAGCTTATCGTTTCATATGAAAGTGTAATGTGAACAAAAAAAGTTCCCAAGTAGACCACGTTTCACTCAGTAATTCTAGTAGTCAATTTACAAATATAATTTTATTATATGTAATAATTACTGATCATTATTTTTTATGATAAAATATTATAAAACTAGTATTTTCAATATTTTTTAAAGAATTTTATTATCAAAATATGTATTTAGATTAGTCTAAAATTAGGAAAAATAAAAAAGTTAGTAGAATGTTTACTTGAAATGATCTCAGCATTGCAAAGCTTACGGACACGCACGAAAAGCTCGACGTGTGTGTGTGACAGAGCTTTTATGAGCATGTGTACATGAGTCGTGTGTGTGTGGCTGAATGTAGACAGAAATATTAAGCAAGGTCAAGAACTTTTGGGTTCATTGTATTATTTCTATATGTGAAACATTGTACTGTAGAAATCAAAGCTACCTATAAAAGTTTTCGAGTGATTAATATTATAGACTTATTAATTGAAAGCCTTATATTGAATAGAGCTTATGCAAATACCATGTGGATTAATTTATTTGTATGAATAATAGTCAGTGGTGAAGTAACTAATATTTTTATATGCCTATTAATTAATGATACCTACATAATAATATTTAAATTAAATCAAACATCGTAAAATATCTGAAACTCACTTTTGCAAGCTTGCGAATAAATGTAACAGCTTAAATCTTAAAATTAAATTCTTTATATTTCCTAAGTTTATAACATTATGAGCTTTTGATTACTTAATGACCTGAAGTATTCATAAACTTTTCTTCTTTCGACCATGTCCGATCCTGATAGGATCATATGGGCCTCCACAGAGTGGAGGTTAGTATTAACAAATTTTGTTTTTACGAGAAACGGATGTCAGCCACTTGCTCAACCTAGTAGGTCCATACTCTGACTCATACACAAATTTAAAAATAATATGTGTAATTTCCAGATCCAGGATTCGAACCTGGGAGCCTCGATACTATAGACCGGCGCTCAAGCCACGCGGCCATCGTGGGTTCATAAATACGAGGCATTAATTTTGATAATTTTTTGTATTATAAAATACTCGCGTTTGCACCCAGCTTTCCTCGGGGGTTTTCTTTGGCGTTTGTGTATTTTTACTATTCCATATTACTACATTACAAAAAATAAAATATTGAATGTGTTGTTAGTTCTATTATGAACATCATCAATACTTTATAGATTATGATTGTGCGTTTTTGGTTAGACTATTTTTTTCTTCATTGGCAGTGACGTCCCGTGGGGGTAGGCAGATTGAGCGTCGCTTGGGGGCGGCAGTTACTCGAAGGGCGCCAAATGGAGGAGAATCATTATGTATATTTATATAAATAGCTGCCTAAACTTAGTGATAACGGAAATATTTTTAAAAAATCAGCTCACTGGTTGGAAACAAAATATATTAAGTAATTAGCATACCTACACTGTTTAAAAGGACTGTATTTTTTGTCGGGTTTGCGATGTCTAGTTTACTTCCGTTGTTCTTGGAGGTCACGTCCTTGATGACCGGCAATGACACGTGCAGATTTTTTAATTATAGGTAGGTACATACGTGTCTTATTTAAAATTTTTCCAAATATTTTTGCCAGTCACGAATTTTGGAAGTTGCCAGGTGTATTTTTAAATGTATGTGAAACCTAGGACTCACAATATTTCTATTGAAGCAGGGATAGCATTTAAATTAGATTAAGTAGTATATATTTTGTCGGTAACGTATATACAACACATTTCTTAGATATTTTAGTCATGAAAGGATAATTAAAAATACTGTAAGTACCTATAAAAAATTGGGCGGCCTTTTTTCGCTGCCTAAGGGCGGCATTTTGTCTAGGGACGTCACTGTTCATTGGTAACCTGGAATCATTTGATATAGACTATAGACAATCTTTTTTTGAAATTACTCTCATCTGCCAGAAGGTTTTTGGATTATCCGCAATTTCGAGAACATTTGCATTCATTACTACTTGATTGTAAAATTGTAGAGATTATCAATGAATTCTAAATTCAAATCGAAAATAAAATGACGTTGAACCTTCAGCTAGTAGTTTTGTTGTTCCATTACTAAGGTTACCAATTATTAGGTACAGACCTACAAACTTATCTGTAGAATAGCCAAAAACGGAACTATGAACTACCATAGGACGCCATTTTGAAAATGTCATTCGAATGCCAGATTTTGTCCAGTTACGAGTCTTGATTGTGTAGTTTTCGACAGTGGCTCGCCCATCCCATTCTTCAGATAAGTTTTTAGGTCTGTAAAATCAAGTACTTAGATGAAATTCAAATTACATATTTAATTCTATTGCATTGTTTCTTATTATTCATATTTTGTGAATGATAATGTGTGGGAAACTGAAAATTTTATATCTTGTTTAACCACAATTTTATACTTATAATAATTGTTGCGTTGATATGCGTTGCAAAGAAATTTCAAAGTCAGAACAAAAATGTCTAGATTTCTGTTGTATAAGTAAATTATTACTTATTAAATAAATAAATAATTTTGAGACAGTAATAAACGAATTTAATTAAATTTAACGAAATATGTTATAATATCTTATTTATATAATCAAATCCTTTAAAATAAATGTTAATACAATTAAATTAAATTATTATTTTATGTAGACACTAAAAATGTCAGCCGAAGTAAAACACTATCCGATTAATTTAGTTTTGATTCTTACAATGGTCACGCCGTGTCGCTTAGCTACGTAACTATCCATCCACAATAATTCCACCCCATTTCAAATTAGCCCCCCCACACAATAAAACAAAGATAATGCACTGTCATATATAATATACAAAAATAATGCGCTGCAGTATTTGATATATTTTTTTATTAATTCTATGTTATTGTGTTAATACAATACTTATTAATTAATTAAGTTTTATTTGTGCATATACCTACAGGTAATAAATTATCAAAGGATTTGAGCAGACAGAATATGTATTCTTTTGATATATCTAGATGCCTGGCATTCATTGATTTTTAGTTTTAGTGGAATGCAATTATTGCCATAATAAATAATTGTTTAGTTATCTCAATAAGCTGTATAATCTAGGGCATACACTATTGTTTAAAAAACTTGTTTAAATATTTTTGTACTGTTTCTTTTTTATATAATATAAGGCATAGATACCTACTATTGTCTTTACATAATGACTATCAGCGGCATTTCTGAGGGAAAATAAACTCGATGACTATGTTCCATCGGATATTTTATACTAAAAAATCCTTGAGATCTCAACTAATCTAGCAGGACTATAAAATCAATTTAAAATGTGATAAATATGATATGTCTTATTCGGACAGTTGATTATTCCGGGAAGTTAACTGTTATGCGTGATATTTTTTAACACGGCCGCCCATGACCGCGATAACTGCGAGCTGTCAAATGTAGTTGAGTAACAGTTAACATGTCTTACTTGTTTTAAACAGACGCCTGCATTTGGCCTCTAAGTTAATCATTATTATAAATAAGCTTTGAAAGCTCTAATATTAACGAAACGTTTGACTAAGGTATGCCATCATAATGAGTGTTATAAAATCAATTTATATTCGTGTTATGAGTTGGCTGGGCATATCTGTTATGAAACAAGTCACTGAAATTAACCGAACATGATTTTTAAGGGTGAAATAATCGTTTCGGGGGAATTATAGTGGAGCTACGTTATTATTATTTCGCTGGCTAATTGCCGCGGTCGATGTTGCTATGGAAACGCGTTGACATAATGTTGTTTTGTAATGACAATGATGATTGCTTTAGCCGATTATATGTTGCATTAGCCATTCATTATTTTGTAAAATATTTTTAATTTCCCTAAATATTTTAAATAAGATTTACGATAATCACAACTTACTTATTTTTTTTTCAATGCACATTATACACAAGATTTAATAATGAAGGAGTATATTATTTATTGAATATACATAACGTCTAATGATAGTCTCAGTAATATAGGTGCATATCGATATCACAAAACCGAAAAGGCGTTTTACAAACAATTTATAAATGTACACGAGAGCAATCCGAAATAAATTTGATTTGTTTCGGCATAAATGTTAATGTCGTATTTACGTCGTAAAATACTAGTAACTTCGTCACTCAACAACTATTTTTAATGCATTTTTGGGATGCGATATATAATATTTTAACTAATCTAAAATAAATAACTTATGTTCTCCAAATAAATTACTAAATCCTATTTATTAAGCAACCTAGTGAAAAATCAACGTGCAAAAAATCAAATGTCCACAAAATACTTTTTTGGCAAGAAAAAGTTGTATGTTCGAATTCCACTTGTTTCAATATGCATTCTATATTATTTGTATTGTGGTCCTGAGTTAATAAAAGTAATGGATGTTCTCTTCTTCTTCGTTGAGACTTCATGACCAGATGATTTTTCTCGGAATTCAGAACCTTTGCCAATGTAAAACCTGTGGTATATACAATATTTGGTCTCCAACGTTCGACCTGATCTTAGTATAGTATTAGTTAGTAGAAAATTACTTAGGAAAAATAGTCTCGAATATGGAATTCGCTGATTATGGAGTCGTGGTTACGTCCTTCCAGCCTTTGCCTTTACCGTCCAAATGTCAGATTACGTTGACCTAGTTTGTAGAGCA
The DNA here is from genome assembly GCF_057557595.1 of Rhyacophila brunnea. Classification (NCBI taxonomy): domain Eukaryota; kingdom Metazoa; phylum Arthropoda; class Insecta; order Trichoptera; family Rhyacophilidae; genus Rhyacophila; species Rhyacophila brunnea. Next base: position 45,759,936 of record NW_028233361.1, on the reverse strand, counting down.
GCTGTCTTTCTATAAATATAAAGCCGTGGTTTGTAATTTTAACCCCCGAGCTGGTCGAAAAAATGCATGCTATTTTTTTCAATGGTACGGCGAATATCTAACAACGGTTCCATTTCGTCAGATGAATGTAGAACTATTGTAATTTATCATTGTATTTTTTTTTTAATAAAACTTTCACTTGGTAGAGGCTTATATGCTTCGTTTATTATTGAACATGGTATCTAATTTATTTATTTGTTATTATAACATTAGTTATTGCCACATTAGATTTTTAATTTCACTCCAATTGGGTATTAACTTGAATATTACTGCTAAATGAAAATTAGCCATTTTTTTCGTGTACCTTTAAGTGTTTCCGTACCAATTACCGAACACGGTAGTTACCTAAATACTCATTTTAGCTGTCTAGATTTTAATATTGTGATAATTATCGAATTTTAATTCAATACCGCAAATTTATATCAAAGGAAGTCTAAAATTAAAAAGCTCTTTATATAATAATATTTGTTGTGTGTTTTTAAACGTTACAAGCAGATATTTTTTCACCTCGTTTGCAATATGTTGTCTAGATGGCCCAAGGCTTGGGAAGAAAGTGGTCCCAGGTACCTACTTCACATTAAAATTTAAAAAAAGACGGACAAAAGTTTTAGCGGTCGTAACTCATTTTTTCAGTATTCAATTTGCATATCTATTAAGTGATTGTTATTTATGTGTTATAAAATAAGAAGCATTTGAGTAGAATTTTTATTGATATTATTTTAGATACAGAATAAATTATTTTGTAGATTGTGCAGGTTAGTTTTTAAAATTTAATTAAACCCTGCTTAAATTAAGCCATAATATAGAATAGTCAAAAACTATTCATCTATCTATAAAATATCTAAAATTATGCCATTAAATCATACGTCATTTTGAATATTTTATAGATAGAAGAATATTTTTTATTTATTATGGTTTGGCATATCCAGGGCTTAATGAATTAAAAAAAACTTACCAACACCATTTGTAATATGTATTCATAATTCAACGAAAACAAATAAGTATGACTGAAAAGGTGTGCATTATGTTTGGTGGATCGCCAATAACATGCCAAACCTATTATGGTTAGGTTTAGGCAGGATTTACTGGATTTTTAAAAACTAACCAACAGTGTCTGCACATTTTAGTCTTATTTCAATGAAAAAAAATACGTATTACTGAAAAAGTTTAGTGTGTACTATTGCTGTAGGATCTTAACAGCCTACCTCCACACTTCACCACTAGTGTGAAGTCGTCCTCTGACCCATTTGTCTTCTTTCAGTTTTTAATTCTATGTTTCCATGTGCTTCTATAAAACTTGATTAGTTTGTGTCATCTAGTATATCTATGGTATCACAGTGTGACTGCGTATTTTTCCAGCGGTTATGAACTCGCCTCTTGATAATATGTTCATTTAGTTCTTTAGCAATAATTTACTTGAAGTATTTGTAAGTATGCGTGTAATGTGTTATTTTCATAACATATTTATATTATTTATAGGTATACCTACATATTATTGTATAGATATTGTAAAGGAACGCACTAGCTGAAGGAAGACGGTGGAAGAGGGTACGGCCTGAATTGATTTGTAGCGCCATCGAATGAAGAAGAGGATAAAGATAAACACGGTTTTTTTTAACTGATGGTAGTATGATGTACTAATTTTTATTGAGACCTATTCTGTAATAGAGCACCACGGAAAAGAAGTGACAGTTTTTGCGACATAATTTTTGCACAATATTTAAATAAATAAATGTTGAATATTGATATTGCAGTAAATGTGGAGGTCAATATTCAATAAAATAACGATGTTTATGTGTATGGACATTTATATTATAACGAAATGGTGTCATAAAATATTGTAGTAAATCCATTTTAAAAAAAAATTCTTACATTGTTTCAACTTGATAGCATGTTTGTACAAAAACGTGAATCGATAGTCCATCGTGTCTAGGGATTGCAATATCGAATGAATACTTTAATACCGGTATTTCTTATTGTACACCGGTATTAATATCGGTATTCGTCAAAACATATAGAAAATACTTTCAATAAATATAGCTATTAAAATCTATTTAGAACACTATTTTATAGCAACCTAAAGTACCTACTGAGATTTATTATATTGACCTTTATAAATATTTATACTTAGATCATAATATCTTAGAACTTCTAGAATTTTTACAAATAATACAAGTCCAGGTACAGGAAAATCGCTTTCAAATTCAACGTTGGATCAATAGTTATACAATAATTAGAAATATTTTCCAGGATTGTATTTTTTTTTCGAAATACGTTAATTCATTGCGACCATTCTATATATGAATACGTGTATTAATTAAGGTTCTAAGTACCAAAAAGTAGTATTGCCTGTAGATACAAAATACCGAGTCATTGCAGTAAAATTTCATGAAGCAGACCTTTTGAAAAATGTGGTTTTACAGTGTGAAACAATCACGGCAGCTTCTATAATTTTAGGTATTAGGAAGTCGCAAGTGTCAACACACCATCGTCAGCCATTTTATATTGAATGTAGTTGACCACTGTAGTGCTATTTACACCATTATAAATAAAACAGGCCAACGGACTTACAACGTCAACAGGTTTAAATATTTTTCTGTATTTTTTTGACTTGCTTGAGGCACTTAGACCATAGCTGAAGTTATTGGCGTTAGTATGTAGAACACTTTTCTATAAAAATGTCAGTTTTTTTGTTTTTGGTACTTAGAGCCTTAATTAATACACGTATTCATATATTTGAGGGATTTTGTTTTATTATTATTTAACTTTTGTTGGTTCAAGTCAATATATTTGCGTTTATGCAATAATCTTATACACTAAATTTAATATTATACAATATAGTAGTAGGTAAGTAATGAAAAAATAACATTAAATTCATTTTCGATATTCTAACGCGGATGCTTTCTTAATACCGAAAATATCAGTATTTTGGATTTTTGAAACCAGTATCGGTATCGATATATAATTGAATACCGGTTTTGAAATACCGTTATTGCAATCCCTAATCGTGTCTCGTCACCAGATATATTTTTACGATACGAAGCAGTTCACACTGAATTGCCATAAAAACGAAAGTGAATAAAAAATCAAAATGGCCTTATAAAATAGAAATTGGCGTCATCTTACCTGTGAAGTGTCTTGTGATGCGCATGCCCCGAACATTGAGATGGCAGGTCTTCCGGTTAGCACCTGTCTCGCTAAATCACATCAGGATATTACGACGTCGGTACAATCCATACGTGCACTTTTAATTTTATTAACAAGTCTTCAAAAAACTTATTTTTAATGAATTTTACTTGTTGTTTTTTTTTTAAAACGATCTTTGTTAATGTTTTGTTGTCATCACTTCCCGGATCTGCTGTGAGAAAATAAAAAAAAAACATGAGTTACAATAGAAGAAAAAAAAAATCATTAAATTAAATGACATCATTATTATGCCTAGATGTAGATATTATACGACTTAAATAAAAATCAATGTCAATCGATTTTTAAATATTTAATCCATAAAATTGTTCAAAAGTGACATCGCTAATGCTGTCATGCTTTCAATAATAATAATAATAAGTTTGCAGAGCGGTCCTCAACCAGTGGTAAGCGAGATGATAATGTACAATATAAAGTATTAATAAATGTTATTTTGAATAATATAACATTTCCATAATAACATCAAATTAAGTAGGTATTTAGCAAAAATAAAAAATATTTCAGAACCTTTATGATCGCAAAACTGATATTACGAGATAATAAATACATTATTCTAGTAACTATTTGATGAACAATCAGCTGTTAAAATTTAAATATATAATATTCCGTTATTAAATGTATTTAAAAGATGGAAAATTCCGTTAAAGTCAAAAATTTATTCATAGGTAGACTATATACAGTCTGTGGCAGTAAATTTTAAATTACGATGGTAGTGCTAGTTATTATTTAGATATCTTTGAATGCATTGCGATAGCCTGTTTGCAATAAATGAAGATTTTCGAAGATATTTTTATTTATTTCAATATGCAACAATCATAATATTCCACAAACATTTAACCATATTGCATTCGAAGTATGAGTAATGACTAGCACTACGATCGTAGTTTACAGTTTCGTGACAAAGCCTGACTGTAGTGTGCATTGCTCGTAGATATAAAAAACTTTCACCAATTAATGATATGTACCTATTAGAAACAACATAAAAATGGCATAACTCTTAAGTTGTATTATCTAAACGCCTTAATATTAAGTGTTGGTGCCTAATGATACTTTAAAATATTGGATTTGATAGTACACGTTCATAAAAAGGTTGAGAAGAATAATAATTATTATAATATGTTTATTTCATTATGTAGATACTTAAGTAGGTGTTTTTAATAAAAGTATTAAAAATAATTCCGTTCAAATAAAATTATACTTCTTAGAGACAATGTGGTTGCTAAAAATATTGATTTTAGTGTAATCATTTGAATATGGAAACTTAACTGTAACATTTTATGGTTTAATTTGGATAACATTATTTTTTTTTGCTATCATATTCATTAGCTATCATATTCATACCATAAAATTCAAATGCTATATTTAAAAAAATATAAGTTTGTATTTAGAGCTTGAAAATAATAGGTTGAGATTTTTTTATTGAGAAGCCTCTTTGTTGGTCGGTCAAGATTTAGATCAGATTCTAAAATTTTTAATATTTCCCAAAAATATATTTTAGATTAGCAAATGTAATTCAATCTCAAAATCTAAGTTGTCTAGTTTACTACTAGTTAACTACACTTTATATTATAAAAAAAAAAATATTTAGCACGATTCACATGCCTGTATTTTAAATAATATATTCTACACCCTACGGTAATTTCGCAAATGCTCACAGAACGTATAAAACTAAATAAATACGACGATAATGTCAAAATAAACCTTTAATTTTACAATTATTATTGAAAACACTTATGTATTGCATACCTATGTTGAATTATTATTTATTTCGACGGTACATTTTCATTCAATTTAGTCAGAAGTTCAACACAAGTGATAAATGCTTTATGAGGTTGTCAACTTGTGTGTCTGCATTCATTAGTATCTACAACTCTACAGGTAACTTAGTTAGCAATTAATATAGTTGAAAAATTTATGTTTATTTTAGTACAGTGCATTTAAAAGGATTGTATTAGTTATCTTCTAAATATAAGAAAATGAGCCCTTATAAGATATTTAGAAGATATAATAGTTTTGTTGCCAGTACGTAAACTAAAATTCTCAAAGTTCTTTGGCAATAATTAAATAAAAAAATATTATTGTTTTAATATTATAACATTTTTTCATGTCCTCATTAAACTGGTTACTCGATATTGCCATCATTAAAATAACGTAAAACTAAAATTTATCGACCTATAAAATAAAGATCGCACCGTAGTCTTGTTATTATTTGGTTAAGTACCTTTATTTTGTTTATATTTTATTTAAAACATTTTAAGTTATTTTAAATTAACACGTGTTATTTTAAATTTTATAAAATAGCGATGGGCGATGAAAGTTAGGGTTAGCAATTTCGGGATCCCGGTGTATTTGAGCATCTAAACTAATCCGGGAATATTAAGATTTTTTTTCACATATATTAAATAAATAAATCTCATTTATGGAACGAAATAAATTAAATTAATAATTAAGAGACCTAATGGAAATTAAATTTTAATTCTGATTGTTGAAAACGATCAATAGTGAAGTTTTCAGTATGCTTAGAATATTCACATGTATATTAAGATAATTTAATACACAATATTAAATAAATAAAATATACTTAATTATTTTTTGGCAGTTTATATAATATTATACTGGATCATCGAAAAGTACATAAAACATAAATTTGCCAAATGACAATTCACTAAAACCGATTAATAAAGTATAGTATAAATAAATATAATGTTTGAAACTCTCATGGTTATGTGTTGGTATCGCAAAAGATTTTTGAGTTTTAACCGAGTGTTATTCCTCCTATTTTCTCAATGTTTCGGACTCGTTGCAAAGGCCATTAATCAACACATTTTGTCCTGAGAATGGCCTCTGCAATGAGCTCAAAACGTCGAGGAAAAAAGGAGAAAGAATATGCAACACTCAAAAATTTATTATGAGAATAGTACAACATTTATTGTCATAAATTTAGTTGAAATGAACATTGTTAATATATATTTTTTTACTATATCTATTAAGTAATTTATCTATCCGAGGAATTTGCGAGCACTAAAATCATGAAATATGTCTTATTTTTTGAAAATAGTTTTTATGAGAAATTATTATTAATTAGGTACTATGTAAGTTTATCAAGACAGAAATTAATACAAGTAATCCCGGTATTTAAAAAGTGTATATGCATATACCCGGTATTGAAAATTACGCCCTGGATTGAAATCCCTAATAAGTATGTACTCGGGCGTGTAATAAACGCAATGGAATATTTTATCAGATTATCTTGTCACGCGTTATTTTAAAGCGAGACTTTATTCATGTTTTAATGTTCACGATATTTTACGCCATTTTGTTTGGTTAAAATTATTTATTCGTCTGATACAAGCATAAAATGGGAATCTTTGCTATAAGCAAATAGTGATAAGTGACCAACTATACTATGAATATTTTATTAAGCCCACACAGAATGTGTTAAGAAAATTCTCGAGCATTCGTGTATTAAATAAATATACCTATACATAAATTATCATTGATAATTTTTGAGAATATTTTACTACCCTTGTAAAATGAAAGTTTTTCAAATTGAAGTTAATATTGGGAAGTTGTTTGTTTTATATAATGTACCAAACATATTATTAATATACGGCACGGTTTGACTTAAAAAAAGGATTTATATAACTAGCTATTAGCAATATCTTAAGTAGACGAAACCGGTCCGGACAGATTTTTTTTCGTGTAATGATACCTACGCGTGAAACTAAATTTCGAATGGCTCATATCATTTAAAATCTTGAAAAAAGGCGCCTTTTCATGATGTCACTAATAACTGCATATTTAGAGGGCATTTTTATTCAATTATCATACTATATTATTAACCATGTATTAATTTATTAAATGAGTTGTAAGATAACTCGACTAAATTAAATGAAAGTACCTACTAATTGGACTCACTAATTTTCTTTAAACCTTATATACTCTATAGGTGGGTACCTAATGCATAAAAAAATTAAAGTCTTAAGTTTTCAATGGTATTAATTATTATTGTAAGTATTTTTTCACGCGTGGGTTAACCCAAGAGTGTGTGAAATCAAATGTTGTTTTGGTTCTATTACCAGGACGGCAGCAATTAAGAAGCGAGGACATTGAATGAACTACAACGTACATTATTCAAGATAAATGGCATTCGGCATTGTGATGTTAATTCTCCTCCACAGGATTCTTCGTAAGGATTATAATTTAACTCCTTTGAAAGTGTGAAGTATATCAAAGAAGTTATGCGTTCCATAAATGCAATCGTATTTCTTTGGATCTCTGGTTTGTTTTATTATAATAATCATCTTCATAATTTTAAGCTAGACAGTGTATTGATTTACAAGGATTCTTTGTTAAGTATTTTCATCTAATTTTGACACACGCATAAATTGTAGAACAATTAATTTTGATCTAATAACGGGGAAAAAAAATCTGCTACCCACATAGCTCCATTTTTGATGTTTTTTTAAAATGTATGATGGCCAGATTAACAAGATTTTTGAGATTATTTTATCGAATATATTTTTTTTGTTATAAACTTATATAATTATAAATTCTTTAAAATGTTTTTCGACAAATACCACAGTTATCAGAAATGAAAAAAATGTCATGAAAATGGTTTGTATATTCTGATAATAATTTACATTATATACAATTTTAGTATACTTATCGTATTGAGGAATTTTAAAAATCGTTTAATAGAAAGACATCGGTGATAATAATGTTACTAATGTCATTTACCTTAATCGATACATAGTTAATCGCTTTCGATTGGCAGAATTTGAAATTCTGTAGTTATTAGAAGAAAAAAAAACAGATTGGTAACTTAAAAGCTAGAGCGCTTACACGCATGAGCATTATAACGTCGTGGGTTTCGGGTTCAAATACTGGGTCTAGAAAATTTACATGTATGTTTGGAACTTAATTGGTTGATCAAATGGATTAAATCCATTGCTCGTAAAAAATATCTGTTATTGCGACTTTCACTCTATGGATGCCCATATAATCCTCTTAGGATCCAACACAGTGATATAATGTGTCTGAGATTTTTCAAAATCATGGATTGTCTATATTATAACATATAATAAACATGGGTATATGCATTAAGATCTCATTTTAAGTGTTCTAAATTTAACATTTTTTTATATATCACATATCCGGTCAATGTACCTACTAAAAAGACAAATTACTATTATAATTATATAGATGTATATGTGGGATTTGGGGTCCAGTAATCAAGTGCGTAAGATACTAGCCTCTCATCCGGGGGTTTTGGGTTTGTTTTCTTGTGATTTTTTTTCAAAACTTACTACTACACTACTCTTATTGGCCCATACGACCTGTTGCAGTAAAACGCGCTACGCAGGATGTAAAGCCGCATTTATGATTTCGAAGACAAATGCTCTACAACAGCTACTCTACCATGCAAAGCCTACTAATAATCAGACCGTGACACAAAATTGTAAATTTCGATGGTAGTGGTAGTAAATGTTATTACTTCAAATTATTTATGGTAAACTGTTTATGGAAAATGGAACGGAACGGAACTATACCGCTTATATCAAGATTCAAAACTCTCCACCTTCATAAAAGTCGATAGGCTGAACTGGGCAGGCCATGTCCAGCGCATGCCTGAGTCACGGATATCGAAGAAAATCCTCGAAGGAAATCCAGGGGGGGGAGGCCAGTGGAAAAGCCACGCACACGATGGGGTGACAACATTACAAAATATGCCAACCAGCTGCTAAAAATCATGAACTGGTAAAGACGTGCGGAGGACCGTTCTGACTGGAGGACGGCGGTGGAGGAGGCCAGGGCTCGACTTGAGCTGTAGCGCCATCGAAGTAGAAGAAGTTTATGGAAAATGATGATGTAACATATTGAAATAAACATGTTACCGCATTGCATTTAAATATAATCAATACCTACAGTAGGTACATATTAATAAGATATAAATGCAAAATCCATCACCATGGATCAAGCTTGTGAAGCAGGATACTTTATGACGGTCAGGCCATAAACCCTAATAGAAAAACGACTGCCCTCAAATATTGAATACGCGTTACATTTACGTGACAAATGCATATTATTATAATAAAAATAACATATTTTTTAACACGTGTTGTTTATACCATATTTTTTCATACTCTAAACCAGTGATTCCCAACGTGCGGGGCAATTTCAATATTTTGGAGGGCAAAAAAGTCATCTTGAAAATCATTTAAAGACGAAGTACTAATTTTCTTCTGAGTTGTATATGTAATGTAATATACATATTTACTTAAGAAAGTTAAATTAAAAACAATTTGCCTATGTGCATTTTTTATTTGAAGCAATTCATTTTTTTTCAGAAATATTAGCTAGGTAGCTACAATTTTGAAGGGGGGGGGGGGGCATGGAGATTTTTGAAGCGTTGCCGTGGGGCTTAGCAGAAATAAAGTAGGGAAACACTGCTCTACATCCAGCAGGGTTAGCCAGTTTCCATTAATTTTGTATTCCCTGATAATCAATAACTAGCACTATCATCGTAATTCGCAATGCAGTGCTACTGCCTGAATATAGTCACCCTTTTCTACCATGGAGTTTGTGCATAACATGGTTTATTAATTATTGTTGATATCGTAAAATTTATGATGAAAATTTATCTGGAAATTATTTTAATTTTAAATTAAGCTTGAAGTTTAATGAGCAAAGTGATATAGAATTAATAAAAATTAAAACGAGCACTTACATAACCAGTTAATATGAACGTGTTGCACTTTGGCACTCAAGTTTAATTTGCATCTTCGCAACACGTTGACCCAACAATGAGTGGTCAACAGGGAAAAAAAGAGTTTTAAAAAGGTATGAGAAATGAATCCCGGCCATAAACGTCAGTCAAACTGGCAATTAAATCGCTCCAGTCGCCTTGGCACACACCCTGCTCCGACGTAAAATGGCCGAGGGCACAAATTAAATATTTTATTGAATATATTCAAAATTATATACGTATATACGACACATTGGCGTATCTCTATATATTATACGAAAAATGAAATAATTTAATATATAGATCAAATTGCACGTTGATTCTTTTTTTTATTCCTAAAAAATAATAAATACAAAATATGTTATACTTTAGTATGATACCTAAAATAAAATACATGTAAAAATGTAGAGTAAAAAAAGTAAGTACATATTCATTGCGAGTAATTTTTAAACCAATTTATGATTGAGAATATATTAAAAAAAAAATACCCAAAAAATATTAAGCAACTTTTCCGTCATTTTTTCTTTCTTTCGTTAGTTCATTAGTTACTTAATAAAAAATATATATTTATTATCGAAAAACTACTAAAGGTTCAATGCTGATAAATATAACTGCCCATTTCATTTTCTCCATTAGATACATTTCCCTACGATTTTTTATAATATTTTCTGGTGCCTTTGCATTAATACAACTAGGTAGGTATATTATATAGTACTTATATAACATATTTTATATTATAACTATATTTTAATAGTAAAAAGTAGGAAAATTATATTGTCACAATTTCAAAACGAAAAATAAAATCACGCTATGAGCATTCTAAAAATTACCACATCGTAAGAATATTATAATAGTAAAGAATATTGTATTTATATAAGTAGTGTATTTTATCTATCAAAAATATATTTGATCAATTTATATTTTTCGGCGCTTTAGGTGGTCAAATTATTTTTTAGAAGAGACGGAGATGATACTGAAGCTACGTGCTGGTGCCCTTCGGTCCATTTTGACCCCTGAATTATTTGTGAAGTAATGCTTCATATATAATATACAATGGACCTTCTAAGCAATAAAAATTAACATTGATACTATTATTTTTATTTACCTTGAGATAAGGACTTTCTTTTAATTCTACGTCACTGCTCCACTACTATAAGGTCCAAAAACAACGAAATATTCAGCGTTGGACCTCCATCTGGTTGCCAACTAACACAGGTCTGGTCAAAAGTCGTAAAAATCATAATATAACTAGAAGACGCAATAAAATTGGATCCGCACTTTTGTTGCGCACCTTAACAGGAATTTTCTTGTTAGATTAAGTTGCAAGAGAGTTTGAATGAAATAGTTCTGACGTATTTATTTTGACAATAAAGTGATGATTGTTTTTTTTTATATGGGTTTTAGATTTATATTTACATTATGTATTAGTAAAACACCGTAGGACAGCTGTACTATCGGTATAATAATAATACCCACAGTTTTGTTGTCTTCTATCTATCTACAATAACAAAAGCATTGCTTTATAGTTTACAAAATATTTAATATCAAATTCAACAAAGAATATAAATAATATTGTCATCTAATTATCTTAAAATTTTCCGATGACTGATGGACATCACTTTGGAGAACACACACCTCCTTAATGATGCACTTAAGTACAGCTGTTATAGAAGCAAACACACAACAAATTCTGTCAAATATATTTAAGCAATCAAAAATGAAAGCAATCATTACAATGTGTAAATTCTTAAGTTTCCACAACGAGTACCTAATGTATTATTTTGACACCAATCGGCCTTATTCTTTGCTAACCGGAATAACTGCATAAATATGCAACAATCGCAAACATTCGGATTAGCATATAATGTGATATAATTTAATAAATTAAGTAGGTACATATTAATGCATTGGTAATGAACTAGGTATTATTAAAATGCTAACTATTAAAATGGACAATATCGTTATTTTGAATACATTACTAACGAATCAGTAAAATTTGCAACAGAGACAAAGATGTATGTATATAATATGATGAAATTGTTTATAATGTTTTCAAACAAGACCTCTTAATGCGCTTAAAATTCGTCTGTAGATACCCCTCGTTATTACAACGAATCATATAAGTACACTCAGTAAAATAAAGAAATTTAGTTAAAATCTAAAATGGAAAAGGGCACGGCTCATAATTTGAACAATATGTACCTAAGTAGCTGGAAAAATGTAGTCATCCTAAAAGAAAGGAAGTTTTCGAAACGTCAATTAAATGACCACTAAATCAATATGAGATTTAAGGTCTGTGGACGTAATTATGTAGAAATACAAAGCACAGATTTGAAAGACCTTCACAGAGTAGTGGATTGATCCAGGGTAAATATTATGATAATGATGTTGAAGTAACATTACGGGATACCTAACATTATTACATTTAAAAAAAGTTATGACTGATTTTTACTGTTTCGAAGCCCCATTTTGTCATCTGATCTGATGAATCGATTAGTACGACAACATATTATATTTTTATAACGTCATACTTGATTCCAAATGCATACGATTAGAATCAAGTAAGACGCAGTACCGTGTGTTAACAATTATTGTAGATACCTACCTACTTAACCGCTTTTCATATGGAATTGCCCCGAGTGATATTCATGATATTTTGGATTAAGAAAAATAACAGAAACGTGTTACCTTATTCACTAGTTATAAAAGTCCTGCTGTTATATTGTTCCAACCATAAAACACTAAAATAGGTTAAGTGGTTTTAACATAATTTTAAGTAGTGCAAGATGGAAATATATACATAATACCTAATACGTAAAGCTTTATGAAAAAGCTTTTATCAGAAAGTTTTCAAAATAATTATTACACATAAATAAAATTGTTATACTTCTCAGAAGGTTTATACTGAATGATATTGGATTTATCTTTATTGCTATTCAAAACATATCGCAAAAAATGAAACGGCGCAGAGATTATGACTTTTTTATCAGCTGTATTTGAGCATAAAACTGATATTAAATTGCATACAAAACCTAACTGTTGCTGTAAAAGTCAATGAAAAGACTGTTTGGTATAAAAGCTCTGTGATGGGGTAGGCTGTATGCGCGTAGGTACCTTACGTGAGGCTTTTACGGTCCAAGTATATCAACTTTACACCTTTCGAGAGCGTTAAAATCTACCGCACATTTTGGCCGTTCGTTTACCAATATAACATTAAATTTGACTAAGCTAAAAGCGTTTCTAAGAATTTAATACAATGCATATTATTATAATATTGTTTATTGATAGTTTTAATATAGCGCCCTAATAATTATTTGTATAATTAAAATCCCCTGGGATTGATACGTTGAAGAATTGTGCAGGATGGCAGACTTTAGAGTCCACCTAATGGTAAACAATCTTCAATAGGGGATGGCAAAAGGAGGAAAGAAGAATATAATCATCAATAATGTTATATTATATACATAAGTTTCAAAACATTCTAAGAAAATAAATTATAACCAATAGAAAAAAAATGAAAAAAGTAAGACACCCCACAGGAATTGAACCTGTATCTCGCGGGTATCGTTCCCATGCACATATACCACTAAAGGCGTCATACTTAATTGCGACAAATTTTAACTAATGGCTTTTAATACTCTCTGAAGCGTTTTCTAAATTGATTACTATTGGCGATCGTCTTTTGTATTTAAATCAAAGTAGGTATGGCTTTAATTACTAACCGACGCTACGGATCACTCCAAGATTTTTTCTATTGGTTATACTGTATTTTCTTATTAGTTTTTTAAAAATTACCTGTGTTCAATATTTAGAATGTTACATTCTTAAATCTTATGAATTATTCGTTGAAAAAATAGTTAATTAATAATGTTATGGTTAATGATTACTACAAGGTAGGATATATGCGCATATACATGGAGATAATTTAAATGCTAGATTTAACCACTAGATATTTTAGATAATTTTAAAGCGGTGGTATTCATTCATCTGGAATAGAAAAAGTATCTGGCGTAAGAAAAAACCTGCCATGTATATCCCACAATGAGACTACTAATTATTATATGAACCTATTAATTTTACCACTATTTTTATTTCAATAGTTTTCATTAAAAGAGAAATATATCTTTTATCATTGAGATATATATATATAAATCATGGTACTCAATGGAGGGCGAAAAATGCTACAATAAATACCCCCATATAACCCTCCCAGTACTACACTCGTTCTTAAACGGGCTCTTACAAGGCACAACAATAGTGTTCATCTGTGTCATCTACAGTTTTTTGGCCCAAGAATGTCTCAGAGGTATTAATCCGAAAGTAAAGTCGATAATATGCACTCTAATTTTCTTTGACTGAGTATGGGTACTTAGTTTAATTATTTAAAATGCTCATCCAGGAGAGGAGTACATAATATATAGAATAAAATCATGATAATCGCGATAATTTTCAAGATGTGACTGTATTGACGTACGATCAGCATTTGTTGATTTGATCACGTCATCAATGAAGTTTCAAGATGAGCCAATAATGCAAAAAACTTAAAGCTAAATGCATGGAAAACTGCATGGGTACATATGTCATATTTTCCGTAATCCAGAAAAAGGGCGATTGTAGTGACATGGGTAGTCAAAGAGCTTTTGGCGACATAATTTCCATAAGTGACTCAGTGTCATTTATATGCCTGATCCATGACTCCATGATAGGAAGATGTACAGCAATTTAATCGCAAACCTTTGACAAATTACGGTATTAAGAGAAGAAGATAGTTCTAACAATCAGTCATTTATAAAAATATATTAACGAAAAATGACAATTTTTTTTTCTATTTTAATTTCAAACAGTAAGTTGTGTAATACTTATAACGTTTATGAAAGAATTAAAATCAACATGAGATTAATAAACTAAATTACGATATTAATGTTTTAAAAAGGATCATGACCGGGTATTTTTTGCTAAGAAGGGTATGAATGGTGTATCAATATCAAAATACGAAATCACATACCTTCTAGCAGTTTGCAATGTCCTTTCACGTTAATAAAATCGATCGAAATATTTTAATAATCAATAATAGCATTATATCTGGGTACCAATAATTGATAGGTAAAGATAATATTAATTGTAATATACTAATGCATTCTAATTGTATGAGTAATAAAAATAGATATCTATTTTGAATAGGTATTAAATGTATTTGGATATTTTTTTTTGTTTAAATTTAGAATCTTGTCTTTAATCATGTATTAAACATAATATTATTAAATGGATTGCATTAACTAAAAGAAAATTTTAGCCTTATGTTTTGTTAAATCCTTCAAGTAAAAGTGATGCATTTATAAGTAACACAGATATAAGTTACTACCTTAGAGTAATCAAAGGGTATTAAAAAAATGGTTAGTTTGAATGAAAAAAATGATTGAAAGAAATTTTAAAGAGACCTCAAAATGTTAATCAATTTAATTGATGTAAGGTATTTTTACATACACAATTAAGGGCACCATTTAACCTCTATCCGGCTTTTATAATCCGTTGGTAATATTTCATTCCTTAAGGGCCTCGCGAGTGGGCGCAGAAGCTCCGTATACATAGCGTGGGCCCAGCACTTTGGAATTCACATTAAAATATTATTATTATAATGTAACTTACACATA
Source organism: Rhyacophila brunnea (assembly GCF_057557595.1). Classification (NCBI taxonomy): domain Eukaryota; kingdom Metazoa; phylum Arthropoda; class Insecta; order Trichoptera; family Rhyacophilidae; genus Rhyacophila; species Rhyacophila brunnea. Next base: position 45,744,294 of record NW_028233361.1, on the reverse strand, counting down.
ACACACTTGGTAATAATATACGACTATCGTTTTTATGTTATGCACTTTCAGGTGATTTTAAACTGTGAATCGCGGACAGTGTTTGGGTCCATTTTGACATTTAGACAATGGACACATTACATACTAATAAATTGGTACATAATAATAGAACATTGCACATTTACACGTAGTGATGGTAAATCTATTGTACAATGATCACAACCGGTTTCGTATATAGCTGTGATAAGTTTTCTTGGGTTTTGATTTTTATGTGACAATGGGGTATCGGGGTACTAACCTTTATATTATTTAAGGCATGAAAACCATCACAATAAAAAGGTACAAAATACAATTTTAATTTAAACAAATAACTGATACCTAGTAAATTCATAATTTGAAGTATAAAAAAATATTAATTATTATAACTGCCATGATATTATGTAGGTAAAGAAAGTTCATTATTATTTATTGTTAGGGAAATTTAGACTTTCGTGTGATTTTGTATCGTTCGTCATTTTGTTTTTTTTTGTGAATGCTAGGTATATTACATGAATATCAATTATTTTAAAGTATTAAAAAAAATAGTGTGCAAAAACTGAAGGATCATATTAGTATTTATTTGTATTTAAGATATAATAATTGCCATGACAATAAAAGGTAATATTATATGGACAGATAAATAAAGTGTTTTATTTTTTTTACTATTTAGGTATGCAATGTATTTAGATTATGTAGTTAATTTCACTTTCTTCACTCTTTGGTACTTTCTTAAAAACATAAAAAATAAGTCGACAAGTATTATAATTAAAAATAGTTATATAAACGTTATTATCAAAAGTACCTATCACATTGCTTTCATTTTTATAGAGAAATATGATAGGCATATTTATTATTTAAATAAAGTATTTCTGAAAACAAATTTATAACCGACGGCTTTTATAGTTATTGCAAAATTAATATAATATATTCTTTGGTGACGTAAAATGTAATATTATATTCTATAATAGTATGACGAATTGGAATACTAATTCCAACTGTTCTTTGTAAGTATATTTAATTATTGTTTTATATACAATTTTACAACACTGTATAATCAAAATAATAGATGAATATTAATGTAACAATTTCATACTCAAAATATGTTTTTAAAATAGTTAGATAACTACCTACTTTTAAGTCAATTAGAATTTTAGTTATAATAATATAACTGAGTGTAGGTAAGTTTAAGTTAAGTTTTATTTAAATATGTGGATTCTCAATAGATTAACGGCTGAGATATTATTTATTATATGCGATTTGAAATGATTTTCTTGAAAAAGAAACTCTTTCTTATAATAACTGTATATTTTTTTCAGTGTTAATCGTCATTATTTTTTAATGTCACTACTGCCACTGTCATAAAAAATACCTATTAGCTATTTTTTATCGAATTGCATTGTTTAAAATGATCACGGCTGTTTTATTTTTTTAATTTTCACTGTATTATGAGACGTTTTGGTGAAAACACAATATTCATAATAATTTTAATAAATTGGTCGTAACTAAATATGTTTACTAAGTTATGCATTCGTCAATTCACTAAATTAATATAAATGTAATGTAACGTAAAAATACTCTTGATAATGGTATGATAATATACTTTTTTGTAAAATGGCATACTACTAAGGTAAATGTTAGTTTTTTTTATTTAAGTAAAACTTGTTTTGAATAATCTATTTTCTTCAAGTTTTAAGAAATAAATAACGGACGAGTTTAAAATGCCTGGATTTCATATTATACGGAACGAATAAAAAAACCATCTTTTATAAGTAGCATTTATTAGCCTAATGTTAATGTCTTTTCGCCTAAATCAAACCTCCAACTCGGTGGCATCTGTCAAAATACATCGTAGACTTTAATATAATTGACCACCGGCCGCGAGCATAGAGCCTTAAAAGCGCGGCTTGCACAGCCTTCGGGAGTTTAATTGTTTATTGGACTGTTGTCATTGGACCGAGCGGAGCTTTTTTATGCGGGGCCATTGTGAAAGCTTTTTTGAATTTGAATTTTATTATTTATGAACCCTGAAAGCACTAGTAATCTTGATTTATTTAATGAAAGCATATTTTTACTTTGTAATATAAGTTCTTTGATTATGTTGGTTTTTTAATAATTTATCGTAAGTTTAATAAGAGCTAAAACATCGAAAGAACAATTATTATGATTATATTTATCTTCTAATAATATTATACCTACTTACCTAAGCGTCTAAATTTATCTAAACATTATCTTATAATTAAATTGTGATTATATATCTGAAAATTAATTTCATGTATAAAGATATAAAGTGACAATAAATATTTCATAATTATGTGTAATACATAATATAAATATTTATTAGTTGTCTTAGTTTTTTATTTCAGTAAATTTCAAGAAATACTGTTTGTTAATTTCTGACTATAAAACTCTGAAATGTAAAAAGGTTTTCTAATTTAATTTTTATGAGACCACATAAAATATTGCACTTTTTTACACTTTACAGTTTTTTTTTCACATGAATGACACTTTACAGTTCACAGCTGATTGTATTTATCTCACTTTAGAAAAGTTTTAAAACCACTTTAAAATTGATAGTAAATACTTTTTTATAATTTCATGACATTTTGCGATAATAATGAAACGATTATTATTGTACGAAATGCGTCTGCATATCTACATATCGATAATGTGCAATGTGTTTGACAGTTTTAAATTTAAGATAAAATATTTTTTTATTTGCGATATATTTCGAATCCAGCCCTGCACTTAGTTGGTTTGCAGTCGGAGCGGCATAATAATGATGTCAAAAAATTAACAGTGGTAAAAAAAATTAAAAAATAAAAAAGTCAAAAAGCTCGTTAAGGTATGGTAAAAACGACCGTTGCGGGAGGCGACCGTCCCTCTTCTAGTCGACTCGGAAAGCTCGCCTGGAAAATCCACCCCTTCCTTTTACCACCCACCCCGTCGACCGCGCTATATGAAAATGTTCCTTAACGTCAGATATCCGCGCATTTGCATATCGCCCCACCCCGTACGCCGCTACCTTCCACTCTAGAAGGACGCCCAAAGCGGAGCTTTTACGAAACGGCGTCGCGGCGCTCGGGCCAAAGCGAGACGCCTGAATTTATATGAGCTTTCATACTGCGACCAACCTAAAGCGCGACAATCTCAAACAAACGTAGGATTCACAGGCTTTTTTCTCGTTGGAAATTATAATTTAAACGCGTCCGACTAGATAGGCCGGTGCGAAAGGGACAGTGGTAGTATGCAAATTAGAATATTAGACTCGGACGAGCGAGACAGACATAAATTTGAGGCGTCGTCGGAAATACGTAGGGTAAATAAGGCAAAGCGCTTTGCAGAACGTGAGGGTAGATTGGGAAGACGGATGCGCGATGTAATTTCTTCATAATTTTCCATCTGCGCTGGCTGTCTGCTGGTCGCGGATGGAAGGCTTTCCACATAATTACCAACACAACACATCTAACTATAGTTAAACATATTGAGAGAGACGTTATGAACTATTTAATAACTTTAGTAGTTACCGATTATAATATTATTATAATGTTATAACTTCGTCACTGAATTACCCTTGCTGACGCTTTTTGGAGCGATAGAGATAACATTATAAATAATCTAGTCGCATAAATAACCACGTGCTCTACACCCTCTTGGCTTAGCTCCCACGATATGAAACTTACACGTAAATAATAAATAATAAATCAATAGCCAAAATATACTCGTCTTTAAAAATGTTGGACCGAATGAGCTTTAAGCAAAAGTTATAACCACTAATCTACCTGTCCAAATGATAACCTTGCTAATATTACCTAATATCTTTCAATTGAACACATATCCCAAATAGCCTACATACTAATCAGACCAGTACTTGCTTAACGGTGAAAATGGAAAATGAGTCATAAAATCACACTCAATTCAAGATTTCGTAAAGGTTTTTCCGTCCGTTTTACCGAAATTAGTCCATTTATGAGGCTTTCACAGGCTATGTAGTTTCAATGAACAATTATCTAAAATAAATCAGGCGTCAACAATAACAAAATAATTTTAATTGATTTATTATTTGGTATAATTAACTCGTTTAGTGCTGATACCGCGACTGGCGCGTTTGCGTTACCTGGCCATTCGATATAATTAGGATGCTATTTAAATTTGGTAATTAAAGTTTATTAACAGCTCAGCAGTGATTGTGTTATTAATTAAAATATATGTAGGTACTTAGTATACATTTTCTTACTACAACAAAATAGTAATTTTTTTTGTATTGCTAAAAATTAGTCTTGTAATTTTTTTAATCTGGGGAATTCGTATAATAATTGACGTGAAATTTTGTATCTGATTTAGTATACTTAAACAGTATATATATTAAAATATTGAATTTAAATAGAAATGGGCTGGACATATGCTTTGGAGTAAAGAAAATCGTTGTATAAATCTAGTCATGTAGTGGTATCCAAGAGGAACAAAACTTTTAATGCACCAATGAAATAGTTAATCCATACGGAAGTAAAATATATGAAAATGCAATGCATAGAACCGAAAAGAAATTATCAACGATAAGCCTTTATCAATTGTATATATTATTTTAAAATATCTTCAAATTTAGTAAAATATGATTGCTACTGATACTACTACTTCACCATGTCTGACCCTAAGAACACCTTATGGGGATTCACAGAGTGAGGGTTGAATTAACAAATTTTTGTTTTTATAAGAAATGTCTATTAGCCACTAGTAACTAGATCAACCTGTTAGGTCAATACGCAATGAAAAGCAATATGTGATTTTTTCACCAGGTCTGGGATTCGAGCCCGGAACCCATGACATTAAAGGCCGACACGTTACCCGCTCGATCATGTGTGCGTAATAAAATGTATAAAATTTAAGGAATACATTTTTTTCTACAGTTTGGTGTAATGGAAACTGTAGTAATTTTGTGTTGGAAAATATTACATAACTTTAAAATCATAAATACATTAAAATAATATCTACAATATTTTTTCATAAAATTAAACATTATTTAACTGTTTCTAATTAGACAAGCACATATTTCCATTTTTATTTCAAATAATAATTATAGCCTAGATTTATGTTAATCAAGTAAAGTTTAAATTTTATTTTCCCAACGATGACCAAATTAGAGCTATCTAGTTTAAAACCATAAATGCATTAAATAAATAAAATAATATAAGTATATACAATATTTAACCCATAGAGGTATTAAATTAAATTTAACCTAACCGAAAAAAAAATCTTTTTTTAAACGGTCATGATCTTACTCCCTACTTCATTTATCGTTTGTCAACTTATGGCTACGGCTATATACTGTAGCTTAACTACTGGGAAATGCCAATAGAAATGGCGTATTTCAAAAAAATACTACCTTATTCTTAGGTCAATAATTATTATAAAGCAAACATTATTCGTAGAATGTTTATCACATTTTAATGGTCAAAGACATAGCTTATAATCAGTATCTTTATAATTATCTTTATATGTGTAAATCTTGCCTAGTTTTTGAATAATAAAATTTCTAATTCTTGTCAAATTTGGGATCACAGAGATTATATAAAATAATTTTTTATCGTAAATATTTCACTATATAATGTTAACATTAATTTTACTAATGGTTTTATAAATGCATTTAAAAAATAAATCTAAAAATCTTAACACCACTGCACATGGATGTACTGAAATATGACTATATTCTAAAACATTAGATCGAGAGGTTTAAAAGAATACTATTTTATGTAATAAAAATACTTTATGCAGTCATCAAATGTTTAAAATAAATATAAAGGATAATAAGGCTTCAAAATATTTTTTTTTTCGACCATGTCCGATCCTAATAGTATCATATGAGCCTTCACAGAGTAGAGGTTTGTATTGACAGATTTTGTTTTTTACGAGAAATGGATGTCAGCCACTTGCTCAATCTATTAGGTTCATACCCCGACACACACAAATTGAAAAACAATATGTGACTTGCCAGACCCAGGATTCGTACCTGAGACCCACGGCGTTATAGTTCAACGCTTAAGCCGCGCGGCCACCGTGGGCGTATGTTTAATGTAAAATCATATAAATAGATTATCTACAACGTTTAAGGAATGTCCAGTATCATGCTCTGAAAATAGCATAAAATCTCCATTTTTACCTACGCGGCGGCGCACGTGGGCCGTTAAATTATTCCCAATTAGATAAGCACAATTTTCATTTAATAATTATAGCCTAGATTTATTTTAATCAAATAGGTAAAGTTTATATTTCATTTTCCCAACAAAAACCAAAACAGAGTTATCTAAATAGTTAAATGACTGCAGAGCTACGGTTAAATACATTGGATTGACGAAGAACTAGACTTCAAAATAATTGCAGAAGCTCGAGGAAGTATTCATCACGGCTGATGATGATGATTATATTTTACATATAGCGAAGTATATAATGTATATATAGATGGTAATGAAAATCACAATGTTAATCAAAATGCTATGAATATCATAAGACAAAATCTATCTAGACAAATGCGATGCCGCGTAACACGTTGAAGGAATTTACTGCACATAAACCTCTGCAGACTTTATGAGTGACCCTGAAAACTAAACACGAAGGCAAGGCTTGTCTGTTGCTCCCACTGAGATCGTCTATGCTTTGCTATAGTGTAGAAGTTTTTAAACCGATTGCGACCGAAAATAATAATTTATTTTTCGTAAAATATATTAAAAAAATTGTATCACTTTTGGTTCCACGACAAATCAGAACAGTGTCAAAACAGAACAGTGACAAAACAGAACAACGATTAATATAACTATGACCTTTCAGGAAAAATATTGAAATTGTCCTATCTCTATTATGTTGATAGATTTTTAATAGCACAGATTTTCAATACGCCATAATAAATCAAATTATATACCTAATTTTTGCATTCCTAATCGCTAGAAAGCCTCAAATAAACGGGACTTAACTCGGTGTTGCCGGCAAGCTTAGGATATCTCATCCTAATTAATATAATATGTTCAACATGATTGGGTGACTAGGTACAACGAAATAATAACCTAACCTAACTTAAATAGATTCCACAAAAATTAATGTTTCATTTTCCCCCTGGCTGTTCTGTTTTGTCACTGTTCTGTTTTGTCATGTTCTGATTTGTCCGGTTACCATTTTAATTGAACTCAATAGTACGTTCAGATCATTTATATGGCTAAAAAAATATTTGAATCAAAACAATGTAAGTTTCTTGGTGTCAAAGCTTTTCCTATCAGAAGCATACTTGGTATTAGAAGACACAATATACATTCCAAAATATACTAAGGACCTAGCGAAAACTAAAAAGCTAAAATTAAATTTGTTAATGTTCTGATAAACTATATTCATGTAATTTTTTGCGACCCTGTGATTGCCTTTCGGCATCTTCAGGCACTATCATCATTCACCAATGGCAAATGCACTTTCTTCGTTTATATTCTAAAATATTGCATTCAAATATCGCGGAATATTTTAATTAAGTAAAGATTTAAGTAGAAAATCCGAATGGCTGAAAATTTTGAAGTGGTTTGAATTTATAAAATACTATCTATAACTATAATATTTAGTTAGCCTAATCAGTGTGCAAAGGTCCTGAAGATGCTAAAAGGCAAAACCCGGGTCGCAAAAAATGTCTCGAATGGAATGAGTAGGTACAAACTTAAATCATTTATAATTTAAATTCAAATTTCTTCTAGTACCTACCCACAGTCAATAGTGTTATTATTTTTTAATGCTATTTTTTCTATATTTTTATTAAGTCTACATTCAAAAATCGGATGGCTATCCGAGAATTATCGGTTAAAGAAAACCTCAACATAATCAATGTCTTGAGGACGCGAAGACTAAGATTGGCCGGTCATATTTTTAGATTGATTTAATGCTCTTCATAAAGTTTATGAAGGAACCCTTGTAGAAGATGGGTGGATAACGTCAACAGGGGTGCAGAGATATTGAGTGTGATCAACAGGGGAGAAATATCTTGGGATTGAGATGACTGGAGGATGGTTGTACAGTCGGCCACAAATCTGAATGATCTATATGGCAAGCTTGACTAAATTCTATAATAATAATATGTTAGGTTAAGTCATTATTTGAAGGCGTCCCCCAAAAAGGCGTCTATATGCAAAAACAAAATTGTTCATAAGACGAAAAAAAACGTTTTATTCGATCATGCGGACTTTTGGAGTATATCTGTGATAATAATTATGTTCATGAAAACATTCTTTATCATTGACATTTTATTATTTTTATTTTGGATAATAAAAACAATCATATAGATTATAGACCCCTCTTCTACGGTAAGAATTCCAGTGTTGCTAATAATATCTCAAGAAGTGTGGCAGTTAAAATAATAAAACTTTCCAATATCGTGTCAATAAAATCGCTTTTTGACATGATGTATTATATAGACCCCCTTTCGAGGGACGCCTTCATTTCTCAAAATTTTAATTTAAATCTCTTGGAATATCACTTTTCAATTGATTTGAAAAATTAACGAAGTTAGATCAGTATAGTACCCCGTTTACACGTGCATGGATTAACTGCTGACAGTATGTATTATCACGGACATAATAAGAAAATGCACGTATAAACATGTATTATCCTGCAAGTTGCAAGATTGCATGCATGAAACAAAAAAAGTTCGTAAGCTTCTGTATTTTCACGCGATAGTTGGGATTTCTTCAATATCAGTAGAACGATAGTGCCTAGTACTTGCCATAAAGAAAACAAACTTCACCGCGAGACTCATTTTGAGGTTAACCGATTTTCACGACTGTCAAATAGTACCATAAAATGACAACATCGCGTATCGCTTACTCTTTAAGAATGAGATTGGCGAGACAGTCAGCACTTTTACGTGGAAACAGTAAAGCTATTATCGCGATAGTTTAAAATAAACACTATTTGTGCAAGTAAATCCATGCACGTATACATGCGCTATAATATTTAGGTGATGGAAAACAAATAACATTGACGATACTGACATGATCTCGTGTATGTCCTGGTAATAATAATATTGTTGTATTAGAAGAGGAAGAAAATTTTCAAAACTCTTTGATTTCAGCATTTCTAGGTATGTAATATCACTAGACAAACACCCAAAATGGCCGCGTAGCTTAAGCGCCGGTCTATGGCGTCGAGGTTCCCAGGTTCGAATACTGGATCTGGCAAGTACACATATTGTTTTTCAATTTGTGTATGAGTCAGAGTATGGACCTTATAGGTTGAGCAAGTGGCTGACATCCATTTCTCGTAAAAATAAAAAAATCGATGAATACAAACCTCCACTCTATGGAGGCCCATATGATCCTATTAAGATCGGACATGGTCAAAAGAAAAGAATATCACTAGATAGAAGATTGAAATGTATATTGATAATAATATTATAGTATTTAAATAAAATATATATATATTTACAAACTATTAAATATCTTTACTCATTGGCTGGAAAATGCAGAAAACCAAAACCCGATTTCCATAAAATTAACTACGCATATGATAGAATTACAGTAGTAGTTTCGCATATTATTTTATCTGACTTTTTATATGTAAGTAAAAAATTTAAAATGAATTTATTTCACATTACTGACGTCTTACAGTAGTGTGCACGTAATAAATAAACGCACTGTAGGTATAAAGCGTTTCGATTTAATTTCATTATTTTTTAGAAAGTAAAAATTATAAAATATTTAACTTAAAATAATTTTCAAAAACCACATTTTATACAAAGATTAAGAACGCAGAAGAACTGTAAAAAGTTTTTTTACAAATAGAATTTAGAAATATAAGGTAGGATACATATTTAAACTTAAAACAGTGATAAACACACCATACATTTGTAATCGTTTTATAAAAGTGAGAGGGATTTTTTTCTCATTGCCTCAGTTTCAACTATATAATATAAAGTTGTGGAATTTATAAATGAGATCTAATGTGTTTGGAATAGAGATTCGAATGGACATGAATGGTTTGTAGCGACAGTTTAAGTAGAGTAAGTAATTTATAATTAGTTGCAGTGTCTAACAGCACCTTACACCCGGGAGCTCCGGGTTCGACCCGGTTAGGTCACAATATATTTATGTGATTTTTTCAAAGCCTGGGTGTTTGTAATTGTTTCAGTAATATAACTAAATACACCACTGTTTCACTACACTACTGACATTGAGCCTCGTGGTATATTGTAGTGTTATACAGAATATAATCAAAAATATTAAACTGTTTAAAATAGTACCTATATTAGTACCTAAGTATCTACCTTAAATACAATGTTCGCTCCTGATCGGTGCATATATGCCTACACAGAGTGGGGGTTATATTAGCTACTAGTTAATGAGGAAAGGTTGTAATACATTTTGTACAAACCATTGGTTCCTTCATCTGAATTAAACACGTATTGGAAAATTACAAAATTTATAGTATTGATGATAAAAAAGTACCAAAGTGGATCAATGTGAACAAGAGAAATTCAGTTTTCAAAATAATTTAGTTAATTCAAATACAAATAGATAAGTATAGCAATATAGGCACCAAATAAATTAAAATACCACTTTCACTTTAAAGTGCTTGACAGATTAGAGGTTATCATATCACTTTTTTTTTTAAACAGGTTATTTAATCAACCCGTTGGGTTCAAGTTTTGGGTCAAACAAACGTTTAAATACCAATATTATGTGTGAATTTGAGCCAGCCGAAGGCCTCAAACCCGCGGCTAATAATGGCATTGTAAACGGAAATTCTGCATATATTATTATGATGCCAAAATATTAGCGATATAAATAAAATCATCGAAATTAATATGAACAGATAAAAATGTATTTTTTTGAAATATTTAGTTATGTTATCGCAGATATGACGTCTAATAAACGATTTTCTTTATTTAACGAATAATTAACAAGATTTCGGAATGCATCATTCAAGAGTATTTTTTTTATTTTATTGTCCAATGATCCATTATAATGTTTAGTATTATCGCTCTAATTATTTTATACACATTTAAAGTACCTTCCAGCATTTTTTTTCAAATAAAGCAAACTTTTATATTAATAATTATCACCAGTAGCGTGCGATCAATAGATGCTGCAGATATGAAGCATCCCCAAAAACAATCTATAAAGAACTATGTGGTTGCTTTGCAATCTTATAGTAAATTTTATTAAACTAAATTTCTTCTAAATACTCTATATTATAAATCACGTAAACATTATATCTTTAGAATATTTCAGAGCCACCATTTTGCAATATCACACATTATAATATTATTATTGTCATCCCCTACCCGTCGAAATTAAATTAGTTTCAAACTCATAAGTAGATAATAATATGTAATGAATATATTTAACTATTTCTACTCATGTTTAGTTTGCATCACATAGACTACTATTGTCATAATTATTTCCCGGTAGGTACTTATCTATACTTGATAATGCTTGCGTTCCATACGAAATACGTGTTAAAATTAAAATTTATTTATTTTGGTGCTGGTTGGGCCAATTATGGCAGCCCAAATACAATATAAATGTCTTACCCACCCAACACCATTATCCTTGCCAGGCCTACTATTAACAGTTAGTCATTCTTCAACCGTGTGACTGTAAAACATTAAGACGTCATTACGTGCACCGGTTTTGACCGTCGATTCCCGAGCATAGGGTGACTCAATTATCGCATGAGAGTGGTAGTGCTAGTGAGTAAAAACCAGACCATGAAGCCAGCCTCATCATCAATAAAGGTCAGTGCCTGGCATCCTTGGTATAACCCCCCCGTCGGCATCCGAATCATCCACCATTATACTACAGTCCACTGAAAAGTGCCACCAGATACATATAGTGAACTTTATAAATTATAGATTCGAGACGTTCACAGCATGATAAAAACAGTATTAAAATAGTAGGTACGAGTATAATAATATAGGATTACCTATCATAAAATGTTTCAGTTTAATTCATTGATAATATAAAGTTATTTGAGAGTTAAATTATCACAAAGTTATTATGATACTCGATTGAATAGAACGTTGCACAAATTGTGTTGTCATATGAGTAATGTATGAAGGTGTTCACAGGTTATTGTGACAAGGAAAAATATAAACACGAATACTAACAAACATGTTTTACATAAATGCATACAATAAAATCTATATCAAAATACTGCCTATAGACACCAGGGCGGAAACTGGGAAAAGTCTAAATTATAAAAACATGTCATGGCGAACTTTCAAAATATCATAAATCAAGTTGGAAGTGGCTCGGGAATAAAACCCCTGCTGCTGTTTTGCATACGGGGTATTTTTGCACGTCACATCGGTGGACTTGCATTCTTTCGATATCCGGTGGAAAGCATTCTCTTAGTGGAAAATACCCACGTTGATAATAGGTTCGGTATGTATAAACGCGCTTAATTTTTGCGCAAAGCTCGCGCGAGAGGGATGCAGCGACTCATTTAGGCATGTCGGCAGTGTGTTAGAGTGGGAGGGCGAGCGGCGAGCTTAATTAATGAACGTGGAAACTTGTGCGCTTTATTGTAGAAGTACAGCTTGGCCCGAAAATTATAAATTACAATATTATATTTTAGGTATTTAATGAAGAAATTTTAACATATATCGGGCTTGGGTGGTATTGAATAATATGCAAACGAATTAAAATAATTATACTTATAAAATCATAGTTCATTTTTATAGTCTATTTTGTGTTTAATGTTTTTTTAATGTTTTAAGAAACTCCAGCTTCTGTCAGGATAACACCTAAAAGAGAGTGTAGAGAATATTGTAACGCAACGCAGGTTTTTAACGTTATTTATGAATTTGAATTACCTGTGTAACAAAAAATATAGTCAAATATGAGGTCTCGAATCGGTACGTAATAAATACGTTGTCTGTCAGGTATATAATACGAGTAAATATTTAATTATTTTTCAGTTTGATAATAATTTAAAGCTTTGAGTGTCATTATTGTGGCTTTATTTACTAATAATTATGTTTTATTAATTAATATTTAATACATAAAAATGGTAACACGTATAGCTTGCTACTGTATCCTCCCAATTGTTTTGAATGACATGGAATTATAGATGCCAAACTAAGAGATATCTCGATGGATTGAAGCTTTCGAGATGTACTGTGAAGACTTTCCTCAAAAGTTCTTAAACTGAAAGGATTATAAAATAATATTGATGTCCTTAAACGGTTGGAAAATAACGTAGTATCAGAGTACATAACTTCAGTCATATTGTGAGATAATCACATATCTGCATTCCCCAAATCATTATCCAATGAAAGATCAAGACTGAAGGTGACAGAAGATGACCTCGTATTTTGTTACTTAACATAAAAACTCCCAAGTATTTACCAAAATTGCAGCTCTATCAAACTATTGGGTATCAGATAATAAAGTATATATTATTTCCGTAATGGTGGTCGATCTCTGGTAAGGGAGGACACGGGCAGGTGAATATTTGTCCCGCTTATGACTAATATTTAATATTGTCAGGAAAAAATCTTTTAAAAATGGTGGATGTCGATATTCCTTCTTTGCTTGAAACGCAAGATGGAAGAATCCAAACGTCACGTGAAAACTCAGTATTAACCCGCCCTTTGAGAAATTAGGACCAATTCTTAATCTCAAAGACAGTAGTTACAAAAACTACTTAATAATGAGAAAACTCTGACGTTTTTTATTTGGGGGTTTACGGTTACAATACCTAATACAGATAGCGCAGCCTCAATAAATTTATGTAAATAATGTATGTATGATATTTTGGTATGATTACTTTCAGTCAGGCTAATTCGTGGTCAGTTTTAAAGGTTAACATTTTCCGGGTCTCGGTGCACTTTTGCTAGTTTCAACGCCGACCTCTTTTTCCTTCGCCCGCGCGTCGGCGGTTAGTTAGCATCGATTTTCTAATGAGCTAGACAGGGACAGCACCACGCGAGACACCTACCGCCGCTATGAAAAAAACACTGGCGCGAGACAAGGATGCGAGATGCCCGTCTCGCGTGGAGCATATCTACATTAGAGACGAGATGTCTTCGGTCTTTCGTGGCTAGGGCCAAGGGAACGAGTGCAGAGTAAGTGAGGGGGTGGGGTGGTGGAACTGACGCGAGAATTGCGCGGAAAAGTGCATTCCAAATTTGAAAGAAACAGTGATACAGTTTCCGGTGGTTAAAAGTTAGAACTAATAAATACCCTAATGATGCTCGACAGGTTAAGAACTTATATTTACTTAGGACTGAAAACAATAAGTACATATACTGAAATTAACTGCTCAGTTAAATGACGCGAGCACCGAGAAAAGTGTATTATACATGTAGACATTTTTTTTTTAAATTTATCTACCATAATTGTCTGCACATTGCAGACTACATTATTGTCTTTATAAAAGCTTCAGATAAAAGCTTTCAAATTAAAAACTCAAAATATGTTTAAAAATGAGTGTGTCAAAGATAAAACTAACAATAAACTGCTTTGCTGACCCAAAAGCTTACTAAACATTTAAATCTTAATTGAAAGCATAATTAACATTTAAATCTATCGGATCAATAACTACGTATATCTCTGATATCAATTAAGATCGACAAGTATGAATGACGAGATTATTCCCTGAACCAAATTTACATGGAACGAATTTAAACGCCTGAATAGTATCTTCAAACGTGACCCTTCATTGTACCTTACACTTAAAGAATGTATGCTACTGATCGTCAAATATAATATATTTTTTAATACTACAACAGGCCAGGCCAGGCCAATGACAGAAGTGTAGTGAAACAATAATAGATACCTAGACTTTGAGAAAATTACATAAATATATTAATGTTATCTCACCGGGAATCGAACCCGGAGTCAGCGGATAAAATCCCAGCGCCTTACGCATTGGACTACGACGGTACGTATGTATAATATGAAATATTGACCTTTAGAGCTTAATCCAGAACCATAGTTAAAAGCAAGGAACTCAGAAATAATGGGAACTGAAATACATAACGGGTAAGGCGATTGCAGGTAACCGACTCGAGTAAGGAAGAATCTGGGTTAAACTTACACACGTTTCAAGAATACGTTTTACGTCGAATACTGAAAACTGCTCTCGGTTTATGCATTTACGCTCATTTAATGTTGGTGTATTTCACACACTATTGCACGTGCATAATGCGTGCTTCATTTTCGTAGGACACTCACACATTCAAAACCCTGCATCAAGATGCGGCGTATTGAATATAGCCTATCGGTATTCTATTTATTATCTGTTCTGTGGTTAAAAGTTTAAATCGAAAAAATATGCCGTTTGTAGCAACACCTCGAATGTTTTTTTTAACTTCCACGAAGGCGTTTTAATGATACCTAATACTATATGCTTTTCATACTCAAACTAGACTAAGTTAGACGTCTATCTTCTGGTTCCACAATACGATCTTATTGTACGAAAAATCAAAAGACTACAAATAACACAACAATGTATGGAATGGTGCATATTAGGCATAACGCGAAAAGATCGTAAAATAAATCTATGAGTGAATGATACAGATAAGATAAGTGATAGAATTAGCTAAAAATATGAAATGGCAATTGATCGACCGTATTGATCGGTAAGTAAATAACCACAAGACAAAGTTAATGCAGTCATTCAGTGGTACCCGAGGGGTACTAAACGACCAGTGTCGCCCTAAAATCCGCTGGATCAACTAACTAACCAAGTTCGGCGGATGTACCTACGTGGCAGTGAAAAACTAAGTATCGGAAAGAGTAAAAGGATCTAAAGGGGGCCTTCATCTAACAGTGAATATGACCTCGGTTAGCGATGATGACCAAATAATGTGTTTTTATTATATTAACTTCACTTCAGCTCTATATGCACATATACAGTACACGTGCTAATACGGCGATTAAATTCGTCACTTGATGAATTACAAATCATATAGAACCAGGAAACCTGACGGGTGTGGAGAAGCAAGAAAATGATTTCAAGTGTGGAAGAGTACGGGATAAACTTAAACACGTGTCATGAATACTGACAACTGCTCTCGGTTTATGCACCGACGCTCATTTAATATTGGTGTATTGAAGGTTGCAATGCACACTATTGCACGTCTATAATGCCTGGATCATTTTCGTAGGACACTCACACATTCAAAACTCTGTTTCATAATGTAATGAGTATAGCCTATCGGAATTCTATTCATTAGAATATGTTCTGTGTTTAACTTCTATTTATAGTAACGTATTTATCTCTTTTAAAAAATATGTATAGTTTTATTCATTAGATATTTGCTACGTGAAAAAGTGTCTCTAAACCCAGCGACGTTTTATAATATATTTGTAAATATTGTAAAATAGTGTACCCATTCAAAAATGGTCAAAGCGGGTAGTTATTAAAATAATATTAAGTACATATTATTGACACTCATACATTCAAAAACCTGCGTCAAAATTGTAAAAAGTGTATTGGGATATAGCCTGTCGGAATTCTATTTATGAATCTGTTCTATGTATAGAACCGTTACACTGTTTTTAATGATTTTTTATAATTAAACAAAATTTCTGAAATAATTAAAAAAAAAACCCATAGCCCGATGTTTTGTGGACACTGATGCAATCCGCAAATAAATTCCCTCATCTATGACGATGGCGTAGTTACAAATAGTTTGTATTTAAAATGTATGATACTATTTTTTCAACATTCTTCTCATATTCGTACTAATCGATTTAAGGAGCAATGGTTACTCTTCCTTCAACATCTTTATATTATTTTCTAACGTCTTAATCCCTCTATACAGTGTTTTGAAAATATAATTATTTTAAATGAATTTTAAATGAGTTATTGAAGTTTTCCACGTGTGTAATTTCTGCACGGTCAATTGTTCTGGTATAATATTACGTATTATTTTAATGTTAATCCGTCGCAGTATCCGAGTGTGGCTAAACGATAGAATAGGCAAGAGGAAACCGCTTGCTAGGGTAGGAGGGTGGGAACAAGGGGGGAAGTTAAGAAATTAAGAAAATGCTAAGGGGGTGTGGGAAGGGATGTGGCTAATGTGAGGGCGGAAGGGGGGTATCTAAGAGGCCGGGGGTTCACATCCTGGCCAGCGCACACGTTGCTTAGCGTTAAGATTCAATGTGTGGTTGATCTCGGAAAATTTGCTTGCGGAGAGAATTAATAAAATTCTAATTCCATAGTAATGAAATATTTTTTTTTCCTAAATTTGTAATGCGAATTCTTTTCAGATAGCATACGAGAATCTTTAAATGTACCTACCATTAAAATAATTGTTGTTGTTATATATTTTTTATCATATTTGATATTTAATTAAAATTACAACTAATTTTGTTTCATTAAATCAACAAGTTTACAAGACTTAAAAATATAGCATTCATGCCCGAACATACATAACTTGAAATACTTTCGAAACCTATGATAAAATACGTACCAACTGAACGGGACTCGAACTTGCATCCAGCCTATGTGTTTTATGAATAATTAAACAACTTTTACCGTAATTAATCATGCTGAAATTAATTAGTGACTATGTGACTGAGGTGTTATCAATTTTTTTTAACATCTGTGACCACTTTTTGTCATCTAAAAATAAGCTAAATAAAGATTTATAATTTATTTTATTGTATTAACTGTCAATTCATGGTGGAAATGCACTGTATTATTAATTTGCATTTTATTAAATTAAATTAAATAAAACACGATTTATAATGTAAAACAAGATACACATAAAATCATAAATCCGCCATCGTCATATCGTCATAGTGTTGTAAAAATAAAACAAAACATTGTGTGATTTATATTCATTTCTGAATTTATCAGAATTACACCGACCTTAATCGATTGACGAAGATTTCAGATCGATAAGAACTAACAAAAAAAATAATAACGGAACTCCATTAGGACCGGACCGCTTCCAAACGTTCATTTAAAGTTGAAGAGCATTTTCACAAAAGTGAAGCTATAAATAATACTAAATGTTAATGACAGATTTTTCTATAGCAAACTTCACACCATTATCGCCCGCATCTGTCAATTAGTACAGGTGTATCAACAAAATAATTTTAGATTCATTCAATTAGTGAATTGCATAAATTATTAAATATTCAAAAAAAAATCGCAAACAACAATATGTTTATGTTGGAATGTCATAACAGACTAATGTTTAGATTGTCATTTATCTATAGCCAAAAATTCTCTCACTTGCTATAATAAAAAAATTATAGAGTTTATCTAGTTGTAGACGAAATTCAACAAGCGTAAATAATATTGTACCAAAATAAGAAATTTGTATTAATTCGCATTGCGTGTTACTGCAGACTATCGTTTTGTATTGTGTGGTATAGGCCGTTCTGTATTTATTAGGGTCAAGTTTGCACTATGCAATATGAAAGGGGAGGACAACCCTTATGTTTACTTCGATATCTAGAAGGTAACATACCAAAGCTGATTATCGATAACAATATTATAAAAAACGACGTAAAATATGAATAACTAGGTTTTAGTTTGACTTGTAATGGATTCATAACTCATAGATTCATTTTTTTTACTCAAAGACAAAAATTATGTTTAAATGGACAGCTTGGAGAGAGCGAAAGACATGCATGTACTACGAATAGCAATTAATTGGTCAAAATGGTTTTTTTGTGATTTTTCTTGTTACTGAGCTATTTCTTGAATAAAAAATATTGAATCATTATTATTACTGGCTACTATTAATAATAATTATTATAAGTGTATGGACGTCTAGATATTTTTTATCGTAAGTGCTCTTGACGCTAGAATCATATCTATGACTAACACAGTTTAATATGCACTATTTATGACGGATTTTAACAGCCTACCTCCACTCTTTTCTACTAATGTATCATCATTATCAGCCGGGGTCAATCCACTGCTGGATGAAGGCCTCCCCAAGCTTTCTCCAGCTCTCACGGTCCTGTGTTGTTCGCTGCCACGTATTTCCGCCGAACTTTACCAGTTCGTCAATCCCCTTGGGTACCATTGGATGACGGCATTTGTCCAGCGGCCGTCCTTTCGGCGAGCAATGTGCCCCGCCCATCTCCATTTCAGCTGTTTGGCAACGTCTATTACATCGCGTACTCTTGTCTGCTTCCTAACCCGTTCGTTTCTCTTACCGTCCTTTCGCGTGATGCCCAACATGCACCTCTCCATGCCTCGCTGTGTGACTCTTAGCCTTTGGACATCTCTCGTGTTGAGGGTCCACGTCTCGCAGCCATAGGGCAGCGTAGGGTGTTCAACCAATGTGTGCTACCCGTGCTCACTAATGTATAGCAATGCAAAATAACTCACTACATTTAGTACCTATACATTTTCCAGCATTACTTTTGTATACAATCGAACTCGGTTATTACCATCATGGACATAGCGAAATCTCGGATGTAATGAGGAAACATTCGTTGACATTTTAGTTTATGATTTTCTCCATAGATTTATTCACTTTTATAACGAGCTACTTATCGGATATACCGAGCAAAAATATCGTCAAAAATTTTCTTAAAACTATTAATGTGTCAATCGTCTAAAAACATTTTCGACCCTAAGTAATAAAATCCGACAGTCGAACGATGTCGCCGGGATCGGATTACGTTTATGACACTAGTTAAGTTTCTAAGTACCTAATTGGTGTTTTCGCCGACAACATTGAAAAAGTATCCACGCATATGGTTGAAATTTCATGTAAAAAATCCAAGCTGAAGTCAGTAGGTACCTACCAGCGTTCGTTACAATATACAACCTATTTTGTAGTTTATGAATACCATGCTTGTTTCGGGGAAAAATTCTAATTGTGTATTTTTGTTTGAATTGCGACTTTTTGTGTTATGTGACCGCTCATTTAAAAAACATATTATTTGTTATAACGAATAATGCTTATAACGAGCAAATTCAGTCGGTCCCATCTTTCTCGTAATTACCAAGTTCGACTGTATTTAGATTCTATCTATATTCAGAATGCCCTCAAAGTCTTTCAGATAATCTAATAAATTTCAACACAATACCTATTAGAAAAGCTTCTCATTTCATATACATATAAATAGTTAATCGTTAATGTATACTTATATATACGTATACAGCTGATGATTAGGTTATAAGTGCGACGTGCTTCTACTTACCCCATCGCCACTCTGAGCGTACATTCATAGAAACGAAAAGCGAAGAAGAAAAAAAACAAATATCGTATGAAAGTAGACGGCGCAAACTTGATCGACTCTAATGGTATTTTAATGCCATCATTTTCTTCGACATATTCAAATGTGGGCGATAGCAAACCTGAGTACATGCCTGTTTTCCGGTGGCACCAAAGAAAATTTTCACTACTTACGGGTGAGGGTTTTTTTCCGTTAACAAAAAACACACCGGCTAATCATTTTTGCCATTTGCCTAAATACTGTTCTCGAGTTGATAATAATTATTGTGTTACAGAAAAAATGAACAAATGCACGATTATGACCTGTTTCACCTCTGTAGTAGGTATATTAAAAATATATGTAGCTACCTACCAGTAAAATTAAACAATCTGAAACAGTTATATTTTCATTCAATACCTACTGTATATACACATACACAACATTTATAATGTCATCTTCTAATTGATGAACATATTGTCATATTTTTTTTTAAATATCGATGTTTTTTTTGCTAAAAGGAGTAAAGCGGGATGTTGTTGCTTATGCGATAGAAGAAAATAAGTACCTACGTAATAATATTTTTCTAAAAATAGATATAATCTACGACGGTGACACGATAAAAATATATTATTATTGTCATTATTTACGATATTGATGAAATTGAGTAGGCAATACGTTTTTTGTTGTAATTTTTTTGATTAAATTTTTCAGAATAATATATTATATAACTATATTTTTTAGCCATATCCGATCCTAAAAAGATCATATTATGGGCCTCCACAGTGTGGAGTTTATATTAAAAGACTTTTTATTTTACGAGAAATAGATATTAACCTATTAGCTCCATACTCTGAGTCCAAACACACATTAAAAAACAACATGTGAATTGGCCAGATCAGCGATTTGAACCCAAAACCTTTATATTGACACTATAAAACAAGATACAAGATTAAAGAAAGATACAGAATAAATATATGAGTCGCCCAGAGTCATTACTCGCATTTTTCAATTTTGTAATTTTTTAGTTAAATATACCAAGTGACTCTAAAGGCATTATATAAAGAAAAATATTTGGGTAACAAAATTTACTTTAAAACATATGACGATCATTGACAAAGTTGACTGTTAGTTGGTGTCATAGCTCACATCATGTCTCAGCCATCAACGCCTTTTTAACCAATCAGAGAGCTCTATTTCATATGATATGCTGTGTGTTTGTAGCCTAAGGAGCTTTAGCCGGCTCGCACATCACAACTCGCCTTGTGCGCCTGACGGCCATAAATTAAAACCTTCGAGACTGCCGGCGAATGTTGCACGATCACAACCTCGCACATCTGCCTAGCGCTGCTAGCTCTAGCTCTACCAAACGCAGCGACAGTCTGGAGAGAAATGGCCGATTCGCCCGATTCTGCAGCTGTGTGCATGCGCGGAGTCGATATTGGCCGGACATCGACATGCAGGCTTTGGCCAATGCAACTAGACGAATGTCGCAGGGTCGCAGAGTTGCAGTTGCATCGGCCAATCTGCGAAGCTCCATTTGATAACGTTTGTTTCTTGGTTTACGATGAGGTCACATCGACGAATTCGTCGTAAGACGCATGCGGCGAGTTCTGATGTGCGAGCCCTCTTATATATATATATTTTTAAAAAAATCGACTCACTCACTCATTAATATTCAAAGGAGTTCAATAATTTTCTTCAAATTACAAAAAAAAACAGTGTTTTGGTGGTTTTTTGCGATTATCTCAAAACTCGGTTTTTGGAATATGTGAGTCACAACTCTAGGCAACTCATACATTATAATATAATAATTACATTCTAAAAACAGAATACAATAACAATCAACTTTATCAACTTTAGGTTCAAGTTCAGCCAACCTATCATCCATCCACACTAACTTCATTAATTTTATATGTGGTTTCACTCTATACAGCCAAGTTAGTAGTTATTTTTTGGTAATTTAAAATTCACAGTTGGAAGACGAAAAGCTCGGGAGTTCCCGGGATGTCAAGTGTTCTCTTCTAGACGCGGCAAAGGGTGACGCGTCGACAGCGCCGTCGTGTGTAAGTGCGAGGCACCGTCACGTGACCGGTCAGTACGCTCCGAGTTTTCTTTCAAGGGGAGGCAAACGCGTCGGGGATGTCTGTAGGCTTGAGAACGATATGTGGTAGATTTTGCGCACGTTATTGGAGAGGTTAGGGATTCCAGGAACATCAGATAGAGAAGAGTAACTGGTCTGTATTTACTATTTACAATACAGGTGTAGCGAGATATAGCTATTCTGATTTAACTAAAATAATATGATACTTTGATGTTTTTCTAGTAACTAATGTTAATAACATGTTTTTGCCCGTTTCCGGAAACTTGTACGTATTCAGTTCGCCAAATCACGCAATGTTGTATCGGAAATATATGGCCGTATATTAAAGACCGTCCAACCTCTTTGGGTTGTATAATTATGACATACAATTCATGTCTAAATAAAACATGGTTCTTATCGGTTAATACTTTACAGGAAGCCAGCAGCAAACAAATTTTGAGAATAGTCAATATACTCGATTATTTGTTAGGTTAGGTTAGGTTTTCATTCTTTAATTCATGAATTTTGCCAAAATCAGCTATGAAAATTGAATTAAGTAATGTTCATATTGAATCTAATAAAATTGGAGACTGTATAATATACGGTCATCTCTTTCTGATAAGAAAGCTCAGCGCGAACTGTCCCACGATGAGATGTTTTACGTATAATTATTTACATGTAACCGTTTTTGCAAAGGCTCGTACAACCATCTTATATGCATGTATAAACTTATTGTTTTATTTTGAGATTCACTTTCCAATGGTGCACTGAAATGCAAAAGTCTTTTAACGCAATATGTTTTTATTTAATCAATCATCATTAGTTAGTTTGATTATTAGTTAGATAAAAAAATGTGAAAAATCTAAAATAAGAGTAAAAAGGTAAGTATCAAGTCAATCATAGAAAAAATAAGTTCGAAAATACAAGAATAAAGACAGTAAGACCAGATGAGGGATGTAGGGAGAAGATGTATGATAATTTTGACAGGTGATACTGCCACCTGTTAATATTTGCTAGTTTCAAAATAGTTACACGATATTATCGTAATGTGCAAGTCGCTGCGGCGTTAAGGACATACAAGTGTGTTTTACGTACATACCGGTTTCGTGGGGTGAAAAACACACTACACACTGACATCGTGGGGGTGAGAACGACCCCGCGGTACGACACACTGTGGTGGGGTGGAGATGACCCCGCTGTTTGGATTACCACTGTCGCCGGCAGATTACTGACGACGCCGCAAATGAGAAATTACTGGCCGCATATTGCTAAACGAGTCGCGCTTCGGGTTATTAATCAAACACCCGCTATTCACTGTCTGGGAAAGAACTATTAGTGTGCTCCTCTCGAAACGGTGCTTAATATTCCAAAAATTTGAAAATAATCTTTTTTGATTATAATGAAGATAACCCAAATCAAGGATTATTCGTATAATAGTTAATTATTGAACATACATAATTTTGAAAACACTTCTGAGAAAATATATTACTTATAACCAATAGAAAAAATCCGTACACCCCGCAGGAATCAAACATGCATCTCTCAGGTATCGCGCCGACGCACATAGTCCACTATGCTAAAATAGTCATACTTATTTACGACAAATTTTAACTATTGGCCTTTATTACTCACTGAAGCGCTTCCCAAATTGAGCCACTATTTGAGAATCGGCATTTGTATTTTAAATCAAAGTATGTATCACTTTAATTACTAACCGACGTCACGAATCACTCCGAGATTTTTTGTTGTAACTTACTTGAACTTGCTAATAATTTTAAATTAACTATTTTTTTATTCTTTAGATTTAAGAATGTAACATTATAATCGTTTTTTTCGTATAGTATTTTTAGTTATTCCATTTTTATTTAGCTCTGTAATGCAACTGTGAGTAGTGTAGATATTATTATACCTATATGTCAGGATCTCCTAATTGAAGAAACCCACGTGGCTTGACAGTTGGTCATACCACGCCCGTGCCTTAATTCTACCTCGATGGCATTCAGCAGTAAGTCGGACGGTTGAATGTGGAAAAACTGTGCCAGTCTTAAATAGATCCTTTCATCTTTGTGAAGCTTTTATTTTTACTTACCGATCATTGAAATTAATGACTCCACCAAATCACACCCGGTCTTAATCGGGCGACCACGACACCCCACGTTTGGTTATGAAGTATATTTTTTTACGACTGGGAATGTCTTAGGAGCAGTTACCCAAGAGTGAGGTCACCATGGACTCAAATGAGCTTCGACCGAATTTACATGAATTTAAGTTAAGATAACCCACGGGAGAGAGGAGCACGTAGAGGCAATCGAATAGAGAAAATTGTAGTAAGTATAAAAAGGTTATAAAAAACTGCTGCACAAACTAATATATCGACGTAAACTTTCTAAATGCAACAAAATTGGCCTTTGTGGCGACGAGGTCAGACGGTCCAATGGGCCCAACAGCTGTTTGAACAGACATGTGCAGCTCTTCTCTTTTTGTTTCTCATTCCCAGAGGATATGACTTTGTCAATTATCTACCATGAGTTTTTTTCTAAATTATTAGACACCTCCACTTGGGTCTGTTAATATCCACCTTAATTACCATATTTCATATGCGTAAGTATGCTGTCTTTCTGTTAGTCGCTAAAATTTAGTAAATTATATTATTTAGGTACATATACTTATAATATAATTATTATTAGCACTGAATATGTAGTGTTCTAATTTTTGGCTTTATTATATTATACTTGTTCTAATAAATATTTACATTCCGTCTTGTAGATAAATTAATAGTCATATTATTCGAATAAAATGCATTTTTATTATTGATTTTATGACTTTAATCCTATATTTTGATGACTATAGTATAATCAGTATTTTTTGACATTATACCAAGAGTTTTACTGCAATTTTCAAGGTTTCCGAACGCGTATTATAACTTAATTTATATATTTTTATAATATATTTAATGAGATGAAAAAAATCGGAACAATGGCGCCAGTTGGATATCGTAAAAATAAATAAATGTCTGGACATTGAAAATGTCAAAACAATAAAACGTTCTTAATGTCATGATTAACAAAAGTGTATAACGATAAATTAAAAATCAAAACCCACTCATAAATGTTATACCTCCATACAAACACCTGAGGATACGGAAAAAAACTGATTCAACACTTTGAGAACCTCCGGCGGTATTAACAATATTATAACTGTATTTTTTAAATATATGTTTTCAAAATAAAATCGAAAAGAAAGGTTACGAAATGGTACTTTTTTAAAGCTTAAAATAGTTGCAATAAAAATACCCCCAGTTTATTTGTCAGCCAAATACTACCTAATATCGATTTCAAAATTAAATTTTGAAATATTAAATTTTGCTGATATCGGAAATAAAAATAGGATTTTAATCAAATACCTACAATAAAAATTAATTTAATATTAATACTATCGACCGAAGGTACTTGATGGAATTTGAATTTAAAATCTAATGGATTCAAGCTCTGTACTATTCCATTTAAGTCGTTTTTAATTTAATTTTAATTAGGTTTTTTACTGACACTTCAACTATTCATAATTTGTTTATTGTATTTTTTGTGACTTCTGACTAGATATGTAGGAAATGGAGTTTTTACCTACTTTATTGTATTGATTTACTATATAAGGTAGAGTTAAGAGTGTTCGTTGTCAGTGTGTGTTTACCTTTGGTGAGTATACACGACGCCTGAAGATGCCGAAATAAAAATTTAAAGTGACTTCATTTTATAATATACAATTACAAACAATTCCAATTTCATAATAAACGTCAGAATTTAATTCGTATATTTTTATTACGCCCAGAATTCGTTTAAAAACACATGCAGCCCTCGACTTTCACACGTAATTGATTGGTTCATGATAATGTGTTCGAATGTTGAATGTTCGAAAGTAGAGGGATGTAAAAAAATATCAAAAAGTGTATTTTAATATTTTTTAACAATTGGCATAATAAAGTAAACGAGGCGTATTACCAATCAGGTGTTTTTTTTATAAACTTGTCAAGAGATAGTTGAATACCATCCTTTTACGTATTTGATAAGGTGACGGGAAGCGGAGGAGAGAGAAGAAACTGCATGGAAGTTTTTGTATTATCAACAAAAAACTAAATTTTAAGAAACGTACGAAATAGCGAATTGTGTAGCTAGATTTCAAAATCAGCCAAGTCCAGTATAGATGAATAGAAGAAAAACAGCTTTTTTCCTCAAATACACAGTCACAAGGGTGAAAGTTTATATTATTTCGAGTATAGAATATTTAAAATTAATAAATTCCACATTTTGATAATGCAGAAATGTTATAAAGCAGTAGTTCTTCAGCAATTCACAAAAAAGTCAAGAATACCTAAAGGTGGACTTGGCTGATTTTGAAATGTAGCGACACAATTGTGCGAAAGTAAAACGTTCAAAAGTCCAGGGCCGCCTGAACATATTGATGTTACAGAAAATGTTTTTGTAAAAATATTGATTAAAGAACTTTTCCTTCTCTGGACAAAACTTATTGTTACTAAACGAAACCGATTTGTATGTGTTTTCAATTATATGTAGTAACTTTATGTTGTATTTAATAATAATTGTTATTTTTTAAATCAGTAAACTAATAAGTAATATGAAATTTTTTCTTAAAATTGAATTTACACAAGAGTTGAGAATTGAAAATGTAGCGTTCCTTAAAATTAACTAGGAAAAGCCTCTGAAAAATAAACTTCGTTAAATAAATGGAAGCTTCCTTAATATATTATTGAAAAAAGCTATATGTACGAGTATGTAAGATTTTGGTAATAAAAAAGTTTTAAAAGAGCAGATAAAAACACGCGTCCGAAGGTGTTAAAGCATTAACTCATTCTTATCAGAGAGTACGTTGGTGACTTGATGGGATTTTACAATGATCCGATACATTTTTAATTACATTTTTAATGGTTTTCTTTTATTCAACATAATTAATCATGTAAAGTTAGACATTTTAATGCTTGAGACTGATATAAGAATTCAATGCGAGGATCAAAACGTGGATAACAGCATTACCTGTGTCATTCGTTTATTATTAATTATTATTTTAGTAATATATTTTAAAATAAAATAAAAAGTCAGCCATATTGAATATTTTCATACTAGAAATAAATAAACAATCAAGACGCATATAGATAGTACCTACCTACCTAGTACATTATTACATAATAGGCATAATCATTAATCAACGGATTTCAGATAAATAATGACTAACGTACAATTATTGATTGTGAGCATAGACGGTGAAAAATTGACAAAAAACAAATATTTTATTGAGTAATGATTATCTAAGCAAACACCAACTAAAAAGGAATCAAAGATTTTGTAATTATTTACTATAATTGTTTGTGGTTATACAAACAATGACAATATCAATGAAGCAATAATATGGGGGGCGTGTTACCATTTATTAAAATGAATACAAACTATTCTGATAATAAATTTGTCCACGGCACGTGCATTTACAATTAAAAGTCTTATAATATTATTGTTGTAAATATGTAAATATTTAAAATTTATATTGTCCATTTTTCATTTATTATGTTTACCATTGTATGATATTCAAAAACTATTTTAATAATTTACGAAAAAAATACAAGACTTTGAATCACTAAAAGCGACGTGACGTTGCCATGTTATTCACTGTTTTACTTATCCATAATTTCTATGCATATCGTTGTTAATTAATTAGATTTATAATATTATAACATCGACATTCTATGCATTGAGCCATATGCGTCAAAGGTTAAGCCACCCCAGTTCTTACTTACCATGAAGTGCAAAATATTAGTTTTGCAATAAACTGATATCAAGATTGAATCAAAACATATACGATGTTAATATGGTAGACTAGGATTTCAGGAAGCGATGACTTAAAACAGTGAATCAAAATATATAATAGAGAAACTATACAAATTTGTTAGGCATAATTACTTAATAGAAAATTAAAAAATATACTTGGTCACGTTCCTGTAATGTAATGCAAGTTAGAAGATGGGCGATGAAATATACATAATTATACATTTACGCTACGTATTTAAAAGATTTAATATCCTAGAAAAATTGCATATTGTAGAATAATATATAAAAAAAATGGACGAGATATAAGTACAAGGTTTGATTTTAATATAATGATAGGTACTATGACGTATGACAGCACTTTTGGTTTGTATGGAAACGATTCCGGACGATAAGTTGAATACCGTGACTGCTTTGAAAAAAAAATAAGTTTTTTTTTTAAACATAATTATTTCAAATTCAATTTTTTGGCACTTCGTGCTTTACTAATGCCAGGTAATGATTTTTATTTAAGTGTTCGCTATTTATATCGGTCAATTAAACTCGGAATAATTATAAACACGCCATAATTCATTAGTTTATTTTACCACTTTGATTACCATAAATTAAAAAAAAACTTACCATAGGTTAGTATAATAAAATTGCGATAATAGATATACCTATTGATCGATACAATAGTACCTAACTATGTAAGTATTAGAAATTGACTTATGCTATGACATT
This sequence comes from Rhyacophila brunnea, assembly GCF_057557595.1. Lineage (NCBI taxonomy): Eukaryota > Metazoa > Arthropoda > Insecta > Trichoptera > Rhyacophilidae > Rhyacophila > Rhyacophila brunnea. The sequence continues at coordinate 45,715,483 of NW_028233361.1, read as the reverse complement.
ATCTCACATAGAAATTTCCAATACAAATTGGACATGGTAGGAGAATAATGCAGAGTCGTAAATGAACAGGTAAGCTCACTATAAATTATAATTATTGATTTAGGCATTGTACAATTTTTTGCAACCTTGGCCTTCAATCACTATTTGCGGCTGCTAACGGCAAATGCACGCTGACACAAAATACAGTTAACTCTCGTTTATATAACAAATTAATAAATTTAAAGAACAGTATTAGATACTCAGTAAACAGACAAGTTAAAATCTAGTATTTGGAAAATAGTATATTAGATACCTAAACACTGTTAATACACTTACTAAACCTATTAAATGACATTCATTTCTTTACATATCTATTAGATATAATATACCTAAGTATAATATTATCTGAATACCCTCCGTACATTTTATCATAATAAATAATAAATAAATAATGCGGTTTTACACAAATTCGTCTTTAACTATGTATATTCATCTGTAGGTATTTATCTGTTTATGATATAATGAATTTTTTTATAAAAGACCCAAAGTATAATATGAGCAGAATCATTTATTGTTCAAATACTACATTCATTAGTAAATCAATAGTAGTAGACAAGTATCTAATGATTGGTTAACAAACAAATACCTAAGTGCATCTACAATAATGGTTTATATTGTTCGTATTGTTATGTATTCAATTAGAATACATAAATTATAACTAAAATAATATGCAAATCAAATGTATTTTATTGTATGTAACCACTCGTTGGCGTAGTCAGTAGAGCTTCCGTCTATAGATCGTTTGATGCCGGTCCGATTCTGTGTTTGCCATATATTACATTTTTTTTAATATCTAGGTATTTGATCCAGAACGAGGACCCAATGATCTTCAATCTATGGACGCTCATATGTTCCGGTTAGGATCGAAAGTGGTTATTTTTTTTCCTTCTTTAATATATGTACCTACCTAATTATTCAGACTACCTACAGTGATTTTTCTGAGTAAATCAAAAGATGATTTTTTGTATCTACCTAACTTAAATAAAAGTAATGTATACCTACCAATATTTTTTACATAAAATGAGGTAAAATTTCTTACGTGAATATCTATTTTATCGTATTTTTCGTCGATATTTTAAAAAGAATATGACTGTATCTACGTATATTGTATGATGCTATAAAAATATGTAGGTAAGTAGGTACTTTTCATCTCTAAATATTTAAATGAATGGTGAACAGAAATATAAATAAAAACTATTTTTATATTGTCTACTATTTTTAATAAGTAACATTACATTAAAACTCTATATAATACCTATATGTGTGTAGTACAATATGTATAATATGAACATTATAAATATACCATGATGTAGACGTATTAATTTCATTTAAATGCTTACAACAGTGATATGTGAAAAAAATAATTTATATTATACCTAGCTACATAAGGTTTCGTACTTTTTATAAAAATCAAACAACAAAAATAATATCTCCATATACGTATATTAGGTGCAATTTAATAAAACTTATAAAATGTGACATATTACATATTGATTAGATATCTCACCTTATTGTTGAACTGTTAATAGTTGTTCGTATATATGTATAGTAGAAACTATACGTAATATTATCATGTAGACACATAAGAACCGTTAGTAATTTAACCTCACTTTTATGACACTCTGTTATCGTTACAATATATTAAATTATTCAATAATAATCACTTTAGATAAGTAATAATGTATTTATTGGTCTACAAAGTTTACAAAATGTACACTAGCTTTCGCTTTAATAAAATAAACATTTAAAGTTTCTACCATATGTAGATAATATCAATGTTAGAACACTTGTATGCACTCTTGTTTATTTATTTGACAGTTCGACAACATCGGAACGCAAACAGCTGACAACTGTCAAAATCACGCGCAAAAAATGACAGCTGATCACAAGAGCGTTTACCGGAAAACGCGCGAGTTTTTTCTCTACTTTGTGTGGATTTCGCGAAACGTTCCCTAGAGCATGTCCAGCTGTGATAGAGCCTAGCTTTGAACTGACCACGTTGCCATAAGGGGGTAGGTTGTATCCACACACTGCCGGACTAGGAAGGGAGGACAGAGGGAAGGAGGAGGTAAGCCGAGAGGGTGGCGAAGAGGGCCGGGGCTGAATGGGAGGGAAGAAATTACCGACCACATGCATGCAATGTTGCTCATAATAATACCGCCGTAGCTTCGAACTCAGATGCATTTTATTATTAGGCGGGCTACAATCGGAAGAAAAACTTGACTAAGGGGTGAGTTGAAGAGTTATATTGTTAACATAGACGTATGGGAAGTCTATTTTGGTAGTCAAGTACTGTTACGTAGACAGATACAGGTTGTATTATAATATAAAAATAATATGACATGCTTAAATATATTACGATTACGATTATATTATTGTATATATTAAAAAAAATATAGTATGTAGGTATTATTTTATGCCAATGTGCTGCATGCATTATGGGTATAAATACATAATATACAATAATATAAGGATTATACTTATAGTAAAATAAAGAGTGCTCAATAGATATAAATAATTTATTATTTATAATCTAATACTAGAGACTGACAACTATAATAACTTGAACGGTCAGTTGAAGAACTGATCGCTCGCAATACTCACATCTACACTAGTATCGAGTTATATATTTTCGGTCATAACTACTAATTATTTTTTAACTGCTAATATTGTAAATACATATTTAATGGAAATCCATATTATTAAAAATAATAAAAAAATAATCAATATTTATGTAAGTACATAATACAAATTTTTAAATTTTTAATACTAATACCTGTTTTATCTAGATGGACAAATTGAAAATGTCCATTATAATGAAACCGGTATTCATATTAAACATTTAATTATGAAAAAAATCGTAAAATAAAATCATGACTTACACGAGGAATTATTTATTATTTCCTACTTGATAATGATAAGAAATATCAAATTTAATGGAATAATAACAAGAATATAATTATAGACCAAACCTATGTATATTTTATTTTTTATTAATTTTTGAGACTTTGACAGCGACCCGCCATCATATTGAAGCGTCATCATCAGTGGTGATTTTGGTATAGAACCGGCGCACTGACAGGTTTGGAGGCCTTCACGATATTTTTTGGTGTTTTTTAATAATCTTGTGACTAAATAAATGATTTTAGGTTTTTCATCTCCACCTGTCATTTACGTTCAATTGAAGATATGCAGGACCGCCTTCCATGACACTAAAATGTGTCTGAATGAAAAAAAATACATGCTTACTCTGCTATTCCGATACGGAGCCGCATGGGAGTAATAAAAATGCAGCAAAAAAAAAAATAGAAAGAAAAGGTAATTGTTAGACTGACTAGACTAATCTTGATGACATTAAGTGTCCTCTGTATTTACATTCTGAATATCAAGATTTGAATTCGATGATGATTCTACTGAGGAATCGGGATCAACCCGATTAACCTGATCTCTATACGACGCTGCAAATTTCTCTAACGCCTCAAAGTTGACCTTGGTTGATATCAAGTCTGCGTGGCCTATGGGCCTTTATGTGGGCGGACCCTGGTAAAAAGCTCCGCTCGCTCATAATTCATAAGCGTTGCTCGGAGCAGTAGAGCAATGGGGATTTACCCGGAGCAGGAGCGAAGCAGGAATACCGAAAATTTGTAGTTTTCCACTGCTCTGGATGTTTTTTTTATTATTAAATTTTCGTCCTAAAATCCAATGAAAATAGTAGGTATATTTTGACACTTTGCAAAACTGGTAGTATTTGAAATACGGAAACACTGCCAATTAATAAATAACCTCACTTTGAGGCAGATACTGAAAGACGATTTGTTGTCGGTTTGTTTAGTAGAATTAATAATGAAAATGACGATTAATAAACCTTATTTTAAAACTACTTTTTTTTTTACAAATAATGCATATTTAAATTTTTATCCGGAGCGGAGCAGAACCTGGAGTGGAGCTGGAGCAAGTATTTGGTTCCTGAGCGGAGCTAGAGCGGAGCAACTAAAAAAGAGTCCGCTCCAACTCTCTGGTTTTAACTGTTTTGATGCCCCATTTTTAAATCTTCTGATGAAACAATTGCGTCAAAGAAAATTGACGCTAAAGATAGTCACAACTTCTCTTGTGTTATGAACTCAAAGGTAATTATGATAATATTAAAAAAATAATTGAGAAAATTAAAGAAGGGGTAGTTATTGTTTACTGACTATTAATTAAATTAACCCATCCACATAAATCCTTATTAAACAATCAACGGTGGCTATAGAACCAAACAATACGCAACGGTGAATTGTATTAAAAAGCACAAGATATAATATATTATTATGGCGATAATTAAATATCCTCTCTTAGCGAAACGACAGTATATCTATTGTCTTCACAAAAGAGATCTCTAGTCCTCTCATTCAAGGCAAGCCCCGTATATTACGTTAATAATATGAAAACATAAAAGAAAGCAGAAAAATCCATTAGTTCATTTTCTTATATTAAGTCTGGGACTAAGTATTTCTCCCTTTGTATGCAATGGTTACGTACTAGCCGCGATATTAGCGGGTCACTACCGATTCACGATTCAACTACGTTCATAATGTATAGTCGGTTGCGTTAAATGTGAACGTTGCTTTATAATTCGACTGTCATAGAGATATATAAAATGATAGAGTGGATATATGGGGACATTTAAATACAATTAAATGAATCCATTATTTTTTCATTATTAAGATAGAAAATAAGACGGAAAAATTAAAACAAGACTGTTATAAAATGCTTGTTCGTCGACGTGTGATGAATAATAATAACGTATTATTTTAACTTTATTTTTATGATCAAATTGTAGTTAAGTATAAAAGATTTTTTTAATTTGTACCAACCTACTTGCTTTTTAATTAAAAAAAATATTGATTGTTTTGAAATCAAAGTGGTTAAATAGAATTTCTTTTTAATTACACCTAATCTAGCTTCTCTATAGTCATAGTGCCTGCATTGGAATAGTGCCAGAACAGAAATGCATCTCTTAAACTGTGGGTTGGCAGTTATAATCCTGTAATAATGTAATAATTTGTTTATATCTTTGTTCAATGTGTGTTTAATACAAAACCTAAAGGGTTGAGTCGATGTAATATAATATTGGTTAGACTAATAATTGTGGCTGCGTAATCCCCTATAAATCCTATATCCAAGTCCAAGCACAATATAAAACAATTTAGTGACCTCCAAACCATTAACGGGGTTAGACGTGCATTAAAGAAACAACTCCCTTACAAACTATCGGTCGGCCCAGTGCCGCGAAACTTATCGTGAGTCCAAAACAACATAGCAAAAAAACTACGGAGTGACTCAAAGTAAACAGTAATGCACGAAAGTGGTAGTGCCAGTGAGGAACTACCAAAACCACGAAGCCAGCTTCAGCATCAAAAAAGGTCAGTGCCTGGCGTCATCGATATAACCCCTCTCCCCAGCATCCGAATCACCCATCACCCCATCTAATACAATCCACTGAAAAACGCAGCCATATGTATATGTCATAAATGTATATTTGTTATAGGTACCTACCATGTCCGATCCTCAAAAGATTATAATATTATGGTACTCCAAAGAGTGGAGGTTCTATTAATAGTTTTTTTTTTTAACGAGAACTGGATATTAGCTCAACTAATTAGATACATATGTGTCCAAAAATACATTGAAAAATAACGTGTGATTTTTACCAGACATTAGTCAGCTCGACCGTCGTCGGTGTTAAATATATATACAAATTGCATATTTTTGTCATGAATAGAGTATAATTTGGATTAAACAGTAACATCGTCTAATCATATAAGACTCCTTTTCGTAGACCCCTTCGCTTATTATCGTTGTTATTATAAGTTATAAGGAACATTTTTGTAGAAACTAAGTATGCTTTATTATCCTGCGATGGTTTGGCTAAGTTCATATTATTACTAGACGTCTAATTTGAAAACCCCATATCTGTTTCCCCAAGTGTTTCATTGAAATAAAAAATTTTAGGTGTGTTTATTTTTTATATTTTGATACTCAAAAATATTTTATTTTGTATTAAAAGTAATTTTTTTTTATTTCCAATTCATTATAACACATTTTTTTTGTCTTCAACTATTAAGAGAGTAGGTATATCTATATATTACGCCACGGTTATTACCATTTATAGATGCCGTCATATCAAATCACATGAATGTTACAAATGTTATCAAATCACATGGCTATAAATAAAGGCAGTGTGACGCTATACAGTAGCGTTTTCCAAATCGTGTAGATACGTGCTAAAATTAATGTGTACCCATATTTTGTTTTTTTTTGTATATTTAAAAATATCCATTTGAATTATGGAGTTGTACCGTACAACCACATAATTAAAAATAATTATAATATTGGAAGGAAAATAGCTCCGCAGGCGACTTTTAAATATTAAATATTAATGCAAATTTGTGATGTGTGTTTATCTCACTTATCTGGTCGACTCGCCTCGCCGGGCCCCTCATGAGCCCGGGCCCCCAGGCTAGTCCCTCCTTGTGGGGGCCATGGTTATGTCAGTCACCGCCAGACAGTGCATAAACGTGATTGTCGAAAACTTTTGTTTTGTCTTTGACATATTATTTATTCACATAATCAAAATATCCAATTATACCTATTTAATTATATTAATGTTTTTCAATTTTTTTATTCAATAAATGAATGTTTTTGTAGTTTGTCGAGGTTTAGACATAAATAATTATGGTAAACTTATTTATGATTGTGTCCGTACGGTTGTGACACAACCTCAAAGGTTCTATCGTCTAGGCCGGCTCTCCATCATCCTGCAGCGGTGCTACAAAAGCAATCTACGCGTTGTATGTCTCGGATAGCAAGAGGCACGAGATTTAGCAATTAACCAAGGGAAGTGGCACGGTCTTGTACTTCCCCTATGCCCCATACCGGAGCATGACAGTCTGAAGTAAGTAAGTAGTTATCAGTGACGATAATATACAAGAAAAAAATGCATAAGTAGTAAAAAACAAAAATACTTGTAATAAATGAAAAATCATTTAAAAATTAAAAAAGTAATTTTGCTTCTGAATATAAATAAAAATTATAGTTTTTTTAATACCTAACGTAGATTTGAATGGTTTATTTTATTTGTAGATAAATTCTTATATAATATATAAACCTAACATGAGGATTACTGAGTTATTTTTTTTAACATAGACGAGATGGAAGGTTCTGAAACGCCCCACTTCGGCCTATATAATATTGTCTGTAAAAACTTTGCGCCAACCTCTCAAGCAATATAAAGTTCTTCTGGAAAGAAAGTATTCCAGCCAATTATATTGTCTTGTTGAATAGAAATAAGAAGTGTATTATATGATTCATATAACCAGCTTAAAATATAATATATTTCATTATTGTATGCTATATAGAAATTAAAAACATTTACTTAATAATTTATAATGAGCAGAAAAGATTGTTAAAAGTTTTTAATATACTTACCATTAATATAATTAGGACCCATTCATTGTTGGCTATAGATAGCTTATTTCTATTAAAATACGTATATTTCAAAGCACAACATTATTATCTTTTATACCTACTTACAATTATTTGCTAATAAGACAAGTTCATATATTTTAATGTAATATTTTCATAAATTTTAATGATTTAGTAATGAATTTGATATAAAAAAATTAATCGTTAAAAATTACCTATACAAAAATAAAAGAGTACTTCATTTATTGAGTATTTGAGTATATATCAAAAAATGGTACTGTTCGGTTAAAGCGGATACAGCGGAAAACGCATTCTGAAAATAGCCGATAAACTGGATTATTTGTTAAGTTAACCTAACCAAACCTAACCTAACCTAACCTAACCTAACCTAACCTAACCTAACCTAACCCAACCCAACCTAACCTAACCTAAACAAACCCAAACTAACAAATAATACAGTTTATCGACTATTTTCAAAATGCGTTTTCCGCTGTATCCGCTTTAACCGAACAGTACCCAAAAAATATATAAGAATGGTATGTTGAAACTAAAGATTGACGAAGAAAACAGTCTTCGAATAAACATATGGAAGTCAAACATAAGTAGGATCTCTGCCTACTGATTTAAAATTTTAGTTAAAAGGAACTTCGCATTACAGGTTCATTTGAAAAATACTTCACACTTGCCAATTTAAGATTTATTTACCAATTCGCAGGACTTATAAAAAGACAATCTGTCACTATGATTACTGAATTATTATTTAGTTGTCAACACATTTTAAACTGCATGCGAATAAGTAAACACAATGCATATTAAAAAGTGACAGCCATTGCTTGATGTCACCAACTTATCTGTACTAATTAATATCAACGCAACCATTCAACTGTGTTTTATCCATTTAATAAATGCGTCCAAATACTATATTATAAATAGTATATAAGACTCCTATACAATATTTATTATAGTCCAAATTTTTGAATTTCTATTTAACCAGTTTTCGTTGTGTGAATATGAATTACTAATATTGACCTTAATGAACTTATTCCATAGTTGAATAGGTAATAGGGTGACTAAGATATTAATTAATTATATTAAACGTATTATAAAAAGATGTTCTTTTATATAATGAAAGTGTAGAACTGCGTTGGTAGTATATAAATATTATTATTATAATCTAGTTGCAAGACAGCTTTGAAAAATTATTCACCTAATTTAACAACGTATATATTTTTACAAACTTCCTTTCGCGAATTGAGCGTCTTTATTACATCTAGTATACGTAAAGTAAGGTCTTCGGTGGTTAATAATGTTCGTTACGCCAACGGCCAAAGTATACGCAATAAAAAAAATGTGGCAATCGGTGAGAGAAAACAGTTTTTATTGTTTTCATTTAGTCTGAAAGAAATAACTCAGATAGCGTAGTTATTGGAAATTATTCGTAAGTAAGATATTTGGGTTAGTAGCTTAATAATTGATCGTGAACAAAGTTGGTATTGTTAATTCTATTAAAGTAGAATTAACAAAAATAAATTTATTTCAAAACCATTATAATGGAGTTCTACCACGTAAACGCCAGTTAAATTAATAAATTATTAAGTACACTACTGTCAAAAAATTAAAGATATTTATTCATAATATCCCAATCTTTGTTTAAGATAATTTTTTTTTGGGTTTTTCAAAAAAGTACCAACTTTTCTGAGCTTTCAAAAAGTATGTATATTCAAGACTATGTACGTATGGATGCACGTCACATTCATAAATCTTGTGTATTATGTTTTTAATTAACATGTAAAATTGTTGATTTAGTAATGATTCAATCAATTCATACGCAGGATTTAAGAATGTATCATTCGTTTTTTAACAATCTCTGATATTGTTGCATGTGCGTTGTTTTTGAAAAGTTTCAAAATATCAAAAACCAAGACGAAAGTCTTCTATTTTGAGAGGTAGGTATCGACAATGTCATCTATAAGCTGTGCAAGTTTCGTTACTCTTCGAGTAGTTTTTTTTGTTATAACCAAATATACGGACATACAGTTAGACAATCAAATTATTTTATATAAGTGTAGTTTTCTTTTGGACGGAAAAACTACGTATTCATTAATTATTGTTTTAATTTGGGTGATTAAAATAAAGTTAAAGTTCTTAAGTTTTCTGGTCACTCTATGAATCGGACGCCTATGTCTATGGGTGCTCAATCCGAAATTTGATTGACACAGGGTGTTCCGTGAGCAGTAGCTCCTTCTGTTAATTTGAGCCCGAGTCTTTTATTTCATATTTTATTATTATTGTTCAATATACGTATTATTTTTATTCAAGCTTCCTCACACAATGGGCGCCCGTCCGGTCTCTTTGTGAGTGAGCGACCATACAAAGTATGCTTAATTATAGCCCTCACAAACAAAAGGGGGGACGAAATCAAAGGAAAGAGTATGTTGTGAAGGTACTTACGCAAGTGTGTTTTATTACTTTTTTTCAGTATAATTTATATGAAAACAAACCGGTCCGAAAATATAATTTAATAAATCATTACAAGGTGTGTATGGAATCAGAATGCACGATGTATCTAGTTTTTTTATTTATTTTTTAACGTGTGATATTATGGTACAGCAATTTTGCTGGAGTAGTGAATTCGGCTGATGTGTTATGGAAAACCGTCACAGTTGATTAGTAAATCCCTAGTAAAGGCCTTGAACTACCAAAATTTCGGTTGAAAGCCGAGCGGGCTACCACTTATGTCACTGTAATCATGGTAAATATGACAATATTTGATAACTAAAGTTATAGCACTACTTTCTTGACATGGTGAATGGAATGGACCTGCCAACCGCGTAAATTACTCAACACTCACGTAGTATGAAAAATTGTACAATAATAAAATAAAAATCGTCGATTGATGGGTAAATACTCTATGCATTCGAAACATAACAAGTCAATACATAATAATATTATTACATACCCGCTTTGACCATTTTCGAATGGGTAAGTAGGTACATTGTTTTACATATATATAAATATGTCACAAAACATTGCCGGATTTAGAAACAGGTTTTTGCGTAGCAAATATCAAATGAATAAAACAATACCTACATATTTTTTTAAAGAGATAGATACGTTTCTATCAATACAAGTTAAACACAGAACAGTATAATAAATAGAATTTCGATAGGCTATATACACTACATTGTGAAACAGGGTTTTGAATGTGTGAGTGTCCTACGAAAATGAAACAATTATTATAGACGTGCAATAGTGTGTTTTGCAACCTTCAAATCCACTAATATTGAATGAGCGTCAGTGCATAAACCGAGAGAAGTTGTCAGTTAACGACATGTTGCTTGCATTCTAATTTTCAGTGAATTAAATCCATTTGATTGATTGATTTTTCTAATAGTAGATACGTCTAGTCTTTTTTTTTACGAGAAATGGATGTCAGCCACTTGCTCAACCTATTAGGTCCATACCCTGACTCACACACACATTGAACAAACAATATGTGTACTTGCAGACCCAGGATTCAAACCTGAGACCCACGGCGTGATAGTCCAACGCTTAAGCCGCGCGGCCACCGTGGGTGTCTGTTAATACAAACCTCTACTCTGTGGAGGCCCATATGATCCTATTAAGATCGGACATGGTCAAAAAAAATGTGGTTATAAAATAAACCGACAGAAAAGCTTACAAACTTATTTCAAAATTTTATTTGATAATATGATTTTTTTTTGAATACTCACATAATAATTTTTATAAAATAAATTTAACAGTTTATTTTCACAAGCTACTTCCTGCCAGTTTTAATGTAATTTTTGCTGCAACAGATGCGCAAAAATAATTATACACCTCCTCCCAAAACTTTCTTCTAATATAACGTGAAACATGTTAAGGCTGTTGGAGCGGTTTTATCGCTATTTGAGAAGCAGTTAACACATTCTGTGCACGTGAATTATTATTATCATAACTGAAAATCAAATACGACAATAAAAAAATATTTCTATATCAATATGTATATAGCTATATTAAATTCATTGGTAATATTCTACCATTTTCATTAAATGCGATCATGTGGGAGGATGGTTTTCTGGAACCTACCACCCTTCTAGGTTCAATGTATGCCTTGATCGTTCCCGATCGTGAAATTTAATTTAAGAGTTGTATATAAAATATAATAATTCATGTTTTTCGTGCACAACTCAGTTGTCGTTCGGTGATACTTAGGTTGACGATTACAGTAAGTTCTCAGTCACCAAATTTACCCATCTGTCACCCATCGTTGACTGAATCATGAATGATTCTATTTTGGCCACAACTTCAAAATGACCCAAAATCACATTTCATAGTCGGCGTGACAGTTTTAACCCGCTTCATCGAAGGTCACAATTATAAATCATACACATAACGTGGATTTTTATTTAGGTACCTATATGTTGTTATAAAACGAACTCTACCTATATTGCAATAACAACAATACGACTCTGTGCGTGAAGAAATTATAAAAATATTCTATAAACATCTGTCCCAACACAAACGAACGTGCACATTCCACTGTCCGATTAAAAAAATCACAATTACAAAAATCATCATCAAATTAAATGTAGTTTCGATAGTTCACGTCATATAAATTAGCTTGTTTTAATCGAAACAACATTCTATGATACTGCGCGTTATAAGCAATAAGAAAATTGCTTAAACATCTTCACACTTTGTCGGTATTTTACACAAAACTTCCGTACGCGGCGTAATAAAGAAAATGGACATTTGTATCAAAACATTTAAAATGTTTGTAAATAGTTTTTTATACAAACATCACGATATTCGATCGATCATACGAGGATCACGCATGCCTCTACAAAGTGAAGGTTGTATTAACGGATTTGTTTTACGAAAAATTTATAATAGCCACTTATACCTACTTACCTAATACACATTTAAAAAACAACATGAAAAAATATCAGAACCGGGATTATAACCCGAAACCACGACTTATATGTCGATACCGTTCGGGGAGTATGGACACGTCATAGGGATAGTTTTTATACAACTTTCATATAGATTTTATGCAATGTTGTTTATATACAGGTGTATGTTGGTCTGGACTAAATATAAGGAAATTTTGAGAATAATTATTGAAATTAATAGTGAAAGCTGTAACGGGTGGCAAGGTGTTAACCGTATACACCCTTTCATTAAACAAACACAGTGGACATATGGCGTGGGTAAGTTTTATGTCTTGTACGTAGGTATGTGGAAAAAGTTAACGAATATCGCGGGGTGTAATTACGGCGGTATTATTAGCAATTACCTGTACACACATAAGGGTAGTGTTGACGGTAATTATTATTAAAACCGTAGACGTAAGTGCGCGTCTGCAGTGTTGTAGTGGAAGAACGTCCGTCTCCGAAAGTTTTGCTTACAAGATTAAATATTCTAGATCAGTGTTTCCCAACGTGTGGTACGCGTAACCCATGGGGTATGCGCCCGGTACAACAAGCATTAATACGACATCAATACAACATCCGTGCTGGAAGGCATATCGCATGTGGAAGAAGAGTAATATAAGGAGTGTACTTTAACATCATTCTGTCATCATTTATCAGTCCTGAAATACATCTTGCCCTTTCCAACTTCATATCTATGTTGTTTTTTCAGCATTTATTGTGTACACATCGAGTCAAAAAAAGGAATGGACTTTTGGATATTATGGAACCGTATCTCAGATTAAAATTAACGACCAGGGAACCAAATTATGATGATCTGTCTCAACGTAAACAATGTCATCCTTATCATTAATTATAATGATTAATGAATGTTTTTAATTACAATATAACTTGTATTTATTTTAATTATACTTTATTATGAATGAATTTTATTTTCCGTTTATTATTTTTTTATGTACTAAAAAGGGAAAAAAAAATATTTTAATTGTTATTAAAGTATATGTAATTTATTTTTTGACGAGGAGTAGGTACTCAGTGTTAAGAAAATTATAGAAGGGGTACATAGATGTCGAAAGTTTGGGAAACACTGCTAGATGGTTCAAACCCATTGGTGTTTTTTTCAATGTATTTTTAATCCTTAGTAAGTACCTACCTACCCAATAGGTTAAGTAAGTGATTAAGTCACATGTGCTACGCGTGCGTGGTTTTTCATAAATATTTAATGTAAAAATAAAATAAGGTTATTTCCAAAATGTATCAAAATACCATACCTACTGAATTCAGAAATAGCGAAACAGTCCAACACTATTTAAAGAACATTGCTGCACTTAACAAAAAAAAACTACAGAGCTACAACAATGACAATCTGAAGTAGGTACGAAGCTGCTAGGCGCACACACGGGCAATTTTTATGAGGGGTCTTCATCGAAAAAGATATCCATAATAATGTATCATTGATTTTTTTCAGCGCGCGAAATTAATAAAATCCAGTTTCCGCATTGACCTATTTTTTACCTTCTAGTATGGGCCCATATATTTTACCTAGCACCTTCGAATATATCTAACGCATGCTCATCGAAGTCCAATACTCCGTCCTGTAGGTCAGTATTACTCGAATTAGCGTCCTATACATATGAATTTTTGTACGATGCGAGAGGATGCAAGACTTTGGCTGATGTTTTAGATCAAAGTAGCACCAGTTTGCTGCTATATAACTCTCCGTTTTATTTCCTCACTTATGAAATTGCTTTTGCAAACATTAGTGTTCTCGATATTTCTATACGGAGTCGAGTCATGGACCCTGAAGGCAAGAGAACGGAAGGCAATTGATGCCTTTGAGATGTGGTGTTGGCGCCGAATGCTTCGCATTTCTTGGACAGAGCACAGAACGAACCAGTCAATCATCCAGAGACTGAAGATAAATGAACGGCTCTCGACGATATGTCTGAGAAGAATTCTGCAGTTTTTTGGACATATTGTCAGGCGCGGACCGGACAACTTGGAGAGACTGGTAGTTTTGGGTAGCCTCCAGGGAAGGCGAAGCAGAGGAAGAGCGTCTGCGCGATGGAGCGACCAAGTGAAAGAGCTGACTGGGGGCACCATCCATTCTGCCCTTAGAGAAGCGGAAGATCGAGAAGGATGGAAAGTCTTGGTCGCTCAAAGGATGGCGAAATTTAAATGTGGGCACAATCCTCAGCCATGAGTGCACGACCAAGAAGAGAGATGACATTCTTGTTAGTTACCAGGGTTAATATTAAAACCAAAAATTCCCATACTCATCAGCAAGTCTCACACCATACTCTATCATACATAGGAAACAATATAAGACAGCTAGTAAATATTAGTAATTAGGTAGATTATAATGATATTATATTTTACTACGTAAAGTATACATCTAAGGAGAGTATTATTGTATTATGTGATGTTTTTCAACATGACTGTAGTAAGTAGCGTGGTTCCCTGCGATCTGCGGTAAAGTATTGTTTGCCCAGCACTCGTCCACTGGCGTAAGTGGTTTGAACCGCAAGGAACGTCGGGTGCGGGATTCACGGAGTTAAACATACGAATAGGTACATATCTGTTAAAGCAACACTATTTACTTACTAAGTAAAATATTCGTGGTGAATTTAGATACCTATATTATAAAAACAACATTAGACTTAGAATTTCCACAAAAATAGTTTTTTTTTACCAGGGGTAGATTTAATGGTACTCTAGAGCAGGGGTCGGCAACCTTGTTGCCACGAAGAGCGCAATAAAAATTTTGAACATAGCCTGGGGCGCATAATATATACATATATATACTTTTCTTTAATGTTGGTAACTATTGAAAATCCCAATAGAACATAAAATCTTGATATAACCCCGAAAAACACAGAAATGTGCATTAATAATAATATGGAGTTCTATAAATTAAACACCATATTAATAAAATCAATTAATATTTATTTAAGAGAAGATATACACATATCGACATAAATCAACATAACAAAATATATACTTAACTAATATTTCAAGCTTTAAAATAAAAAATACAAATATTAAAAAAGTTAAACAAAAAACCATGATAAAATTTTTAACATTATTATAAATTTAAGCAATTATCCAAGTGAGGGTCTGTGAGTCTTGATCGATATTTTGATTTTAAGTATTTCATATACATTACTCGCAAAAATAAGTCGTAGCACAGTATGAAGATAATTTTTAATGGACATTGTCTTAAATTAGAATAACTATTCTCTTTGACAAAATTCCAAAACATTTTGTAGGTATGTGCTTTTAATATAAAATCATTTTGTATATTTATTATTTCCAATTCTAGGTCTTCGGTGTTACTGATTTCAAAATATATTGACATCATAGTGTGTATATTATTTTCAGTAATATTAAATGGATTTATAAAAAATCTCACCACTAGTTCTACTAACACAAATTCCTCAAATCCATCTTCTATGAGAGTATCCATAATCTTTATATTATATGATGTATAAATAGAGTTTTCTTGTCCCAATTTTTCAATAATATGTTTAAAATTTAGGAAATGTGATGATGATTTATTATTATTATTATTATTATTATTAATTTAATACAATGCAAATATTAATAGTACCTTTTCACTTTTTTAAATTAAATCTGGACCGGTTTCGTCCGCCTCAGAGGGACATTTTCAACTATATAGTTATGACTCAAGCTGGACCACCCATTGAATCATGAGTTATAAACCCATTTTTTTTCTCGCGGACATAATCAATTTTTTTTTTCATGAAATTCAACTTGTTAGTGGAGTGACAGTATTATAATTTGATGGTAGATATCTTGAGGGCGCATCGAATATTGCCGATCCCTGCTCTAGAGTGCCCTCAGGAGTAGGACGCTGTGCTGACAAGGCCATGTTGCAAGCCTTGTCAAGTCATGGAAAGTATTATGCATATTTCTAGTACTGATACGGAAAATAAGAAAAAAAAACTTGATTTTTTTGTAATGTATGCAAGCTTTGAAGTAAGTTCTATGCAGAGTGAACACAGTCGACGAATGTCATCTTATTTCTTGAGACGTCTACATATTGTGTGCAGCAGATAAAATTGTACTGAGGTATCGGTGAAACATAAATACAGTGAGGCTTAAAAATAATATTATTCATCAGTGAAATAATAAAATTGCTGTACTATGACTGACCTATGACTGACCACTCTGGCATAATATCTTAGAAGTTTGGTTATTATTTCAATTATTGTACCTAAATGATAAGATGGTATCAACATATTACCAGAATGGTCTACAAAATGAGCATGAAATACCGTTTTGCTATAAGGCAATATCTAGTACTGTCTGACAACAAGATATCGTCGATAACAGGAAATCGCTTCAGTCGCACATAGAAGATTCCTTAGTGACATACCTACCTGTTATGGCGGCAAGTCATGTTTAAATAATGTATCGGCTCTCTTTTTAGATGCGACTCATTTTCTTTCGCAATAAACCAATAGTAGGTATACTAATAATAATTCTAACATCACTCCTAATCGTTTTAGACATATTTGTATTATAAAAAACTTAAAATTACGTAAATTGATAGATCCGTACAGCACGTGGACAAGAAGTTTTTGCTCGACAATACGTTATAACATCCATTAAAATTATCTTTCAGGGATTAAGCCGAAACTGGCTTCTGATGGTCTTATAACCAGGAGTTGGCCGCAATGTAGCTAAGATTTATACTATGTTATATGTATTTTTTCTATACCTACATATTATTTCATTAGTTTTAAGAATTATTGTAAAATGTAACAAACTACTTGCCGAGATAAAACGTTCTGCCTGTGCGCCATTTCTGAGTAGCCCACATGGAATCTCCAAGACAACGGATTTAGATAAAATCTTGTATTGTAATATTGATATTTATAGAGGACGCCTATTTTTTAAAATAAAATTAAGGTAAAATGAAGCCGTGCTTCTTGCGTATAACGCACAGCAAAACGTCGATATTATTAATACCAACTTAACTATGAAACGTTATAGCATCGTGTTGCTTATCAGTAAGTACGGCTTCCAAATTTAAACAAAACATAGTTAACAATAATATGTTCTACTAAAATAACTAAAAACAATTACCACTAACTGTATATTTAACACAAAAACAATAAATTTCAGCAACACGTGCTTGCAGTTTTTATTGAATGTAATCGGTCTAATCCATTTTTACCGGCGACGTTTAGCAAAAATATTTAATTCAGCCGTATAAATTATATTTTACTCTAACGCATCGTGCGAAGATGTAAGCATGCCGAATGCTTACTCACTCGCACTTATGGTTCGTTTTTGTTAAAATAGCTTTAGATAAAATAGAAAGTGATCGATGAGTGAGAGGTAGTGACGATTAGATATCACCACTTGCCACTCATCTGATGTCATATCCGGCTACTCGCTACTAATGTTAACTTGTTAAAGCCTTGTTAAATGAATTTAATTGACTATTGTAAATTATACCTATACTGTAATCGTAAGTATTATGTAAAGTATATACAGTCCTATATTATAATATAATATAACGAAGCTATAATAGCGCATTGGTGAATTTACATACTAGTAACGCCATGCTAAGTTTTTTTTGTTTAATGAAACGTATATAATACGTTAATGACACTATCTTAAAAACTGTATTTTCTCCAGCTCCTCTCTTAGCTCCAGTAAAGTGAAGTGAGAAAGTGAACACCCGATATGTCAACCCGCGCCCGGAATGTAACAGGAGTGCATAAGTATGCCGGCGTTAGTAGGTATGTGGAAAATTTGCATACGATGCGCAGGCAGGTGACACTGTCGCGGGGTCAGAGGGGGGATGCTGGATACAAGGGGGCGTGGTCTGGAGGCTGTGTACGAAAGAGACAGTCGCGTATCTCGATCATTAAAATATTAAAACGCATCGTGCCACCTACTGGGATAGAATGAAAGCGAAATTTGAATTTGATAGAATGCAGTTTTATATTGTTATATCGAATGTTTCTTATTCAATTCTGTGAGCCTGATACTTTTTACAACGTGTTTCTTAGGTCGTATTCTTATTTGTCCGGTGGTTGTTTGTCCGGTACAAATCTTGCATTCGATTTTTAACTAACTTCTCGACTAGCTAGACATTTGAAACTTTTAAAATATATCAGAACACCATGCCAATGCATTTTTTATTACGTTTAGTCATCTTTAAGTAGAATTGAATTCATTTTTAGTTAATTCTTTTTTGTATAAAAAGTTATTTCGATACCATTATTGGTTGCTAGGGGGTCCTAGTAACTAAATTATTAAATAATATATAGTGCGTTACTATGGAAGTCAATATGAAATGACATTTCATTATTCAGTATTTCTATCAAGTACATTTTTTTTTGATCGTTTAAGCTAGTCAAGTTAAGTTTATATGATTCAACAGAAAATTTTAAAACGTTGTAAGTATATAAAAAGTTTTTTTATCTTGTAATTATTTTAAATTTAAACAATTGGAATGAGTCAGAAACAAACCGATGAATCTCTCCCCCAGCTTTATTAAATATTTTTTCATATATGCTGTAATGTCGTCTTGTCCACCCATCTATACTGTACGAGGTCCGCCAGCTGTTCGTGTTTTCTCTAGTTTACAGCTTTTTTTAAAGCTTTGAAAATAATATTAAACAGTAAACTTTTTGTGTTGTAATACTTGCGGCGGATTCCTAAACGTTTTTAGTGTGCTGAATTAGTAGCATTTTAGAAAACCGGCCTTTACAGTGGCGTACTTCGAAGTTTCATTATTATGATAAAGTGATTTTTTGTGATTGTTCATCGAAATATTCTAAATAATGATGGGTCAGTGTATTTAGCTACTGATTTATGTATGACGACAGGCAGTATAGATTATAGTTATATTATTATTATATCAATGGTCGAGTTCAGCTACAAGTCGAACATGGTTGATGTCAGAAATGGTGAATATACGCAATCATTAAGTATGCATTAAAACAATAAATATCTAGGTACCAGCTGTTTATAACAGAATCAGTCTCAAAACTTATATTTTAGCAATATCTGTATAGTTTATATTTTATGTAGTTCACTGAGTGACTGATGTAACTTAAGTGAAAGCATTAATTCATTAATTGTAAACGTTTTTTAGCTAGCTTTCGTATATTTATGCACGATCTAGGTAGGTAGGTATATGAAAAATATGTCTTCAATCTCTTTGATCGTGTCCGGAAATTTTTACGTATGCTGAACGCCGTATCACAGTCCAACCTTTTTGGGTCGTTAGTACTGAAATAAAATTCATATCTACATAAAACATACTCGGTTTACACTTTTATATAGCCGAATTACTGGATTATTTATTTTGTTAGGCTAGGTTAGGTTAAGTTAGGTTTAGTTAGGTGAGGTTAGATTAGGTTAGATTAAGTTAGGTTAGGTTAGGTTAAGATCTAATAAAATTGGAACATTATTGGTTGCGATGCTCCACGAACAAAGCGTATTTTTTTCATCTCGGTGCTATAGAGATGGAAGCTGGAAGAAGGAACAATGTACATGTAACCCTCTTTTGATACCTACCAATGATAAATAAATAAGATGGTATTTTTACAATCCAAAAAAACTATCTCAATTCTTAATTCCCACCATATCAAATTTAAATGGCAGTTCAATCAATGCATTCCTAATCTTGAAGGTAGAAAAACAAACAAAATACCATCATACCTGGTCAAAAACCATAGACCGTACCTGTTTCTTTTGCGATGAACAATAATCAATCAGAGAAGTATTGGAATGATTTTATTGTTGGTCGAATTCCTTTAAAACAGAACCGTACGGACGACTATTTTAAATGGGCGTGTAAAATAGTAACTACGTATGCACTAACTTTCTATAAATACGGATTATGAAAAATAATTTCATTGCCTTAATCACGTTAATTAAAAATGATCTCTTATGACGATTGATAAATTTTTGTTAGCCGTATGCTTAACATATTAGAACATAGTGACATTTATTAAACAACATATCGTCACCTCAATACTACAACTAGATAACTTGATTTTCACTGTTTATTAGTTAGCTATTGAATATTATTCTCCTTCTCTATAATATGATAAAACTAGATAAGTCAGAAGTTAATGGGAACTGTATCTATTAATTTTGTGTTACTTTAAAACCATAAATGCATTAAATAAATAAAATAATATATCTTCAATATTTTTTCATACAATCGAACATTATTTAATTGTTAGACCCAATAATTAGACAAGTTTTTATTTTAAATAATAATTTTAGCCTAGATTTAAGTTAATCAAGTAAAGTTTAAATTTTATTTTCCCAACAATGACCAAATCAGAGTTATCTAGTTGTAGTATATTGAGGAAACGATATGAATTATTTTCCTGATGTAATTTGATCAAACAATTTCCTTCATTATAAATTGAAGCTTTGTCACTGCTACACTGTATGAGCAATTGATAGGTTTTTTAGTGAAATGTAATATTTTTACGTAGTTACTAAAATTAATGTGCCTAGTATTGGAAAGACAGCAGAACTAATATTATTTAATATTTTTACGCCCTTTTTCAGCTAACTTATTTTAACGCTAGCTTTGTGATTTTGGTTTCAAAATTGATAAACAGTTTAATTATTTGGACTACATAATTGCAAAAGAAAAAAAAACTTTAAAAAATTACAACTTTATGATTTTTTATTTTATAATAAATGCCTAGTAAGAAAACTTGAACCGGGGTCTTCACCTTGTCGTATTTTGATCAGGATAATCAGGATAATCAAGAAGTTGTTGCAATAACGGTATTTTATTACAGAATAAGACAATTATACAGAATTAATTAAAATTGTGATACAGTTAATAGCTGTAATGATATCGATTAGATGTCAACATGATCCTGACGTACGATTACAGTAGCGAACTGCCTTCTCAAAATTGAGCAGCCTCGCTATGTGTATGTAATTTTTGTTACATTTTAAAAATATGAATAGTACTTGAATGTAAAATTAAACCTAATTTAATATATTATATTGCTTCTAACCCACCTATTCGGACTTTTAATTTCCGGTTCCAGCTTATTTGTTGTCTAGGTAAATAAATATTCCAGATAAAAAATCGTATCACGAACATAAAAAAAAAATATATATATTTGTATTTTATGATATCAGTTTTGACAATTCATTTGTTTTCGAGTATGTAGGTTACAATGGTATTATTGTCTTTGGCATTTTATGTTATAAATCCGTCTCTGTTTTGAATTCTTTCCGGTCAAGCACTTCTCTGCTTCATAATTGATATTTAACTGATGTATAAGATAATAATTCCAGATACGTAACAACAGCGCTGTTAAATAGTTCGTTTGAACATGGTGAACTATTATATACCTCTAACCTGTAATGAGGAGATCTATGACGAAGTTTTAATACATAACAATTACAATATTTACTTTAAATATAATATAGTATTTTAATTTCTGGAATTAGGATAATAATAATAATAATGTCGTAGATGAAAATTTTGAATAAATTTATATTATGTACGAATAAATTGCCAATCAATGTCATATCTATTGCTATGGCAAAATGTAATTATTGCTTATTGATTAAAGAACATATTATATTATTAAGTATGAAGGTCAGTATGGAACTCTTACTATATACTATTCATGTCAACAGATAAGAACGAAAGCAATTTTTTTTTTTCAATCATATGACTTTCAGCAATTACCTTTAATATCAACTTAGCCTATCATTCTTCCCAAAAACAATTCAATTTTCAATTAGTTACCTACTAAGTATAAGGCTGGTAGGTATTAAACTATCAAAGATCTTTGACGAAGATGTTTTATCAAATGTTTTATAGCATATATTTTAAGAACAACTCTTATATATTATAAAACACGATAGGGTATATGTGTCGCTGAGTTTCAAAACCCGCTATAACACTTTTTCATTATGTTGAGAAAATCAACAAAAACTTTTTGAACTAAAAAGGTTTTTGAATGTTTCAGTAGTGTTATAGCGGGATTTGATAGACACATTGATTTTGTTTCATAAATGACAGTTAATCGTAGCGGATTTTGAAAGAGGCGATAAAATTTTCATATGTAGAGATTTTAATAACGAATCCAAATATATCTTAATTAATTCAAAAAAGTATTATAGCGGGTTTTGAAACTCAGCGACACATATAATATTACGCTGCGTCAAAATAGACAACGAATTATTTATATATATTTTTGTGATCGGTGTAGCAATAAAATTATATAGAATTTCATATTTTCGTGTTCTTCAATTAATAATTTTGGTGGCTTAATTCTGACCGTTCTCTATTTTGAAACTAGCTGTTACTATAGTGAATGCCAGTGTCAACACTGCAAAACCACTCTTTTCATAGATTTAATATTTGATTAAACATAGTGTCGTGCTACCATTTTTTATAGAAAAAAATATGACAGATATATTTTATAAAATTCGGACTACAATACCTACTGTAAAAGATTGTATAAAATGTGCAGCTCAAAAATAAATGAGTTTTTCTCCATTGCTTACAAATTGAGATATATGCATAAAAATAATGACACAGTATTGAGGGGGTATATTAGTTATAATTTTTATTAAGTATTTTAATTTTTTTTTGGTTTTATTTTTTTTTACATAAGATGGACAATACAAATTATAAATTTAACACGTTCACAACATGACATTTAAAATCAAAGAAATAGTATTAAACAGTGTAAAGAAGAAATAAATGTATGCACTATCACAAAAACAGTATGAAAATCATAAAAGTTATAAATTATAAATCATGGAAGTACACCTAATGAGAGAAGTGGACCCTATTTTTGGAATTTATAAAACAATACCCACTGGTATTAGGTGGAATATATCAACATCTGAAGCGATTTGGTTGAACAGAGTTATTGTCCTCCCAATTGTCATCACCAATGGCAGGTTAGTTCTGCACCTTGGGAGAACAAACAACTGATGCTTCCGATTTTTGGGACACACAAGTCAATATCACTAAGAATGGCAAAGTTCTCATTTACACTACGTTATAAGTCGAAAAAAATACGTGGCCAAATATTTTAGCATTTAAACTATAGTATGTAAACATACCTAAGAGAAAGCCAGTTAGATAATGCCACGGATAGTACTTATCCATATAACCTCAAATAATATATTATTATTACAATGATTTAGTATACGTACCTACTAAGATTGCTTAAAATTAAAATTTCAAATAAAATTATTTGGTTTAATTTGAACATTTGCTGTTTTCTTTTTATCTAGTCAAATATGTTCTTCTTAAAATATATTTATTTGTCAAAGATCTGTGATAGTCTAATGCCAGCTTTACTGAAGTGTCCAAATATATGATTTTTTTTAGGTTATAAATCGATTTCTTTCTTCTAGTAGCCAGTCTTTATCGTTGGGAGAAATCATACTTACGTACCAAAAGATTTATACTCTGAATTGTCTAAAAATATATTTTTCACTTAAAACTTGAAAACGATCTACGAATAAATACATATTGAAAATTATTTACAATGGGTAGGTAATTTACAAAGGTGTGAAACTTTGGTTTATTTATTTTGCGAATCACAATGCCAAATAGCAAACAACGTGTTATTAGCCATTTTGAAAAGGCCAGGTGTTGGCGAATCGACGTATCGAGGGGATCATTGTTCTTCCCTGCATATTTATTTCATATTCGTTAGCTATTATGCGAAAAGTATTATTTTCAATTGACTGATCAATAATAAGTACCTACCTACGTAGGTAATAAATGAATGATTAAAGAAGTGTCAAATGCACTTGAGATAAGAATTATTAAAATATTGAAATTAAGTATTATAAAATATTATATGTTGTTAGATATTTAATAAAGGCTAAATAAGTAATTGTTAAATATTACTAAGTATAACTTATTATCACAGGGCATCTATAAAATAATTTATAGGAAGACCCGGTAACTGGAGAAGTGTAGCGAGAGACCGGAGTGAGTAGAGAGCGGTTGTGGAGGAGGCCAAATCCCACCCCCGGGATGTAGCGCCGTAGAAGAAGAAGATCTATAAAATAATTAATTAAAGTTTAAAAAAAAGGATCTCGAGGTATCAGTGGCGTGTAGTCCATATATAAGAACGCAATAAGCGGGGTGTTCGGGGTGCTCACCATCCGAGCGCCAAGATCTAAGGGGGTGGCAAAATACACAGATGATACATAAACGGAATCTCATGTTTAAATATATTAAGTACCTACGTGTGCTGCACACTACAGAAAGGTTACATTAGCTAATTGAAGAATTAACTAAAAATATGTTTAAACATGGGTACATAATAATATTCATATTTATGAGCTTAAGATCAATGATTTGGATACGACTTATGACAGGCATCACAGATATACTGAAAAACATTCTCTCAAAGTCTCAATAACCTTTATCCTATCATAAAATATTAAATTTATACAAAATGTTTCTACAAAAATGTAATTATTTGTAGCCTGGAAGTTATACGTATCATTAAGCTTTCTAATGAATATAATGAATAGTAAAAAAAAAACTTCTTTTGAGAAATGACAATATACATATTTTTTTTAATACTTATAAATATTTTATGATAATAAAATAATGATTTTAACTAAAATATTTATTTTCTAAAAATATATTTTAGTTAGAGAGTGAGCGGAAATTTTGAGTCGGCACCGGGCAGCAACCACTTTTAGCGTGGCCCTGTCTATAAATGCTGTAGATACTGACCATCTCCAGATATAATCAATAAATTACAATTTAATAATATAACGTATTTATTGCTTAGTTTTTTCAATGAATACTGGCTGTCGATTGCCATAGTTTCTCGACTATTAATGAGGGAATATTGTATTCAGCAGATATCTATTAACCCTCAACTTTTTAATGAAACACAGTTATAAAAACACATATTTTTTTCTTGGCGTAAAATTCCAATCCGCACGTACTGTTTACTACTGGTGCAAGTTCTCTACTTTGGGATTTTATATTGTTTTATATCGCCACCTACACTTTTATATATAACATTGTGAATATAATGGAATTACTAAGTAAAAATAATTACCTTTAAAAATATGAAAACGTTACAAAAGAATCATAATTACAATAGAATGCTTTACAATACTCTGAATGCCTAATCAATCATACAATATAGGTGAGCGCGAAAATACGTAGGTACTGGATTCACAAAATCGCCAATCAAAATAGATTTATAGAATGTGTAGATATGTAAAAAAAAGAATGGTCATACGCACCAATGCATTTATTTTGTGAAAACTTTATTGCTGATACAGGGGTGAATTCGAGTTAGATATCTGCCCTAATATACAAATAATATTGTTTAATTTTAATTATTTATTGTTATAGTTCTACATTATTTATAAAGTTCCCATAGAATCCTTGGAACTAGTATTTTTCGTTTCAATATCGTCACCTCAATACTACAACTAGATAACTCTGATTTGGTCATTGTCGGGAAAATGAAATCTAAACTTTACTTAATTAACATAAATCTAGGCTAAAATTATTATTTAAAATAAAAATGGAAAATTATGCTTGTCTAATAAGGAAACAATTAAATAATTTTCAATTTTATGAAAAAATATTATAGATGTATTATTTTATCTATTTAATGCATTTATGGTTTCAGAGTTATCAAATATTTTCAAACACAAAATTAATACAGTTCCCATTAACTTCTGACTTACACATTTTATCATGTTGTAGAGACGGAAATGTAGAATCATATTCAATAGCTATCTATCTCAAAAATAGTGAAAATCAAGTTGTAGTAGTGAGGTGACGATATGCAATTTTATCAGAATAATAAAAAAAATGATAATATGCAATACGGTGAAAAAAACAATGATTGGTCAAAAATAATTTATTTGGGCTAATCATAAATGTCTACCTTTATACAACCCTGTGCACAGCGTCATTATTGAATGGCGGCCATGATTGGCGGTAAATCATTTGAAAAAAGAGCCTTTTCAAATTTTCATAGGACGGGAAAATATGCAATAATAATAATTACTGTTGTGCGGACGAGAGGAGTGAGATAATTGGCGGCAAAAAGAGGGGCGGCGTAAATTAAAACAGTTTTCCATTTTTGAATTTCCTCCCAGAGTGATTTTCCCGCCAATTGGGACCGTTTGTTCGCATTTTTAAACGCCGCTTCGCGAAAAAAATATGAATTCACATAATTGGCTCCGTTTAGGTACAGAAATTTTTGAATAACTGCAACATATTACTAATAATATAATATAAGTAGATACCTAATAATATTATATGATTGATTTACGATCAATAGTAATAGGTTTCTAGCATTGATTGAGGTATCACTAAATATTATAGATTATGTTAAATGCATCAATATGACTATAATCTTCGAGTGTCATAATAGGTTAGTTTAAATTCTAAGCTGGGCCAATAAATTCACTATTTGGTTTTAAGTTAGCTATCGTACCTATCAGTACCCTAAGAAATATGTAAGTATCCAAGAACACTACCAGAAACAACTATTTATTTCCTTACATGGAATACCGCCTTCTTTTATTAATAAGTAAGCGGAATAAAGTGACAGTATTATATTATTTCATTAACGTATATATTCGGTCTGCAATAAAACATAATATATTATATTATTAGTACCTAAGTTCAACTAAATTTTTGAGTAGAAAGAATAGAGACAAAACTATAATTTAAACATTAAAAAGACGGTAATGATTTCTTGACGAAAATTGAAACACTTTAAACTAGAGGTTTGGAGGAGACCCTTTTTTGAGATGCTCCGCTCCGGAACCTAATACTTGCTCCAGCTCTGCTCCATGGTCTGTTCCGCTTCGGGTAAAAAGTTATAATAGGTATCATATGTAAGTATACAAATTTAATGTTAAGAGTAGTTTTGAAATTAGGTTTATTATTCGTCCTTTTCATTATTAATTCTATTTAACAAAGGGCGACAGCAAATCGTCTTTCATTATCTGCCTCTTCTATCAAAAAAGTGAAATTATTAGTCACTCGGAAGTGTTGCCGTATTTTAAATAAATCCAGTGTTGCAAAGTGTCAAATAATATAATATTTTCATTGGAATTTAAAATTTTAAAAATAAAAAACATCCGGAGCAGTGGAGCACTATACATTTTCGGTACTCTTGCTCCGCTCCGGCTCTGGGTAAAACCCCATTGCTCCACTGCTCCATGCATCTTCTCCAAACTCGAATCCAATGCTCTGCTTTAAACAGCGTTATTAAAAGGATACGTGGGTTATTAATATAATTGGCTTATAATAATTAAATTTAATTGGTTAACATTCAAGGCAAGAGAAAACTGAGTATTCGAATCTCATTCGGCCTAAATATACACTATTTTTCAACGTAAATTTGTGTAAATTTTTCAAATCGTGTATTTTCAATAATACAATGCTACATTCTTAAAAGTATTGTATATATTCAGTTTTCAATAAACATAAAAAAATATTTACTTAAGTATATCACTATGATAGTGACTGTATATCTTTGATGAGGTTTAATACCTTTTCTATTATTATCATGATATAAAACCTTTTTTGAAAACGGTCGATAATCAACTAAAACTTTAAATTTAATCTTCGTTGTTTTACGGTTAAAATGTCGAGATGCAGCAGCTGCAAAATGATGTCAAACCGAATAGAAAAAAAAGAACCGCTGTCTTTAGATTGTTGTGCCACTGCTCTAAGGTGGAAGGATATGAAGAAGAAAAAATCAATATACAATAATATAATATTGATTTATTAAACAATTAAAACACTTAACAAACAAACTCATTCGTGTAAATATTATCCGCCATTGGTGGGTGCTGTACACATAAGTTTCGACACGGTGTTGACCTTAAACGCCTCGGCAAATAATCTCACCAGATTGGTCAAGATTTGTTTGCACGACTAACTAAGCACTACATAACTGCGCAAAGAATAGGCGACACGTACTTCGACGCTGATTAAAAACGTTCGCAGATAATTAACTATTAGCTCTTGCAAACAAAGTAGATACACACTCTATACACATGGATTTGTGTAGTATGTACGAAAAAAACCGGCCTTCGCCAGTTTTCCTGCTAAATTACGAGAATAGTACCCCCTACAAAGGCTTTGAAATTAAGTATAAAGTATTTTATTCTAATTTTATTCAACAAATATTTCAGAAAATTTAAGATTGATATTATAAAGATATTACAAAGTAATACAAATTCAATACTAATCGATTACGTAACAATTGCGTTGATCACTAAAAAATAGTTCTGTAGCTGATAGCCGGTATGTTATAATATGTCCAAAATCTGATAGCTACTTTTAGCCGTTTGTTGTTTATGGACTTTCAGCTTTTTGGTTTTATGAATTTTAGGTTTCTGTTATAGATAGTATCATACAATAAATTGGCTCTGAAAGGTATGATACTTTAAGTTTAAAAAAATGTAGGTATGTACTGAACTTATTTTCTACAAAATCGTACCCTGACTCTGAGGGACAGTATTTGAATTTAAAAATAATCTAAGAATAATTTATACGAGGAAATTACCAGGAATTACCGAAAAAATATGTTTATATCCATTAGTAATGAAATTGTTTGGTCTGTAATCGTTACTAATATGAGGGTACGAACATGGGTAATAAATTAGAACCACACGTTAAATAAAAAAGAAATATTACTTTCTTCGCATTCTATATGGTTTTCAGTTGTTATTGTAATATTCGTTGAAAACACGCTTGTTGTATCATCTTGTCTCCCATTGGCGTTAGATATATTGGCAATATACCTTAACAATAATTTATGTAATTGGGTAAACCCAAAATTGTGTTTATACAACTTACATCAGGTAATTTAATCATTTGATTTAGCTTAGTTTTAGAAAGTTAAAAGTTAACTTAGTTAAAGAAAAACTTTAAATACCTACTTTATCCACTAATAATTTACTTTTCTTTAAGTATTAGAAAAAATAGTTTAAGCCGATCATTATTTTCTCTTGCATTTTCACAGGTTCATACTGGAATAATAGTGACAGAAATAAAATAAGCCCCAACGAAAGACTTCATAAATTACATTGCTGCTTTTGTTTCTGTGATGTCTTAACTCTCACTAATACAACCCTAAATCTGGCATACGTGTGAAGTGTAGATACCAAAAGCCAGCCAGGGCAATTGGCACGTATAAATTGCGTAAACATATTAACGGGACATGCCATACATGTCGAATGGAAAAATTTATAAGCACCACCGATAATAGACTCGATTCTATTATCCTTGGATATTTATGTAGGTAATAGATTTTGATAAAATAAATTATTTTGTAATATGTTTTGCCCTTTCTGTATCTAATAATATTTATGAGTTTCATACTAAGGGAATAAGAAAGGGTGGTTTTATGATATATTCGCGATATTTCATATAATATGTAATATGTAAATCGATCTTTAAAAAAATACTTTTCAATACAGTTTTTTTAGTATTTAAGACCCAGTTTTCATATGTGATCAAACGTATGCATTATAATTTAGTACAAGTAATTATTTTCGTAATGTTACCTTTTCTTCAGTTTATTGATTTCCTTTTTTTAGTATCATAATTACTCAGTAAAATTTACTACGGTTAATTAATTTGAGATTGCTCTCCTGAAAATTTGTTATTTATTGACTTGTATTCTTACTGGCGTATGCATATAACAGCAAACTGCATTCAAGCTATTTAATGAAAATTTGCATGCATAAACCTAAATATAGTCTGTTGAATAGTGACGTCACGTAGCTGACGTAATACGCGCCATGCCGTTATTCACAATTTCAAAATTTTAAATTTTGATTCCCCGATAATTAATTTAAAATTTTGAAATTGTGAATATGTGTAAAAATGTGTAAACGTTACCATATAAGTTTAATAATTATCATTTAAATAATTTATTTTTTATTATATCATATTTATTTTATACTTCTTAGTACACAAAAGGCTAAAGTATACCTAGTAAACATTTCCATAATATGGCAATACAGCTTCGCGGGCCCATTGACAATATTGACATTTCCATCGATCCTCGATATCTGTATACATTTTTACAATTTTAGCATTTTTACCATCATGAATGCATCTATAGCCCAACGACGACGGGCATTTAACTTCAATCAAGACGAACGAAATCTGCTAAACACATGTTGCGATGAACTCATTTTAGATGTATATTAAAGTGACACTGACAGATCGCGCAGATCGCCGCCATTTTAAGTTTGGTGCGCATTCCTGTACGCACCTTCGTGACGCATGCATTTTTTTATAGTTTTCTTATTCGGCCGATAAACCACTAACTGCGTTGAGTGCGGTTCGTGGCTATATGAATACGGCTGCACAGATACCATTAAAATGTTAATTAAAAAAAATGTATAAAGTGAAATGTTTTATTTTTTCACAATGAGATGATATTAGTAAAATTTATTTATACAATAATATTATGTGCATCGTAAAAACACACTTATCAATACATGTGTAGTTTGTTTCTACTAAATTGTTATCAGAAATATTCTTTTATTATGAGGATACCTATGATTTTTTGGTAAGCGTTAATTATTAATTATTAGTTTAATAAAAAATAATGACGATAGCACAGTGCTGATAGCGGGCGGACGTGCTCAGCGTGGGTCAAAATTGAGCTTTTTTTCTATTTTCAAAGCATGATCCTGGACATACCTTAAACGTTAACGTTAACGCGCGTGTTTGAACATGTACCTAACCGATTTTTTTTAAAGCGGTATATGTTCAAACACGCGCGTTAACATAATTTTACTCCCTACTTCAATTATAGTTTGTCAATTTATGGCTACGGCTGTATGTTGTAGCTTAACCACCGGGGAATGCCAAAAGAAATGACGTATTTAAAAAAAACACTACCTTATTCTTAGATCATTAATTATTATAAAGCAATCATTATGCGTAGGATGTTTATCACACTTGAATGGTCAAAGACATAGCTTATAATGAACATCTTTAGAATTATCATTAAATGTGTTAATATTGCCCATTTTTTTAATAATAAAATGCCTAATTCTTGTCAAATTTGGGATCACAGAGATTATCAATATAATTTTTATCGTAAATATTTCACTATAATAATGTCAATATAAATTATACTGATGGTTTTATAAATGCGTTTAAAAGATAATAAATGTAAAAAATCATAACACCAATGCACAATTATGTACTGAAATATGACTATATTCTAAAACATTAGAGCGAGAGGTATAAAATAATACTATTTTATGTAATAAAAATACTTTATGCAGTCATCAAACGTTTAAAATAAATATAAAAGATAATAAGGCTTCAAAATTATATAAATATATTATCTACAACGTTTAAGGTATGTCCAGGATCATGCTACGAAAATAGAACAAAATCTCTATTTTGACCTACGCTGAGCATGTCCCCCCTTAAAGGGTGTGTATTAATTGGTAGAAAGCAGTGATGAGGGATGGAGGTAGGCTATTAAGTTTCGACATAAATAGTGCACACAAAACTTTTTCAGTCATACTCATTTGTTTTGAACAAAGAATACAATTTGTAGATGGTTCTAGTTTTAAAATTCAATTAAATTCTACCTAAATCAAACCAAAATAGTTTGGGAGGTATGCTATTGGCGATCCAACAATAGTGGAGATTTTTTCAAAAAATATTCTTCTATCTATGAAATATCTAAAATTATCTATGGCTTAATGGCATAATTTTCAATATTTTATAGACAAATACGATTTTTTTTTTAATATTATCTACTATGGTTTAGATTAGGTAGAGTTTAATTGAATTTAAAAAAAAAATAACAAACGCTACCTACATATTGTAGTCTTAGTTCAATGAAAACAAATACGCTTAAATGTAACTTGACTTGAAAGTTTAGTGTTCACTATTATGCCGGATCCTAAAAGCCTACCTCCACTCTTCGCCACTTCTATATCATCTAAATCTGCTCTCCCATACACGTTTTTTCCTTGTTAAGTATTTTTCTTACATATAGAAATACTTGGTACTGTTCGGTTATCAGGAATACAGCGGAAAACACATTTTGAAAATACCCGATATACTGGATTATTTGTTAGTTTGGGTTAGTTTAGGTTAGGTTAGGTTGTGTTAGGTTAGGTTTGGTTAGGTTAACCTAACAAATAATCCAGTTTATCGGCTATTTTCAAAATGTGTTTTCCGCTGTTTTCCTGATAATCTAACAGTACCAAATACTTTTATGTGAAATATAAAATAATACAATTATAAACATTCAAAAGAATAATTAAAAAGGAATGACTGTATTATTAATGAATTAATATTATGATATACCAATATAATAATCTCAGCGATTAAGAACAATTGTCCTCATAACGGAATCATACCCACAATAGGAATCGTCCCTACAATACCGATGACCGGCTTTTTCCAATTAAGGCTCTATTTCAAACACTTGCTTCCTTTCACGCCGTCTATCGTCGGACACCTTTGTCTTCTGAAGCGACGCCGATTTGAGGGCGCCGCGACGCTCGAATAAAGCGCCGACACTTGTTGGCCGATCCGTTGTTTCCCATACACCGGAGCTTTTCCATTGTCCGTTGCTCGAGATAAGCGTCGCTATGGAGAGCTTTTCGCTAAGGGAAAGGTGATTCGTTGTTGTCGTTAATTGTCGCTTTTATTGGATACGGACTGAAAGCTTCGTATCAATGTAAAACAAAAAGCTTAGTCTCTAATTACTCTGACATACTGTTTTATCATTATTCCATTGTACTGTCAAACACTGTTGCTATGACAATACGTCAGTGCCATTACGTGATAATATTATTACACCGTGATTTTTATGTAATAAGCTTTAATTTATTATTATATATATGCTATTCAAAGTTAACTTGCTACCGACTGTACTTTCCATAAGATTTGTATAGGACGTCTGCACATTTTTTTTTTACATAAATCGACTGGGTATAACTCTTTACGATGTTCGGAAATTCTACAGATAACCGTTGTGATCATATACTGTTTGTACCTTGTATATTTCCTTCCACGATATATCCGCATACTTTACACTTCATGCCCAGACACGCCACGGTTTGATTATTTAAGCATTGAACACCTGACTGTAATGACTGGCGAGATGCTTAACAATGAGTCACTGTGATATATCACGCTCACAAGTAAATATCATGTAGGTACGTGTCATCTTATGGGCTTTTTTTTATATCAATGTTTTTTATTAAGCTATCAAGTTATTATCAATGGTGAAATTTTATTGTAACCTATTTATTAGATATATAAATGACCTAAACTACAAACAGTACTAGTAATATAAGTAAATAAGTATGTACCTACTAATTGAATGATATAAAAATTATTTGTCGGTGAGAAAATGTCACGGGTTTTAATCGCAATGGTTGGGTAAAATTTACAAGCATTTCTATAGCATAAATACTTATATAACAAAATCAGAAACATAGCTTTGAAAAATACAAAATAAAAATATGTTGATACTGAATGGGAATACATATCCATCACAAACCAAGCGATGATCTATAGCTACCCATATAATTTTATAATCCCCGGATATTTCCTTAATTTTAAATCAAGGTACATATTTATTAATAATAAGTATTTATTTTCATTCCTAAGCATAGGATCTCTCTAAATGTTAGTTTTAATGGATTTACTATACAAATTCAATGAATAATAGACAAGATCTAAGAATCCAGTAATCTTTATTGAACTTATATTATAGTTTATAACTTAGGTAAAGTTGTTACAAATAAAACTGCAAATAATTTATATTAAAAAACAATTAGTTTACATAAATATTTCAATACATATAGGAAATTTATTAATTAATGACAAATATTTAAAAATAAAAATACCATCTTTTAATAGACCATTCATTTATTTTAAGATCCACCTCTCGTCTGAAGTAACATTCGGCGGCGTCGGATATCGGCGTCGATTTTCCTGCCATATACTTTTCTTACCAATACGGCGTCGTCATAATTATTGTTTTCTACAGTGGCGTATATTCGAACACTGAGAAATACGCAGTTTTCAGTTTATTAACGTAAATCGCCATTAACCAAGGAATAGTAGGAAATAAATGAGCGTCAGAATAATTTCCGATTGAATTTTACTACAAGGCATCTACAGAGTATGGAAGAGTCTTCATGAAATACCTTGTTAATTGTATTTTTATCAACCTAATTTATTACACCACTCCACTTTTCTTTATGTCCCAAGTCTGGTTACTTAGCAATGTCATTTATTTAGATTAGTTTATTTGATTTAACTAGTCAATCTCTTACTGTTGGTTATTATAAATTAGTTAGTCAGAAATAAAATATTATTCAAAATAGTGAAAAAAAGAAAAATATTTACTTCTTACCCAGCCTATTGTATAAAGTCCTCCCAACTATTATGTTATGGAAAATAGAAGGATTCTGATGAATATGGAGGAAATCTTTGTCTAGACACAAATTATTTTGATTATGGCCAGGAACAGGTAAACTATAAACAGAATAAGGTAATCCCAGATAATTTATTATCTCTATACTCTTAATTTTAAAACGATAGTAATATAAGCCCAGTTTATTATTACCGGTAAATCCTTAACTCGGTATTACGTTTTTAGGTTAACCAATACCGGTATCTTATAAACACAGATTGAGGGAAGAACTAATAATTGTACCAAGTCTGTTATATTGGTATCGAAGTCAAGAAGCTGAAAAATGACAAACAATAGACAGTAGAAGATAATCCCGAATTATCAATTATTTTAATTCCTCATATCGTCACTTTCCATGCCAATTGTGGAAACCTACAAAAATATCAAATTGTTCAGGAAGTGAAAAAAACTGTGGGCATTGGGTTTACTTATTATTTTATATACTATTTATTTATTATTTTATACAAGTATATAATATTATTACAAATGAGAATTTTCTTTTATTGACACACCAGTGGTTCATATTTAGAGGGTTACAGAATTTGGTTGGAATATTTTTTGTCAAGTTACAAATGGTTTAAGAGTATGAAATAAGTCTATTGCCATCAAAATGTCACCGGTAAAAAGTGAGGGTTACGATAATTAGTCTTTATACAGTGATGATATTATAATTAAACAATAGCAATATATTCCCGTTTTATTTTTACCGGTTAATCGTTAAACTGAGATTAGCATTCCCGGTTAACCGAATCTTGTAGTGTAAACATTATGAATCCTAGGCGGCACTGGCGTCCCCCGCTGGGGAGCGAACTGCGAACAGTCGCAGTCGCCCAACGGTTGTCTGGGGACATTAATTAGCCGAACTTCATATTGGAAAAGTTGCTTATCAAAAGAATTTGGCGCACATCTGTACGGGCTGATAAATGCCCACGAGGCGAAGAAACTGGGAAAAGTGGGGGGAGGGGGCATTTTATTAATCTGGAAGACAGAGAGGGGAGTGAGTGTCTAGTTTTTTGAATAACTGGGGTTATTGGGTGAGGCATGGATGGGTTATTTGCACATATGAAATATAGAATAGGTACACCCGTTTTCGTACTTTTGTATTAAGTATATATATATTGGTATTTTAATTGAAATTATGCAATAACCATTGAAGCTATTTCAGTTCTTGATGACTCGAATGAAAGACTTAAATTTTAAGATGATTCCAAAAATAAATGAATGTTAAACAAGCAAACAAAGTCAAGATAGTACATATAGAATGGAG
The DNA here is from genome assembly GCF_057557595.1 of Rhyacophila brunnea. Lineage (NCBI taxonomy): Eukaryota > Metazoa > Arthropoda > Insecta > Trichoptera > Rhyacophilidae > Rhyacophila > Rhyacophila brunnea. Next base: position 45,679,283 of record NW_028233361.1, on the reverse strand, counting down.
TTAATGTCACAAACAGCCATTAGCTATCATTATTATATACAAAATTTCCCACTGTGCTTTCAATTATATAAAAACCATTGAAGCTATTTCGGTATTTGATGACTTAAATGAAAGACCTGCACATCTATTCATACACAAGGCTACTATCGGCGGCTATCGAAGGTAGTTTATCGTATCCAGGTATTATAATTGTTGCAATAAGTTAGCCGTCTAAACTGTCAAAAATGTATATCTCGCTCTAAAAGTTAACACAGCCAAGAAAAGTACTGTTAAAATATAGCACTTTTTGACAGTTTATTCTTTAAGCACTAAGGTGCATGGTTGCTAGATCAGTCCCATGCAGCATCGCTTCTGGAGAAGGAAGTGTGGCACTAAAATCTTTTCAATCTGATACGTTTATAGCGTCATAGAAGGCGGCCGTGCACGAACCGCGGCTGCATATACATGGCGGGTGGAGATGGGGCAACTCAAATAAGTTCAGACGGTTAACTTATTGTAAAAATTAACCGCCTCAATACATAAATATGATTAGCTACCCTCGATAGCAACCGATATCAGCTTTGTATATAGCAAAATGCGCTAGATTATAATATTCAATTGAATTCAAAAATAAAATTTATTGCAATAACAAAATGGGCGAACAACGCCAAGATTGGAGGTATTGTCACATTTTTATTTTTATATACCTACTGATACTACGTAATTCCGTATTGTAGGTCCTTGCAATTAACCATTGAACTTATTTCAGAAGTTGATGGCTTAAATGAAAGACCCGAGTCCTAAAATGAGTAGAAAAATAAAAAACATTACAAAAAAAAATCGAAATGCTAAGTGTATTATTAGATTCATGTATATGTTTGGGAAAAATATATCACCAGTAATCGCTAACACCCACGGTGGCCGCGCGGCCTAAGCGTTGGACTATCACGCCGTGGGTTTCAGGTTCGAATCCTGGGTCTGGCAAGTACACATATTCTTTTTCAATTTGTGTGTGAGTCAGGGTATGGACTTAATAGGTTGAGCAAGTGGCTGACATCCATTTCTCTTTAAAAAAATCTGTTAATACAAACCTCTACTCTGTGGAGGCCCATATGATCCTATTAGGATCGGACATGGTCGGGGAAAAAAAATCGCTAAAAATCTAAAGAAAAAAATGTCTTGGGATAATTATTAAAGTTAATAATTAAGAGTGTGTGTATATTTGCATTGTCTCGCCTCACGTTGATAATAAAATTAATTGTTATTCAAATTATTTTCATTTAAATAGTTTCACTTGGTTGAGCTGATATTTGTATGTGTTAATAAAACAGCTGATACGTATCGCTATTCAGTCAAAATGTTCTACGTTCTAATTTAAAAATTAGACAGATCCAATATAATAAGACGTAGAGACTCAGTCAAAGTTATGTACCTTCGATAATAATAATAATAATAATAGACAATTGTAAGTCATGCAACTTTAACGAAAAGCATTTTCTCGATTGCCGCCATACTGCTACACAAGAGAAGATCGAACGACGCATTAGTTTGCCAATAAACCAACGGATAAGTTTCTTACGGGGACGGCGGAGGTGGAAAGCGGGGGTGGTGAGGGCAATGCTAAGAATGTGACGTCACGACTAGATGGGGAAATATTAATTAAGACAAGGGACCGGAATCGTCATGCCGGTATTATTATCTTTGCTAAGAAACTAACGGCACCCCCTGTTTATTACGTGTGCACAGCCCAGCCAAGGTAAAAGGTCGTAAGTATACTCATATTAAAAATAAACATATATAATATACAAAAAAACATATCTCTTATTATGGGGTATAAATATTATTTAATAAAATAACTTTACTTGATCTTTGTTAATGTTAAACAGGTTGTTTAAAATCTTTATCCCCTAACTATTTTTTTATAATAATACAATAATTGTAATATTGATCTTTTTTTTGATAAAATATTTTTTTAAATCAACGAATAAGACACAAGATTTCAAAATGTAACATTCTATATATTGAATATACATAATTTGAAAACATCTCATGCATATACAGACTAAAAAAAATGATTTTGTAAAAAAAAAATACGACGCCCGACGGGACTTGAACCTGTATCTGCTGGATTCGCGCCAGTATGTTTTACCAATAAACTATGGACGCCTTAGATAATTACGACAATTTTAACTAGTAGTTGTTACATGAAATGCTTATCAAATTGCGTTATAAGGTTGGCTGTCGGTTTTGGGGAATATATTAAATTAAGGTAGGTATCAATTAATTCCTTAATTACTAACCGACCGTTTGTATGGTTATAACTAAAAAAAACTATTATATTTTGATATATCTTGCACTTGAATATATTATTGGTACCAACTTCTCTCACACTAACTCTCTAACTCTCTCTATTGTGTCAATTACATTGAGCTACTTTATGAGCTGTTTGTTGGCGAATTTAAAAGCGGGCGATTCAGCTACTGCGATTGTGATGATGACACACAAAACTTTCCATTTGCTGAGAAGCCAGCAAACTAGCGACTATTTTGACAGAACGTAGTTCGTTTTTTACCGGGAGGTCGCAACTACGCTCTACTGCGCAGACGCAGTAGGCCCACACGCCGGCGTGTAGCATGTAAAGTTGACCGGCTTTCAACTTTTCTAGGTAGATTGTTTACAATCTGCTTGTTAAATTTTTCGATGACGACACTGGGCGACTTTACAGGCAGATTGTAAATTCGCCAACAAGCAGCTCGTAAAGTAGATCAATGTCATTGACGCATAAATCTCAAAAGAAACTTCTCGTATAGATATAACACACATGTAATAATATAAAGTCAGGCATAAATAAGCGCGCACTTAGATATCGAACAATTATTATTAATGCGAATCAGCATAATATTTCAACATTTTTTGTCTTCTGTAAGTATTTCCTCATCCTCGTACAAGAGTCGGGGTTGCGTTTAAGAGCATGGGCGTCCTTTAGACATACATATATGAAGGCAGATGTTGGAGGTGATCAAAATCAACATATGTTAGTACCATAGATTATTCAGTGGCAATTTTCCATGAATTGACTTGTAAAAAGTATTAATTCTTAAAACCACGCGTACTTCTTGTCAAATGCGTAAAAATTCTGGGAATATAACTAATAATACATTTTGTAATGCGCAACGGTGGTAAAAATTTCTTAACGTGGCCTACACACCTGTCGGTGCCTCATATTCGCGGTCTTCATAGGTAGTCTTGTGCGGAAGACCTTGGCCTTTCATTGGGAGCTCCAAGTTCGATAGCCAATGAGGTCACAGTATATTAATTTACGCGATTTTATCAAAGCCTGGTTATTTATGATTGTGTCACTTATATTACTACTACACTACTACACTACTATAGAATGAGTATTTATAGGCGAGCGTTGTTTTATAAATTCTTAAAATAGGGTCTCCCAAGGTCATTCGGTGCACTTCCATGTATCTACTTTATAATTTTTAAAATTCATTATAAATGTAAAATAAATAAATTTTATTTTTAATTTGATGCAATGCTAAATGGTATCACGGTCAAAATCCACAACTAGCATGACAGTAGAATTATATAGTAATATTATATTAGTGCCTGTTGTCTTCATTACCTGTAATATATATTATAAGAAGGTAAAATATTTTTTTTTCAGTAAAATACTAAAAATTAGCAAAGTTTAAATTTAAGTCCTATAACTATGGCTGTCCTTTACCTTTGTTTCAGTGACCTACCTACCTTCAATAGGCATCCTACGCCACTGGTGTATGTGCCATTCTTTCCCACCTTCTGGTCTAAGTTATCGAACTATATTATAATATTGAACTATGTAATTGAACGTTTGTCTGGAGTTAATGTGTATGTATATTAAATTTATTGATCCAAACTAGTTGGGTACTATTTTACGAAAACAGATAGTTAAATTTTATTGTCTAAGAAAATCTATTGATTGTGTTGAATAGTTTCCGTTAGAATGTAATAAATCTTGTTTTCTTAGATAGGTTAATTTGTCTTGTTTACTTTTAAAGTATAGTATACACTGCTATCCAATAGTTTCACTATACCAATGATATAACGACTGCAATATGATATCGTTCTTTATAGATTTCACTGTCTAATTTTCTTTCAACTTGCATTATCGACCAAAAAAGAAATGTTATATATTATATATATATATATATATATATATTGATACACACTGACACAAGATTTAACCCACACCCACAGATTTAAAGACAGGTTCTCTACCAACTATGATAAACTAACTAAAATATCTATTACCTGTTTAAAAATTATTGTCGATAATAAAAATTATAATCTGTAGGACAAATATAAATTGAATAATTATACTATTTCTTTTATTCAACGAATAGTTAACACTATTTATACCCACTAGAAAAATCTTTTTTAGAAACAAATACGACACCCGATGGGACTTGTACCTGTAAGCGCTGAATTCACGCCAGTGTGCTTTTCCAATTAAACTACGGGCATCCTACTTAATTACTTTAATAATTGTTTTCAAATTATCTATGTTTAATAATTATATAATGTTTTATTATAAAATCATGCAAATTATTCGTTAAATAAAATAGTAAATAATTTATTAAATTATTAATAAGTCTAAGTAGGTACGTAATAATACCTACCTTGATTTAATATACAAAAAACCGATAGCCAGCATTGTAATTCAATTTGATAAGCATTTCGTGTAAAAACTACTAGTTAAAATCGTCGTAATTAAGCATTATCCCCGTGCACTGGCACGAATCCAGCGATTACAGGTTCAAATCCCGTCGGATTTCGTATTTTTACTAGTGGGTACTTGCATGTGATATTTTTCAATTATGTATCACCATAAATTGATAGCATTTCGTGGTATATTATGTAAGTATGACAACGGATTAAAACAAAAATACTTTTCAATTAGGGCAATGAATCTATTATTTATGAAAAACAACTATAAATTCTATTTATTACGTCAAAACTACGTTTCTGCCGATTCGTCGATTGTTGTTTGTTTTATAAACTATTAAATCAAAGAAGAAGAAGATAATAAATTCATTTTTCAATAAGTACATTTCTACATATTTTCTAGAAGAAAAAATATGGTTCTGAGTTGGAAACTGCATAAATCAGACTCCAGCCAACTTGTTTTCCGAAATGTTAACAATCAATACCAAATGCTAAAGTATTATTAATTGAATACCAAAGAATTAATAAATACATAATATGTTTTATGTTATTTACGTACTCATAATTTTCATATACATCAAAATAAAGTCTTTTTTGTTGTTATCGCCCTGAGTATAATTATTTTTTTAAATTTACAGCAGCTTTAGGTAGGTACTTCAAATTTGTATTGTAAAAATATTTAACCATCTTTAACCAACCTGGGGAAACAAATTTGTTTTGACAGGAAAAACAATGAGCTGGAATTAGAAAGAAGAATACAAAGTTCTTGGAATAAATACTTAAAGGAAATATTTAAAGGCGATATGACAGCAAAGATAAAAACTAGAGTGATGAACACTTATGTCTCCTACCATGCTTAACATATGCCTGTCAGACCTGGAGGTACTCTAGCATAGTAAAGAACAAAATCACCAGCTGCCAACGCGTTATGGAACGTAGTAGGTATGCTAAATATCAACAAGAGACAAAAAATCAGACAAACAAAAATAAGAAATATTTAAAAAGCCACAGACGCTCTAATCTATGCTCAAAGACTTAAATGGAAATGAGCGGGTCATGTAGAGAGACTACAAGATAAGAGATGGACAAAAATAATTACTTCATGGAACGGCCCAAAAGGGAAACGCTATAGAGGAGGACACCATGCGAGATGGCAAGACGACATCATAAAGACAGCGGGCCCAAATTGGCTACAAATAACCAAAAATATAGTCCAGTGGGACTCTTTGGAGGAGGCCTTCACCCGAAGAGGGGTTCTTACAAACCAAACAAACTAATTACATATCACTGTTTAATTTATAACATTATCTAATAGTATTATATACAAAATAAAAAATCTTAATATATATATATATGTATTACACAAGAATATAAAAAATAATGATAATTAATATTATATAAACTAGAAAATAAGTAGATAATACAATCATAGATATATATATATACATAAAAGATATATTAATAGGTTATATATATTCATTAGATATAGTCAAATGAATATATTATATATAGTCAATTAACTGTCATTTACTTTTGTTTGTAAGAAATAAAAAGGCTTTTTTATTTTTATTTATCTTATTAATCTAAATCTTTTTCACAATTTCTAATGGTATTGTTAATACAAATATTATTTATTGGTTATACTCTGAAGGTACTTTTGGTTCGCTAGTGTATATAGGTAGCAATGTAGTGTTCCTCGACTAATTTTCATTACTTTCCCGAGAGCATAGCGGGCAATAAAAAAGTTTGTTTAAGTTTACTGTCATTTCATTAGCTAATAATTATATCTCACATCTCATTTAAGGGATTCTCTCTTGTTTATCAACATATGCCAACAATAAAAACTTACACGTGCCTTTTTCTATAAATAAATATAATATAATATACACAGACAACAGTGTGTCCGTAAAATAGCTTCAATAGAGATTACAAATAGATTTTTTATAGATCATTAAAATTACAAGTTATATTTTTTTTCGACCATACCCGATCCAAATAAGATCATATGAATATCCCAGTATTCGATGCATGGCAGAATTCTCTCGCGAATATCATCTGTAAGGGATCTTGGCATTACGTTTGACAGTAAACTGACGTTTAGTGGTCATATGGATGCCATTTGTAAAAAAAGCGCTTAAAATGTTGTCCTTTGTCGTGCATACTTCCCGGGATGTTACGGTACTAAAATTTCTCTGTAACTCCTTAGTTAGAAGCAGACTTGAGAGTGGGTCTATTGTTTGGGCCCCGCATTAGTTGAACTACGGCTTTATGGTGGAGAGGGTCCAGAAGAAATTTTGAGACTCCTTTACTTTCGGCTGTATGGATATTACCCGTGGCTCTATCCGACTGACTTTCTCTGAGGTATGCTTACATACTGTAGCTTAAAATTTAGAAGGGATCTTTATTTAGCAATATATTTTCTGACTTATACGCGGCGTAAATGGAAACGCCATTCTTGGTGGTATTGGCTTGTGTGTCTCTGATAATTATCTTAGGAATCGAGGGCATCCGTTGTTTGTTCTCCCAAGGTGCAGAACTAACCTGCCATTAGTAATGCCAATTGAGAGGTCAATAACCATGTTAAATGAAATCGCTTCGAATATTGATACATTCAACTTACGTGAGGGTGAATTTAGGTGGACGTTGTTTACAAAACCATTAGTAAAATTAATGTTAACATTATATAGTGAAATATTTACGATAAAAAATATATTTTATAATCTCTGTGATCCCAAATTTGACAACAATTAGGCATTTTATTATTCAAAAAATGAGCACGATTAACACATTTGATGATAATTCTAAAGATACTGATTATAAGCTATGTCTTTGATCATTGAAATGTGATAAAACATGTTACGAATAATGATTGCTTTATAATAATTATTGACCCAAGAATTAGGTAGTATTTTTTTTAAATACGCCATTTCTATTGGCACTTTCCAGTGGTTAAGCTACAACATACGGCCCTAGCCATAAATTGACAAACGATATCTAAAGTGGGGAGTAGGATCATGTTAACGCGCGTGTTTGAATATGTACCTAACCAAAAAAAAAAAATCGTTTTTTTTAAACGGTACATATTCTAAAAAAATAGATCGAGAGGTTTAAAAGAATACTATTTTATGTAATAAAACTACTTTATGCAGTCATCAAATGTTTAAAATAAATACAAAGGATAATAAGGCTTCAAAATTATTTAAATAGATTATCTACAACGTTTAAGGAATTTCCAGGATTATGCTCTGAACATACCATATAACCTCCATTTTGACCTACGTGGGGCATGTGGGCCCTTAGCAAATAACCTTTATTGTGTCAAACACGGATTAATAGCAAAAAAGTTAACTACATAAGTGCAGTCAGAAAACCGCAATTAAGCGACATTGGTTTAAAGAAAAATAAAATACGTGCGTAATTTTCTAAATAAATAAATGTGTTTAATTAAACGTGTCTTATCTACCATTGAGATTGTTATCCAATCCAAGACACTTTAATGCCAGACTAACGCATACATAGACAAACAAGTGAATATACACGTACTCTGAGGACTAATACAATCTCACCCCATAGTCCGATAAGTTGTGGAAGTGAACTAAAATAGTAAAAAAAAGTGTCCCGCAAAATGTAATTAAGCAAGAGATTAAGAAGATGGCCCCAGCGGCTTCGGACAGGAGCAAACTGGGAAGACGGCGCTAATTAGATTGGATAGAACAACAGGGGACCGAATTGGGCACGCAAGAGTATAAGAATTTTTAAAATTTGTTTCAAATAATAGTCAATAATATTCGGTACGTATACTGTATGGTGTATAGGTATTCTAATTAACCTTGTGGGATTACAATATGTGTTTCAATGCTAGAAATCATTACCAATACAGATGCGAATCGATTTATTCATATCCTCGGTGACTTTGTAGGTTGTAGAGTGACTTACATAATATACCAGCAGGACTATTCATATAACATATCGCCTAACTCCAAAATTAATAAAAAAGTGTTTAATATTATAAGTGTCGCTAAATTTCAAAACTCGCTATAACACTTTTTCGGCATAATTAAGATATATAATAATTATAATCAATAGATTCGTTATTAAAATCTCTACACAAAAATTGTATCGCCTCTTTCAAAATCCGCTGTGATTGACTGTAATTTATGAAACAAGATCTATATATCTATCTCATGTCTATCAATTGCCGTTATAACACTACTGTAACATTCAAAAACCTTTTTAGTTCAAAAAGATTTTATTGATTTTCTCAAAATAATGAAAAAGTGTTATAGCGGGTTTTGAAATTTAGTGACACATACTATTATTGTGTCGTATTCAGACAGTTAATTAATTCGGAAAGTTATGGTTTTGAAAATGGCTGCTTATGACCGCGTTAACCGCGAGATGTCAAATTTTGTCGAGTAAGACGTGTTAACTGTGCTAACAATTATTGTGGATAACCGCATTGTTTACGGAATTACTCCGAGTGATATCCATGTTATTTTGGATCAATAAAAAGAACGAAAACGTGTTATACTGTATTAACTATTTAAAATAATCCTGGAGGCACTAATACAGTGTTTCTTAACTGCCGGTTTACAGAAAATTTCTGTCGGTTTCCCTATTTGAAAATACATATTATTATGTCAAAAATTTCAAGCAAATCGTCATTATAGTAATTAAATATACAAATATTATTCTTTTTATAATGCTAATCTGGTGTTCAGACATAAAATACAAACATTGACTCAGTTTTGTATATCACTAAAATAACTTAAATTATTGTTTGGATTTTCGACTACATATTACACCTAGGACGATTGTCGTCAACTGCAACTTGATATAGATAATGTATTAAATTGGGGCAGGCGTAACAAACTAGAATTCAATATTGATAAATGCAATCTTTTATCGTTTACCAGAGCCTCAAAAGTGTTGTTTTTCCAATACTCGATGCATGGCAGAGTTCTGTCACGAATATCATCTGTAAGGGATCTTGGCATTACGTTTGAGAGTAAACTGACATTTATTAGCCATATAGTTACCATTTGAAACAAAGCGCTTAAAATGTTGGGCTTCGTCATGCGTACTTCCCGGGTCTTTTCAGATGTTACGGTATTAAAACTTTTATTTAATTCTTTAGTTCGAAGCAGACTTGAGAGTGGGTCTATTGTTTGGGCACCGCACCAGTTGAAGTATAGCCTTATGGTGGAGAGGGTACAGAAGAAATTCTTGAGACTCTTTTACTTGAGGTTGTATGGATACTATCCGTGGCTTTATCCAACTGACTTTCTCTTAGGCATGCTTACATACTGCAGTCTACAATTTAGAAGAAATCTTTATTTAGCTACGTATTTTTTTCGACTTATACAAGGTATAAATGAGAACTCTGACATTCTGGGCAGTGTTGACCTGTGTGTCCCTGATAACTATCTTAGAAATAGAGACCATCAGTTGTTTATTCTCCCAAGGTGCAGAACCAACCTGCCACTGGTAATGCCAATTGGGAGAGTGATAACTATGTTCAACGAAATTGCTTCGGGTGTTGATATATTCCACCTACGTGAGAATGAGTTGAGGTGGATGTTGTTTTATAAATTCTTAAAATAGGATCTGCTTAACTCATCCGGTGTACTTCCTTGTACCTATCTAATTCATCTACTGATATATCTCTTTTTTTATGTAATACTGTTATATTTATATATCTTTGTTTCTAAATGTCATGTTGTGAACGTCTTAAACTTATAATTTGTAATCTCCAAAATATGTTAAAAAAATAAATGAATTGAATAAATGAATATTCATTGGGATATTTCAAAGTTGTGACCTGGCACTATTGAATTTTTATACTACATCACTGATTATAACAGACAGTATTTTTTATAAAGAAGACAGAAAATATATTTTTATATTGGATAAATTAAAAGTGATAGATTAAAAATTACTATAATGATCATCAGACGAGGTAAAATTTAATATGTCATCGCCACTCCGTGTACTGCAACACAACAAACATGAGGTACTTTTAAAAACTATGCCGTGAATATAACAAAAACAGTCTGCCATGGAAATTTACTAATATAATTATATACAAAAATGAAAATCAAAACTATTTCCTAATTCGGTCCTCGCGTGAAACTTATATCATCCGCCATTCCACCCCCCACCCCTCGCGTCTCGCCCCCTCCCCCGCCAACCCCATCTCATCTGGCGAGTTCTTAATTAAGTTAAGGTTATATAACGAAAGATGTCTCATTTAGATAACGCCGTTACTTTTAGTTTAACGGAATAACGCCACAGTGCAACATTTGCGGTGACGTCACGCGGCTTGTTTTTCTTCTCGCATGTTTGGCGGTCGAATATTAATATCACGTATCTACTTTGCTCAATAAAGCTGTTATCCATTATTCATATTGTCTATGCAACTTTAAGTACGTATATAATAATATTGTCAAGTGGTGTAGCGCATTATTGCATAATCTTTTGAGCCAGCGCTCGAAATGGAAAATTTTACGAATCGGTTAATTTTTCGAAATTAATAACATATTAAATTTATATTTTATTAGTTTTACGTTTTGTACTATTCCATTTGAGTCGTTTTTGGCGACCCGGGCTTTGCCTTTCGGCATCTTCAGGCACTATGTGCACTCACCAAAAGGCAAATACACACTGACAACGAATACAGATAATGCTAACTTATATAGATAACAAATTAATACAATAAAGTAGGTTAAAACTTTATCACCTACCTATTAAGTCAACGATCACAATAAAAAATATAACAAACAAATTGTGAATAGTTGAAGTGTTTGTAAAAAGCCCCTACTAGTGTGTATTTGCCTTTTGGTGAGTGCACATAGTGCTTGAAGATGTCGAAAGGCGAAACCCTGGTCGCCAAAAACGACTCAAATGGAATAGTACAAAACTTAAATCTATTAGAATTTAAATTCAAATTCCATCAGGTACCTTAGGTCGATAGTATTAATACTAATTTTATATATATATCGTCGCTTAAGAAACAACACCGCGGAAGTCAATTAATTAAAATTTTCAGGGGCAAACAAAAACCGTCTCAAAAAATTGAAAATTGATACCTTTTAACTTATTTCTTTTGTGTTTAGTTAAAAAAAAAACATTTTTTGTGTTAAGTTAAGTAAATGTGTTAGATGTTTTGTTTAATATATAGCCTACCTAGCTCAGACGATCAAATTAATTATTTCACGATATGGAGCGATAATCTCGGGGATTTCATAAACCGTAGCTGTGATTTGGTGCGTTACGGTACATTTCGAGCCCTAAATTGATCATAATAGCCGATTAATCAATAATTTCCTTATTGTTCGTAGGCCGCACAAATTACAAGTTTGAAGATATTATTTTCTCTCTGTGGATACCATATTTTAAATTAATAAAGTAAATACAAAAATACTCCGTTCACCAGTAGCAAAACTTCAAATACACTCCCCCCTATATAGGTATCAGAAAATTGAAATTTAGGTACCTAAGTATATACCGAATAGTTTTATTTTAAGTAAAAAAACTTATTGGCAACGAAACTAAAATAATATATTAATCGAACTGGAGTTTATTTGATATAACACTATTTTAATGGATTTGAAACAACGTTTTTGTTGATTTTAAGCTATTTGATATATTTATATTGACATGACGTACATCGGGCTATATATACATCATCAGAATGATCTAAATACTGTAAATCTACCGTTTAAACATTTAAAAACTTTAACAACTGTAATATTTTTTTAATGTACAAATCGAACAGTCAGGCTTGCGTCGCAGGAACAATTTTATAAAAAAAGTGTAGGAAAATATAACTTTTTTCAGAATTCACATTATTTGAATGAAATACGAAGAAATTTTAACAATTGTATAAGAAGCATGTACATACCCCCCCAACTCAAACAATGAAATGGTCACTCTCTGTCCATGTTTTTATAGGCTGTAATTTGCTAATAGAATCTGGAATTAACTTTAATATACTATTTACGAATATATACTTATCTTACTTTCACAAAATAAATGGTTCCCTAGAGTCCCAGGCATTCATTGTTTGTTGCACAGAAAAAAATACATATTTTGTCAGCTGATATGTTCATAAGGAAACCATAGTAGGGTCCGTCTAACATACTGATACAACATATTTGTACTAAAACTATGACTGGTAAATTCCTGATTAGGCCTTTTTTATCTTTTAATAAATTTCTATTCTATTAAATTCTATTAAATTTTTCCATCGTAGTATTGGAGCTTCAATGGTATGGCACACCCAACATTTTTTATTAGTATCTTAGCCGGCTCTCACATCTAAAATGGCCTCGTCTGCCACACAGCCATAAATCAAACCTTCTAGGAACGTTGCTCCGATGTTTCATATGAAGACCGCGCAAATAGGCACCTAGCGACAGTCGCGCGTAACCTCTCAAAACGTATATATATATATATATATTAGGATGCGGCATTCTGAGAATCGGTATAGGAATGACCAATTCGTAGATGTGCGTATGCATTCTGGTGGCTTCGACTAGCAGCCCAAGATGCATGTAATTTATTGGTAGGAGCACTAGATGTTCTTTACAAACTAAAAAGTCGCATTCTACCAATGTGCAGAGCTCTATTTGGCAACGTGATTTGTCAATAGCGAAGACGTCACATCAACGTATTCGACACGTTGCAGATGAGGCGAGTTTTGATGTGCGAGCCGGCTTAGAGATTGAGAGCATTGGTTATTTATTATCCCAAGATTCAGATCTTTAATGCGAATTGCTAGAGATAGAGCAATAACTGCGTTCAATTAAATATCAAATTGGTTGATGGTTTTTATCATCCCTCTCATAACTACTTTTAAGTCTAAAAGTCATATAAATTCAGTCTAACCACATTTTAGTGCATGGTCATCTTGTCTTGGACTGTGACTGCCACATTTACAGTCACAATAAATGATGCTTCACATACAAACGCAGTATTGTGTGATATGCCCGATTAAGACGGGGTGTGAATGTATATTCATAATACTATTTTAATATTGTTATCTATTGCCTTAATTCGATTTAAACTTAAGATTTATAACTATCGCTACATCTCAATAAACGATTTTGTATTTGAAAGTCTTTAAACCTCTATCAGTGTTTCCCAAAGTGTGGTACGCGTACCCCCTGGGGTACGGTAAGAGTTTGGTGGGGGTACGCGCTGCACCGGGCTTTGGCTACACCTGGTGTAACAAGCATTAATACAACATCAATACAACATCCATGCAAGAAGGTTTATCGCATGCGGAAGGAGAGCAGTTGTTGGAATTAGCTTCAGACGGATTCTTGAAAAATAAATATAAGGACTGTACTTTAACATCATTCTGGTTGCAAATGCAACATATTGTGTATCCAGTTTTAACAGAGAAAGTCCTAAAATACATCTTGCCTTTTCCAACTTCATAATATCCATGTGAAGTTACTTTTTCAGTATTTGTGGACATTAAGTAAAAAAAAGGAACAGGCTTTTTGGACGTGGAACCGCTCAGATTAAAATTAGTAACCAGGGAACCAAATTACGATGATCTGTCGTCTCAACATAAACGATTTCATCCTTCTCATTGATTATAATGAATGTTATTTATAATATGACAATATAATTTTTATTTTTAATTAACTATTTCTTGTGTTCAATGAATAATTCACAAGATTTAAGAATGTACCATTCTAATTTATTATTGAACATACATACGTTTGAAAAACACAGTTTTTTTCTATTGATTATAATATATTTTCTCAGAAGTGTTTTTCAAAATTATGTATGTTCAATAACTTTTATTTATTTTTATTATAAATGAATTTTATTTTTCGTATATTATTATTTTGTTTATGTACTAAAAAGGAAAAAATAAATATATTTTGATTGTTATTAAAATATATGCAATTTTTTTTTGGCGAGGGGTACTCAATGTACGAAAATTATAGAAGAGGTACACATATGTCGATAGTTTGGGAAACACTGGCGTACACAGTATAATGGTCTGTTTGATGTATTATAGACTTAGGTACCAACGTACCTAAATGGTAGTTAACGCTTTTCATAAATCAAACTTAGGTATAATAAATAATAAATTATCTTAATTTTCATAATTTATATTATTTACAATAACGCTTCTTCCTCGTCGTAAATCATACAAAATAATCGCAAGACTACGGCCAAGTATTATAATTGGCCAATTATATCTATATATAATGAACAATGAATGATACGTATGTACTTTATTAATTACCTATACAAAAAATATATAATTTATAAAACTCAAAGTATTTTTATGACATTTTAATTACGTGTAATTTTATCATAGATTTTTATTTGTCATTTTATATACCTACGTAATTATTTATTAATTATTATTAGGTACACGTGATTAAACATAATATATTATTAGTGTCTTATATAGGAAGAATAGCATTAAAAATACTATGAATAAAAGCATAATTGCATTTTAATTGAAGGTAAGATAGGTATTTAAGTATAAGTAGTTAAATTATTTATAAATTTGAAGTGATTAGGTAATAATTATTTAATATAATATTATAGTTTTTTATCTTTCAAAAATAATGTATATATTATTAATTCTTTGGCGTATTTTTTAAAACAAAATTTAGAGTGACGATTAGTTAAATAATAATATTATGTATAAACCATTTTGTATTTACCACATAAAATTCAACATTTACTGATATCGGTATTAGGTAGAGGTGAATTTAATATTTAAGACGGTTAATAACACCAACATAATATTAGTTACCCGATAGAATTTGCTTTATATGGCTACCCATTGGCCGATATAAATAGTCAGTATTATCAGTTATTTTAATTAAATTTTATTGTATATAATCTTACTATTATTTTTGAGCACAAAACGCTACACAAAACCGTCCTATAAATTTGTACTCAGTTTACTTGTCAATTATTAGCGGATAAACATAAATTAACAATTTTCCGGTATTTAGGTATCATTATTTAATATATATAGATAATTTTTAATTTTATCTATATTATGATAAATATATTAAGATTTTCAGATTTTTTTTCTTGAAAGTAAATATTCTTACCTAAGTAATTATCTACTTATAGCTAATTTATTAAAATAATAATAAATGCAGCTTTTTATTAACATTATAAAATTAATCGTTAGTAGTTATCTTTTAAAGAAATAATGCATAGAGAGGTTATAGTGATAAACCTACATAATATTTATTTAATATGGTTTGGTTAGATAGCAGTACATTTTTTAAAGCTTCGTTAAATTTTTTTTAAACACTATTATTATATATTAATAATAAATACCACATACGAGTCCCATGTGCCAGTTTTTATCAATTATGCAATTGTTTAGTTACTTACCTAAAGTGTTCAACCAGTGAGTGCTTCCCGTGATCACATATGCGTGTGAAACATGGACCCTAAGTAAAAGAGAGATCCAGAAACTTAGGGTAGCACAACGTGGTATGGAGAGGTGCATGCTTGGCATAACGCGAAAGGACAAAAAAAAGAATGAGTGGATAAGGAAGCAGACAAGGGTTTGTGATGTAATAGAGTTTATTAAAAGCCTTAAATGGAGATGGGCTGGACACATAGCTCGAAGAAGAGACGAAGGTAGACCTAGAGGCCGCTGGATCGATGAAATGATAAAGTTCTGCGGAAGTACGTGGCAATGCAATGCACAGGACTGAGAAATGGAAGCAGCTTGAAGAGACCTTCATCAAGCAGTGGATAGATTCAGGCTGATGATGATGATGGTGATATTAATTAGTATATAATATAAAAGGTTGTGATCGAGAATTTTCGAGAAATAATGATAAAATTTTGAATCTTGTTTCACCATCTTTAGTTCTTAAGAAATTGAGAAATTGAGAAACGAGAAAAACGAGATTCTCGAAGATTTTAGAATGTTTTACTTATGAATATTCGTGAAATTTTCCGGCAGTCCACATAGTTATATTTAGGTATTAATTTTTCATGAAAACATCTTGCGTATCCTTATTAAGTTTTTCTCTTTTTATCAATAAAATGAGACAAACATGCTAATGAAATAAGTACCTAGTTATTTTATTTTTTTAATATCATTTATTCTTCACAATCTGAATCGAGTCTTCTTTCTCGTATAAACTTAGCAACCCCACTTGCTTGACCATTTTTTTTGCATTTGAATTAAGTCATGCATAGTATCGTCACTGTTCTGGCAGAAGACACTAATTCGAAAAAAATACATATTGAGTTAGTACCGAAATGTTCCTTATTTCAAACTTTACCGTCTGGAAACCTTCTTAATAAATAAACAGTCTTTATTTTAAAGACATACTTTTTACGATTACTTAATTAACTCACATGATAGACCATTATTTCAAACATTTTAACAACTTCAAAGTCAAATTACTCAAAACTAGTATTCTCCAGTTAGTGTGTTCTGCCAGAACAGAGACGGTATTATGTAGTCGTTTAAATCTACTTGTTCATCGCTATTTACCGACGTCTTTATTAATAATGCTATAATCCTAATTATATAAAGTACAAAAACTTATATGTGTGCTTTTAAAGTTTTCACGTTGAGAGTGAGCAAAGGATTGTCCCCTAATCCCGTTTGTCTTATGAAGTGGCTGCAGTCGTCACTGACGCTAGAAATACGATGATTTTCAAAGATATCGTTTATCAATAAATTAATAATCAATCATGTGAATGACAATTGTAATAATATTCTTCAGATTAGTGATGTACAATCCGTTTAGCGGAGTAACACATGATACAATGACATAACACGTTTTTATTCGTAGTAATGGAGTGTAATTTTAAGAAATTCGAAAGCGCCGTCTTGACAACGTTCCAAGTATGATTGACAGACCAGTCAGGGGAGCGTTCCCTCCTCCCGAAAGTACTCGGAGAAGAGCGAACACAGAAAACGTGACACCACAGCGTTACGGTGTTTCAAGATAGGTCCTACCAGTGGCGAAGACTCCATACTAGGCGATTATATAAAGCCTACCTTCTGAATAAAAACTTATTTTATTTGCATATTAATGTATTTATATTCTACAAAAATAATTTAATTTGCTAACCACATTTCTATCAGTCGTATATTATTATGTAGGAGTATATTATAAGTATATACAAAAGGTAAAAAATAAAAATCCACAGCCCCATTTTGATTCAGATTATTGTGCGAGAAATGGAGATTTTGTTTGTATGGACTTTACCTCACGTGACTTCAGCCCGTCTACCGCAATGTATGCAATACCCTAGGCTTTCAACGTGAAGTCTTATATATTTGCGTATAATATTATTGTCTATGACTGCCGCTTTATCCAAAATAATTAATAAAAAAAATTCTGTCACATAAAAATGTAGATGACTATTTAGATTGTTTTTAAAAATAAAAATGAATTATGTCAAATGATTTTTAATGTGTATGGGCCGCCAAATATCCTAGCCTGGGGGGCCACTTCAGGATGTGGGGGCCATGTAAAAAGTAATCGACTCCAATTTAGGAGGGAAAATTGTTTTAGGGGGAAGTGATAATGCATGCACGAAGCATAATATTAATAATCAGTAAACTTCATTGAAAACAAATCTTAAATCAATTACCTAACTGCTAAATGTGAGATTTTTAATATATTTTTGTTAATATAAATACGTATGCTCGTATACAAATGTTTTTGTGTAAAACTCCACTCGTTTTTCTATCTGATTCCACAATAACGGAAAATATTAATAGCGTAATCCCGGGATTAGAATTTCTATTCACCACTGCGTCACCAGTAAAGATAATGTAACAAAATTAATGTTTGAACTAGTTTAAAAGAGTGCCTGACAGTTGTTAAAATACTTATCCATTAAATAACCTGACAAAATATAGTCGTGGTAACACACCGTATAATGAACGCCAGGCCGAGCGATTGTTGTGCACAAAACCATCTACACGCCTACTAGAAACAATTAAAACGTAATCACAGCGTAAATATAACAAAACAACAATGAACGAGCCAGTGTTCCGCGCACGCACTGTACTTCAATTAGTTACCTACAACAAAACACGTTTTTTCTTCCTTCTCTCACATTTTACCAAACAATACAGTGTGACTGAGATAATTACGCCCGTCTTTTCTTGCACGCTTTATAGTTTCACAAAATGCGTGTAACCGGTGTAAATTATCCATATTGTCTTTTCGACGGGGTTATTATTTACTTAGGAATTCAACGAATCACGAGTTACTTATTATTTTTTGTTGCTGTTGTGTAATAATTTAATTACACTTTGTATTTTTTTATGCTTCTAATGACGAGGAGAAAATTTTTATTTTGATTGTGCACACCTAATTCATTTTTCATAACTCTAACCATCATCTTTGGGGGTACGCCGAAGTACAACGAGTAAGACAGAAGCTTCACATCCGGGGGGTTCGGGTTTGATTCCAAACTAAGCCCCAACCACCCTGTACTGCTGACCTTTTAAGTACCTTTTAATTACCACATTTAAATAACACGTTAATTATATTTAATGGCCAACTCGTCCAAACGCGCCTAGTTAGCTTTAGTTAGCACTAAATGAGTTATTAATCGGGTGTATCGGGTCCATAGATGGCGGTCGCCTGTGTGCCAGCTGAAAATTTCTTTTTACTATTTTATTGTCACCAAAATCATACCTACTCATTATTACAAAAAAATATCACATAATATTTTAAATGTGAAATACATAAAATTCTTAATTATAACGTGGTGAAGCATCTTGGAACGTTTTATATATGTAGTGTGGGCGATTGGTGGAGAATGTAAGAACAAATTTATTTAACATGTTTTAATAACATGAAAGAAAATTGCGTCGTAGGCGAAATTTTTACTATCCATGGAACAAATGTTTATAAGATAAATAGTTTTTTTAATGTGTTACATTTATGACTCCCATTTTCTTAATTATAATTTACTCTGAACCTTCGGCAGTAACCAATGTACATAGGTACATCATATCATAAAATTCAGTTTATGTTATTGAATAACATATATTTTTAAATAAAATCATTAAAAAATATATAAATTTTTAGGCTTTTGCCGCCCCTGAATCCTGCCACCAGGGTATTTTGAACCTGTAACACCCCTGCTTGGCGCCTCCCTGGACATAATGACCACTTTTACTATTAATATAGCCCGCAGAAGCTTTTTCCTCTTTGTGAATAATTTGGTTCATAGAGTTAGGCAGTTTTGATGTTAAGGTGCTCTATACAAAGAGATTAGTCACCCAGTTTCCCAACATCTTTAAGTAAGAATATAAAACGTTATTATTAAGTATACTTATGTATAAAAAAAATCATTAACGATAATTTGACTAATTGCAGTTGCGTTTCCAACAAAACAATTATGCACGTTTTGCTTGCAGTAATTATGCACTCTTCAATCCAACCGTATGATGCATTTAACCACATGGCGTCGACTAACTAAAGGCTGAATTACACGAACAGCAAAACGAGGTCGACGCTGTCAAAAAATCCGACCGCTGCGTTATCGACGCGCAGTAGGATAGTAGTCGTAATGCTTTGTATCGTCTCTGTTTTGGCAGAACACACTAACTGGAGAATACTAGTTTTGAGTAATTTGACTTTGAAGTTGTTAAAATGTTTGAAATGGTCTATCATATGAGTTTATGAAGTAATCGTAAAAAGGATGACTTTAAAATAAAGACTGTTTATTTATTAAGAAGGTTTCCAGACGGTAAAGTTTGAAATAAGGAACATTTTGGTATAACTGACTCAATATGTCATTTTTTCGAATTAGTATCTTCTGCCAGAACAGTGACGGTTTGATCTCTGGAGTGTTTTGTAGCTTTTTACATTACTTAGGAATCAAAATCACAAAATATAAATGCAAATATTAACAGAATTTGAGATAATCGCGTACGCATAGTTATTAGGAAATTTCAGGATGATTAATATACTGCAGATTGGTTAATTAGTAAAACACATTGGCCAGAATTCGATGGAAGGCAGGTACAAATTTCAAATTTTATGTATTTTTACATACTTATAGTGAACATTACAAATTATTAATTTAAGACGTTCCTAACATGATATTTAGAATTACAGAAATATTATTAAAACAGTATTATATATAAAATAAAATAAAAAAGAAACAGATCAGTATTATCAGTATTAATAAACAGTTGAAAAGTGTTAATACAAAAAAATATTAATTAGATAGATACAAGGTAGTACACCGAATGAGCTAAGCAGAACCTATTTTAAGAATTTATAAAACAACGTCCACCTATAAATACTCATCCTCACGTAGGTATTGGATTTGGTTGAACAGAGTTATTGCCCTCCCAATTGGCATCACCAATGCCGGGTTAGTTCTGCTCCTTGGAAGAACAACAACTGATAGATAAATACATAAAAATAGGTTGTATCTCCTTTTTCTTAATATTTGTATACTTTTTAGGTTTTAAGCCTCTAAGAATTCCTGTCTCTCGGGAGTATTCTTGCATATTCACAGGTTATGCCAGGATCGCGTAGCATTGTAGTATATACCCCATGGCCAACACAATGAGGGGTTGACAGGGCTCTAGCCTGGGGGCCCGGACTCAGGAGAGGCCCGGCGAGGCGAGTCGACCAGATAAGTGAGATAAACACAAATAAAAAATTTGCTTTAATAGTAAAATAAGTTGCCTACGGCGCTATTTTCCTTCAACATTATTATTATTTCAAGTTATGTGGTTGTACGTTACAATTTTTAATTGTGTATCAATACTGAACATCCCATAATTCAAATGGACGTATTAAAATATACAATAAAACACTAAACTTACAGATTAATTTTATCGCGTACACCATTTGGAAACCGCTACTGTAGAGCGTCACACTGCCTTTATCCTTAGCGATAGGTAGAGGGGTCCGCCAAAGATCCTAGCCTGGGGGCCCGATTCACCATGATATACCCTGAAGTATTAAGTGGCTTTTCAGAACGCTGGAATCGGTTGGCTTGGAAACAAGTCAGCCTAGATTAAGATTCTCTAAAGACATTTTAGAACTTGTTCAAGGATATCGGGAGCTTTACCAATTTGGACCTTAGCCTCCTAAAATAACTTATTTTATATTCCCCTATTCTGGGTTAGTATCTTCTAGCTAATAAATGTACCATCCTCGTTGAAATCATCCAACTATGTACTAAAGTTAGGGTCTACCAGTCGACCTACGCCTGTCAGTCATGTTATCCAAGACGCTTCTCGCTGGTTGGATACTCTTAAGAGCATACATAAGTGAAACGGCAAATAATTTTCAACAGTAGGTGGGAGGAAATTTTTCACTCGTCGCCAATCGGAGACCGGCAGTAGAGGTGTAAGCACATCAATTTGTTTTGTGATGGCGCCGGAGGAATATATTCTTAAATCGTGTAAAGATGACTAAAAAACGTTACCCACTTACTTGAAAAAGAAAACATGCCAATGATTATACTATTAGTATTAATAATGTAACAATAACATAACATTAAATGGACGCGAGATGAATTTTTATGAAAAATTATATTTCGTTCGGCTTGCGTCATTTGCACAATCCGCGCATCGCCTAGTCACGATCTTTTTATACCATGCCTCAACTGAAGTATAGCCTTAATACAAGACCCTTCCATCGGTGTCTATCAACTCAAAAAATATAGAGAAACATTCTTCTTGCAGAATATTATAGAGCTCCAATTCGTAACAATCGTATACGCTATTTGCAAAGACGTATAAGGTAGGCCATGCGTTGCTTAGAGGCAGCAAAATATAAAGAGCGGCAAATGAAGGAATGACCAGGGTCATTACAGCTTTTGAAAGCAGTGGCGATTTTACATGAAGCGTTAGTTGCTGTTGCTTCATTAGAAAGTATCGATATTTTAGTTCTAAAACATTAAAAGGAGACCTCCATACTTGTCAACGCGTCAGACTTTCACGTATCTACCTAAAACCACTGATGTTTGGGAGTGGATTTCTTGGAAATGCTCTAATCATCGGTAGATTGTGTGTAGGTACTTACGTAATTTTTTTCAAACATTTTACTATTAAGTTTAAGTAACATTATTATGTAGGTATGCACCCAACAATTTTGCATTATACAGCAAGTATACAGCATTCTAAGTGTGACTAAGTGCGTGTCCGAAAACTTGTACATATGCAGTTCGCCGTATCACACTTCACCATGAAATGTTGTACCGGAAATATATTGACGTATATTAAAGACCGTCCAACCTCTTTGGGTCGACATAAAATTCATGTCTAAAAAAAACACGGTTCTTGTCTTGTTTACACTTTACACTTACAGGAAGCCAGCAGCAAACAAATTTTGAAAATAGCCGAAATAGTGGATTATTAATTGTTAGGTTTGGTTTTCATTCTTGAATTCATGAACTTTGCCAAAATCACCTATTAAAGTGAAATTAATCAATTGTTCATATTGAATCTAATAAAATCGGAGACCGAATAGTATACGGTCATTTCTTTCCGATAAGAAAACTCACGGCGAACAGTGCCACGGTGAAATGTTTTACGTACAATTTACATGCAACCCCTAAGTGCGGGACGTCGCTGGCTATTCGCCTCTTTATAGTAACATAACATAACCTTACTCCTAACCTCCCCATAACATTATATAATGCAATCTTAAAAGGATTGTGGAAACCGTTTTAATTAACTAAACTTTTTTGTTGATAGACGTAGTTATGTTAAATTAATGTAATATAAAACTATCAACATAAATTATTTTAAACGTTTAAATTGTTGAAAGTAACTATGCTAATAAATTGTTGTCCATTTATGCTAATTTAGTGCTCGACGCTAAAGG
Organism: Rhyacophila brunnea; assembly: GCF_057557595.1. NCBI lineage: Eukaryota > Metazoa > Arthropoda > Insecta > Trichoptera > Rhyacophilidae > Rhyacophila > Rhyacophila brunnea. Next base: position 45,655,743 of record NW_028233361.1, on the reverse strand, counting down.
GTTCCTACGTAAAATGAACACAAAGAATTACATTTAATTACTGTCTTTTGAGGATTTTTAATGTTGATTTAATTGTTCCGTTTTTACACTACATGCACATCTTCAAAGGCGATAGCATCAGTTGTATGTTTTATTAATAATACAGCAATCTATGTGGGGGATCGTTTAGCAGATAGCATCAGTCTTGCATTCGTTTATTTATTTATAGCTTGTAAGGAACGACTTGCTGAAGTGTGATTATGAGAGATGCCTTGTTATTTTTCAATTAGAGTCAAATAACAATAAATTATGTTGCCCTAAGTTATTTTCGATAAAATATTATATCAATATTATAAAGCATGATTTTTAATAGTTTTACAAAAAAAATATACCTACATATTTTAAATAACATTTTCGCGAGTTTTCAATTAAATTGGCGTTGCTATGTGAAAATAACATGTGGACAGTGGCAAACGATGTGCGTAAGCACTTTAGTCCTACAGTTCTGACTAAAATCTTATTCAAATAATAAAAAAAAAAAAATTTACTCAGTTTGAAAAATGACTGTTATTATAATGCAGGAAAAATTTTTCTGTTACTTTCATCTGTATTAATCTGTTTTTTTATGAAAGAATACAATTTTTAAGGAATAATACTGGAACACTAAAATTTTGTAGCCATATACTAAATACGTCGATGATAATAATTATGTGAAGGTATTAAACTCACGATGCTCTCCATAATCAAACTTGTGTATTGCAGAGTTACTATCGACATTTATAATAATAATGTATTTTTATAAATATTTATTATAGGTATATTATTATAATTTTCTTATGATATTTGAAACGCCATAATATTTTTTAAATTAATTTAATAAATATAATCCGTATCTAGAATGACATACTTAGCTAGTTTACGGAATAAAACACAATGTGATTTAATTAATAAAATTGAAATTTGAGCACCATATCAAATAATAAGCAAAATGGGTTAGTTAGATATTGTATTGTTTGGGGAATATTTACCTCTTGATAGTACATACCTACTTCAATAGTGTTAAAATTGAATGGTATTATATTTAGAGGGGTATTGAAAGAAGAAATAACCGCATGGTGTATATATTTAACCAGACAATTGATTCTTATAAAAATAATTTTATATCTAACTTTTTATATTAAAATAACTACTCTTCATTGTGTTATGTCGTCTTATAACTTACTATTAATAATAAATGAATCAAAGAGGTGTAGAGGTGTATGGCTATAATAACTATTTACATGCAAAAGTACTGACTGTCTCACCAATCTCATTTTTCAAGTGTAAGCGAGACGCGTTGTTGTTATTGTATGGTGCTATTTGACAGGTTGTGGAAATTGCTAACCGTCAAAATGCTTTGCGTCAGGTTTGCTACCATTGTTCCACTGTGCATGCGCATACGTCATGCAAGTTACAACTATCGCGTGACATATCAGAAGCCGCTAAAGTTTTTTGATCCATGCATGCAGTCTTGCAACATCCACGATAATACTTGTTTACATTTGCAATATATTGTTATGATTGCGACAATACGTACTGCCGCCAGTAAATCCATGCACGTGTAAACGGGCTATAATAAACTTAAAAACACAATAAGTAAATACCTGTACTGCACCCATAAGCAAAATGGCACGCCAGTCACATTTTGAGATGATGATATACCTACCAATTCAAGTTTTTTCAACATTTTTTAAGAAATTTTTCAATAATGTGAATGAATCTTTTGATTCAAGGCTATACCTCAGTTGAGGCATGGTCTAAAAAGACCGTGGCTAGGCGATGCACGGATTGCGGGTCGCGGGTGCAAATGACGCATGCCGACCGAAATATAATTTGTCATATAAATCCAACATGCGTTCATTTAATGTTCTGTTTATTCTTCTATTAGTAACAATAATAATATATTCATTGACATGTTTTCTTTTTCAAGTAAATGGGTAACGTTTTTAGTCATCTTTACACGATTTAAGAATTAATACCCCCGTCGCCATCACGAAACAAATTTACGTATTCACACCTCGACGTTCATTCTCCGAATGCCAGCGAGTCCAAAATTTCGTCGCGCCTATAGTTGAAAATTATTTGCCGTTTCACTCATGTACCTATCGTCTTAAGGTATAAGCAAAAACCACTATATTTTCAATCAATGTTGTATTTTACTCATGAATTCTCTTGCTTAGAAGAATTACCGTTTTGACAAAATGAACAATATGTCGATATTTTTACTGAAATAAATTTTATAGGACTTTTTATGTCAAATGGTTAATGATTATACGTACTGCATTATCCGTACACTAACTCAATTTCTAATTTTTGTCGAAAACTTGCCCTTTTCCTATTGGGGGCAGTATATCAGAAAAGATTCTAGATTAAAAAAAAAATAGAATTTGAGTAGATTATTGAGAGATTTAAGAAAGATATTCTAAGTATCAAAATAAAAATCGTTCATAATTTGATTTAAAACTACAAAAGATGATTGCTAGTATAAAAAACGCCTTATAATATGGTGATATTATGCACGAATAATAGATTGTCCGTCTCTCATGGTGCATTGCATTGTCTTCCATCCGGGAGCTCCGGGTTCGATTCCTCGTTAGTATACAATATATTTATGTGATTTTCTCAAAGCCTGGGTGTTTTTGAATGTTAAAAATTACTAACAACCACCTTGCACGAAAAAATAAGAACACGGTTAATAAATATATATTATTATGTACCTATTATCATTTCCCTCCATTTTGGAAAGTGTTAAGCGTCACTTTTATTTTTAGTATGGTTTTTTGTCTGGATTCGGGATGTGGAGGTGAACAAATTACACACCGGAATTGTTTTGGAAACGGCAAGATATATTTAAGTTAATATACGAGTATTCTAAATGGTTACATTTTTATACAAATTCGTTTCGATTTAATTTTGACGGATATCGAGCTTAACACTGCTTACTTCGTTGCTGTCAAAAACGCTTCTCCCGCTAAAACCAACGGTCACTTGAGAGCCGTACAAAATGCGGCGTTGCCATTCGTATTTTTTTTAACGCTATTCAGACAATGTTGCCGGCAGATATTAAACATTATTTAATTATTTTCGCAATCAGCCGTTACTATTTGTTGGATTCGATACCGACTCGGGCCTCTCCAGATACACAGAGACATCCCCAAATGGGGACCATACGGGGGTGTAACACTATATAATAAATTGGTACTCCCGGATTGCAAAAGATTATTTTTTGATGTGTTTTTTCTTTCTAAATTGTTTAAAATAATATTATAACGGTAACGTAGTCCTCGAATAATTTAATAATAACATAATTATTTATAATAATTTTAACCGTTTTATCTGTGTGTGTGCAGGTATCTACGTGTCTCACGCAGACAATCACACGTAAGGTAAGTATAATACAGGTATGTGCAAGTGGGTCTTCCATTCTTTCTCATATTGTTATACACACCTAATTGCCATGAATTAAATGTACCTGCACGAGCGGAAGTCCAACTTGATTCATATAATTTGATTCTTTTTTCATATCGTTAGTATAAGTCATTAACTGTGTAGTGTTATACTCTCAAGTGCGCTCTGAGAAAACTGCGAAACATGTAAGTACTCAGTTTATTTTTTTTTATTCGAATATTAACATTTTAGTAAAAAATACGGCTACCAAATGAACAAATTTTTCGAAAAAATAATCTTCTTGTATGCTAATAGAGCCTATATCAGTGGCGAAGGGTGAAGGTAGACTGTTATGATCCGTCATAAATAGTACACACTCAGTCAAACGCATTTATTTTCATTGAACTAAGACTACAATCAGTAGCTAGTGAGTGTTTAATAGTTTATAAAAATTAATTAAAACCTGCCTAACTCAAGCCATATTAGAATATAGGCAAAAAATATTCGTTTATCTATAAAATATTTAACATTATGCCACTAAACCATCCGTAATTTTAGATAATTTATAGATGGAAGAATATTTTTCTTGAATATGGTGTCGTCGCTTTAGGATTTGTTTCCCGAATAGACCAAATGTCAATTTTTCAGGAGACGAAAAACAAATTTCATTGTCGTATATTGAAATATCAGTAGATGTATCAATCATTCTTTCTACACTGTATGATTGCAACATTATCTAAGAATAGATTCCAATAATAATATACTGGTATAAATCAGTAAATGCACAGAAAATGCGTTTTATTTACAAGTACTCGTTGTGGATATTCGGGAAATTTTTAGCGCTCTCTCAGAATAATGGATATTCGGGACAAAACAAGGACGTTCGGGACTTAAGACCGTAGCGTATTGCTGCACGGCCCACGGATTACTGAGTGGTCAAAAAGTACGCACCTCAAATGTTATATTTATTTACTCGATAATTGTTAATGATTACTTTTACTATTTAAATACCTAATGATCGTAATAACCCAAGTTCATAGGTAATAATATCATGCGGCATTCGCTTTTTTCGGTTTTTTTCGTAATAAGTAATAAAATAGTTTTTAATAATCTTTTTTTATTATTCAACGAATAATTCACAAGATTTAAGAATGTACCATTCTAATTATTGAACATACATAATTTTGAAAATCACTTCTGAGAAAATATATTATAACCAATAGAAAAAATCTTTTTGAAAAAAGTAAGACACCCGGCAGGAGTCGTCCCTGCATCTCCTGGGTTTACGACCCTGTCCACGAATTATCCACTATGCTACGAGGTGACATACTTATGACGACAAACTTTAACTATTGGCCTTTTAATACCTGCTCATCAGTATTCTTCAAAATCAAGCGACTATCGGCGATCGGTTTTTGTTTATTAAATAAAAATAGGTATCTACTACTTCAATTACTAACCGACGTCACGGATTTCTCCAATATTTTATGATGGTACTTAGTCGTACTTGCTAACAATTTTATATTAATACTTTTTCAAAAAAAAAAAAAAAAAAACTATGTATATAATATATCTGTATATTATTATATCTATATATTTCTATAATTAACAATTAAACTTATTACAAACAATTAATTACCATTGGCTGCTAATATTAGGTAGATACCAATATCCTAAGTATATAATATTCACCAAATAAATAATTACTAACATACATATTAAATTAAATTAACTATCAGCGCATTCAAAAATAAATAATAGCATCGCCTTTATTTTCATAGAAATACCTAGATCAAAAGTAAAATAAAGACAAACAATGTTTGATTAAAAATAATTTGAAATAATAATTATTTTTTACGTCATAGTAGTTGCCGGGTCATACTGTAGAATTCATGTAACCGTTGGAATTTTGTGTCATTTCTCAAAACAAAATGCAGTTATTTAGGTTAAAATACTCACTTCCATAACTTTACTGTAAGTTCAGGGCAAACTGGTGATGTATCAGCTATGAATGATCTCTTCAAATTTGATGAATTCACTTATAAAACAATAGTAACTTTAAAAACAATATCAATAAGACGAAATTTGAAAGAGCACTCCGGACGGCCGAAAAAATATGAAAGTGGGCGTGATTGTTTTAGAGCTAGACAGCGTGAATGTGGGAGCGAGATGCACGGCGTCAGCGCGGTTTGATTGGCTAAAAGTCATATTCGGGAAATAAAAACTCAGCCAGAGATTTATTTCGACCGAAATTAACTTGGATATTCAGGTACGAATAGTTGGACATTCGGGAGAACAACACGGAGTAATTGTAACTTAACATGGCGTATTCGGGTTTTTCAAAAAAATATCTCTGTTCCTAGATAAAAATATATTGTTTTTATAAATGATTTCGGTAGAGTTCGATAAAAGAAATTGAACTGCATTAAAATGTCGATTTCGACAAAATGGATATTCGGGAAACAAATCCTATAGCGACGGTGTGGCAGGGCTTAATATTTAAAAAAAAAACTACCTAATACCATCTGTAATAATAATATAATATATTCTTATATCAACAAAAACGCATGACTGAAAAAGTGCGCACTATTTTTGTTGGATCGCCGATAGTGTACCTACCTACCTAAACTATTATGATTTGGTTTAGGAAGGGCTTAATTGAATTTTTAAAACTAACTAGCACCATCTGCAAATTGTATTCATTCAATTAAAACAAATAAGTATAACTGATAAAATTTAGTGTGAATAATTAATGTCGAATCTCAACAGCCTACTTCCATCCTTCGCCACTGGTAATTTTCTATTATAAAATAATTTTTCACACTCATGGTCTGAGCTTTATTTGACAGGGTCGTTGACATTACACCAACATGAAAAAAGCTTTAATTAGTCATACGTTCAAGCATATCATTAACTATTTTTATATAAAGAACCGTCATTATTTAGAAACTGGAAAAAAAATCAGGTGGCAGTGCCACCTGTCAAAATTCTTGAATGTGGCTCAAACTTCTTAATTTGTCAAGTGGCGTTATTTAGCCGATGGTATTACCTCATCTATAATGCTTCTATTTTTTGTCCATTGGATAGCAGACTAATTTTTTATCCAACCCCGCCACTTTGTTGATTTTTTAACACTTTCATTTCGATTCATCCACTCCCGAAATCTCTTAAATTTGAATCGAGCATATTATTATAGAAATTGACATTTTCAGAGATCTATCATTTTCAAAATCGTGTTTCCTATCTGACACCATACTTCTTTTGGGAATGGGACGACTGGCCTCCGGACAATTGGACTCTGCACTGTCGTAGACACGTATACAGAACGTAGACGAGGTATTTTAATCAGTTTCTATATACTACTTAGTAGTTTGAATTCATTTTACTCTTAACATAATGTATTCTTTATCGCGGATTGAGAATTACCATGCCTAAGGCTTTATATAAAATAAAAAACTCTTTTTTCGTTGGAACTTAAACTTAAATCATTATTTACGTCTGCATATTTACATTCTCACCAACTATTAAATCATAATATAATCATTTAAATATAAATAATAATATTGAATATTTTTTTAAAGTACCTATAAGTACCTAACGTCTATTTATTTTTGAATTCCGTGGCGTCCAGTTGTCCGGTGCCAAATCGTCCTAGACTCACTTCACAATATGCCACAAATTAATTATAATGTCATTTAATATAATGACGATACTGTCATATCCATACCTATCGTGAATTTTCCTGCATAAACGAAAATAATTGTAACCAACCTACTTTAAAAAAGAGGTACCGTTAATTTACTTTCAAGAATTACATTTTCCAATATTATAATAATGGTTTTAACTATTTTGGTTTAGCTGGTTTTGCTAATGATACGACAAGCGATACGACAAATTTAATTATTATTATATTAATTACTAATAGTTAAATCTCTATTTAGTTCAGTCAAAGCAAATTTAATCCTGACTCCTTGGGTCTAAAGACCGTAATGCACCAACTTGACTCTGTCTAAAAATATTATGTTTTAGCCAACATAAATTATTAATCTTCCAAACCGTAATAATATATAAAGAAGATTATGAAATACTTAATCAATTACTACATCGATATTGCTAGGTACCTATATATTTTTATTAATTTGATAAAAAAAACCGATGCAATCAGAACAAAACTAGAAAGCAGTGCACGAAGTAGGTAACTACAATAATATAAAATAATGCAAATTACTTTTTTATAAGTATGCAATTTCTTTGAATAATGAAATTGCAGCTACTTGTGTGTGAGGTGACGCGAAACGAATTACAAGAGAATATAAATTTGTTAAATTATAATTTAAAAAAGTAGATATAGGATATTCAGAAAACTTTCATCAATTATTAGACATATAAAATATTACGTTCAAACCACTTAGTAGTCACATAATGTCAAAGGTTTTATAATGGAAAATATGAAGAATAATAATCTATGTAGGTATACTTTTTAAACGTACTTATATGTCAAATAGTACAAATGCAAGAATAAATTTATGTATTTTAATTGCTTATAAAGCTACCTACTATTTTTAAATGTGCAATCGATAAATTCTATATAAATGCAAGAAAAATACATGACGACTTTTATTTAATTGATTTGACAAAATTAGAGGGGTTGAAAAGTTATACTGCTAAACATTACAATCTATTAAAAATTTACATAAAGCACAATATTTAGTTTCTACTAATTCCACTTTTTTAATATTATTCTGAACCGGTTTCGTCCGCATCATAAGGACATTGTCAAGTAGTAAAGAATATACAATAATACAGAGAAAGTGGAAATAATAATAAATATTGTGTTTTATTTTATTAAACGCAATGAATTAACATCATTAAAGAAATTACAAACTATTTTATATGCCATTAATTGCTTAGCCTATATATGCTATATATATACTGGAATCATTATACAACTGCACTGTGAATATGGAAAAAAGTAATTCAGGGTTGTACTGGTATGATTTGGTTCCCTCTTCACCTTGTGTTACCTATTTTTTTCAAATTTATCCATTTAGAATCCGAGTGAATACAACCTAAAATAGATATTTTAATTATTATACAGTGCTACAAACATAATATACGCGCTGCATTATAAAGAGGTGCGTGAGTAATATTGCATCACCGTTAGCAAGTTCGAAGCTTTAAACTGAAATGACACTAGACATATCCGTTGCAATACGAGGTCAATACTATTTTGGAGATTGTCATTTTTACGCTTTCTGCTCAGTTTTGGCCGCCCTTTACTACTTGATTTTTATGATTGTTAAATAACAATAACGCTATGAACAGACTGTAGTTTGTTCATATGGCATTAAAACATTTCATAAAATAAACAAGAGGTACTTAATTGGACAAGAATGCAAAATTATGGCAAATAGCCATAATTATGCCATTTCAAAGACTGCAGACAATCCCATTATTTTATATTAAATAACGTTTGTTATTACAATAGAAATATAAAAAAATACAATAAAACTAATGCGAAATTTCTCGTTTGTGACTTAAAATGTCATGCATCTATAATTTTCTTACAGTAAATCGGGTGTTTATACCTTATTCGCTATATAGTTAAAAATATAATGTTAATGTTTACAGGTATGGTTGACTTAGGTATATATTTTGTTCTTATAATATTATGAGCAGTCTTGATGAAGTGATTTCATATTAATGTAGGTAAATTCTTACTTGTATAATACAAAATACAATTTAAATCTACCATCTATGTATATAATATAAAATGCAGATATGACTAGATGATTGACTACTTTTTTCTTAATAAATGAGATAGAAAACCAAACTTGCTTAAATATCGATTAAATGGTTTTCTTTTTATTTATGTATCATCTTTTAAATAAAAGATAACTGTTATTATTGTAATATTTGTCTTATTCAATGTTCTGAAATACTAACTCAGATTATCCAGCAAACAGTGACGTCCCGTGGGGGTAGGCAGATTGAGCATCGCTTGGGGGCGGCAGTTACTCGAAGGTCGGCAAATCGAGGAGAATTATTAGGTGTATATAGAAATAGGTATCTAAACTTAGTAATAACGGAAATATATTTCTATTAAAAGATTGAGCTCACTGGTTGGAAACAAAATGTATTAATTAACATAAAAGGTTTACCAGACCTGATTTTTTTTGTCGGGTTCGCGATCTCTAGTTTACTTCCGTCGTCCTTGGACGTCACATCCTTGATGACTAGCAATGATACGTGCGTATTTGCGAATCATATTTGAATTATAGGTAGGTACATATTGACCTAATTAATTTATCCAAATATTTTTGCCAGTCATTCGCGAGTTTTGAAAATTGTCAGGTGTATATTTAAATGTATGTATCTGACACCGTGGACACGCAACATTGTCTATTGAAGTATGGCATTTAAATTAGATTTAGTGGTATATATTTTGTTAGTAATATATCCATACAACACATTTCTTAGATATTGTGGTCATGAAAAAATGATAAGAAATACTGTATAAAAAATGGGGCGGCATTTTGGCGCTGCTTAGGGGTGGCATTTTGTCTAGGGACGTCACTGACAGTAGATAAATGTTTCTTCGTCTTCTTGGTCTTTATTATATGTGTTGTGTAGACCCCTGGAGCAGTTCATTCTTTCGCATGTTATTATATATAGACACCTACTATTTTCCATTTTCTCAATCAGTCTCCAAAGAATTCGATGTAATAGTTTCTAACAATCAAAATGCGTCTTTGACTTTTAAACCCGATCATTAGAATAATAGGGTAAGGACGTCACTAAAAATACATTATGCATAAAATTAAAAATAAATAATGCTATATACTTTAATAAATAAACAACTTAAGATTCGCAGATGATACCACACTAATCGCTACTGATGAAAGAGAACTCACAAATCTGCTACACCGGGTAGAGGAACAGAGTCGCAAATACGGCCTCCTTATTAATAGGAATAAGACCAAGTTAATGGTTGTTGATCGGGCCAACCTTCTACCAACACCAAGTACACTCCAAAACCTCGAAACAGTCGACGAGTTTGTATATCTGGAATCGACCATCAGTGGAAAGGGCGGATGCGAAGCGGAAATAAGAAGGCGCACACAGATTGCAAAAAATGCGATGACACGCCTTACCACTATATGGAAGGATCGGGGAATTTCGATTGCCACAAAAATGATGCTTGTGCAAACATTAGTGTTCTCGATATTTCTATACGGAGTCGAGTCGTGGACCCTGAAGGCAAGAAGAGAACGGAAGGCAATTGATGCCTTTGAGATGTGAAGTTGGCGCCGAATGCTTCGTATTTCTTGGACGGGGCACAGGACGAACCAGTCAATCATCGAGAGACTGAAGATAAAGGAACGGCTCTCGACGATATGTCTGAGAAGAACTCTGCAGTTTTTTGGACATATTGTCAGGCGCGGACCGGACAACCTGGAGAGACTGGTAGTTTTGGGTAGCCTCCAGGGAAGGCGAAGCAGAGGAAGAATGTCTGCGCGATGGAGCGACCAAGTAAAAGAGCTGACGCCATCCATTCTGCCCTGAGGGAATCGGAAGATCGAGAAGGATGGAAAGTCTTGGTCGCTCAAAGGATAGCGAAATTTAAATGTGGTCACGATCCTCAGCCATGAGTGCACGACCAAGAGGAAGAGATATACTTTTTAATTATTGCAATTTATACTCTTTAACTTTTTAAACGTTGTTTAAAAACAAAGTAATTTGTATTATATAATATGTAATTACGTTATTTAATATACTTTAGTAAGATCTCTTAAATGTTTGTATAACAATTTTCTACAAGAAAGTATAAAAGTTTTTAACTAGTAAGTATCTACATTGAAATTAATATATTTTTTTAAATTACTCTCTTGTAAAATTAATGATCACGGTGATGATATAGAATAAAATATCATTAATGATTTGACGACTAGCTTCAAGAAGAATTGTTAAAAAAGTTTATAAAATAATACCATTTGACCCCTTTGAATCGCACAAACGAAATAACACTTGACAAGACTATGCAGCTATGGGGGGTACAAAATCGAATGAGTGCACCGGCAAAGGGTTAAAAGCTTTTGATTTTACGAGTGGGCACAGGCGAAAACTAAATACGATGTCACATAGTGATTCCTGTCTTGGGTATACAACACTATCATATGATTAATATTTAATTATCTTTATGTATTATAACTTAAAAAATAAGTTATTATTATATACATTAAATGATCTAGGAAAAAAACATATTAATTATATAATCAATATATCATATTAAAGGTGTTGATAAATGAACACAAGAGTAATGTTTATCTGAAGCGGTCTTGATATGCCTGTAAAAGCTGCTTTTGAATTCAATATAACATTGTACAACCAGTTTTAATTGTGATCCCAATCTAACTATGTCGGAACTTGATACTTTGAATTTTATTGTAGGCTTTTTAGGGGTGGAGCGTTGGTGATATTAGTTATATAAAAAGTCTTTATTTTATTAGTCTGAATAATTATAAAAATCTTTAAAATAATTTCATTTTGGAATCACGATAAAAACATGTTAAATCTTACTTAAAGAGACTAAAAAATAGAAAATTCACAGTTAAGAATAATATTATATTTGCTTCTCAAGGTAAATTTTGAGCCAATTGAAGGTATCTAGCGGCAGAATACGAAGCAAAAAAATGATACATTGATAATTTACAATATAAAGTATTAAATAGATTACGTTTGCATCAATCAAATTTTGCATCGCAGGTCCTATCTATTACCTATCTCACTATCTCAGATAAAATATTTTTTATGTGTATTCATTATTGGACTGGAATCTCCATACTCATTATTGCAATAATTATGAAAATAAATATAAACTTTAAATATATTTAAAATAATCATAAATATAATTGAAAAAATACATTTTTTTATAATACCCGTATTATAGATATACTTAGGTATAATATTTAAAATATCATCATCATCAATTGGGGTTAATCCGCTGCTAGATAAAAGCCTCCAAAGCTGTCTCCACTCTTCTCGGTCCCTAGTGCTTTGCTGTCATGTACATCCACAGAGCTTTGTGAGGTTGTTCATCCAGAGAATTTAAGGCGTCCCTGTGATCGTTTAGTGTACCTTGGGTAGTCCACTTGTCCAGCCCATTGCCATTTCACCTCATTGCATCATACATAACATCTCAGTCACATGCGCTTTTCTGACGACATTGCTGTCAATTCCAATGATCCAGAAGACATTCATAACAGGATACAAGAGTTTGAAAATGTCAGCCGCACGGTAAGTTTAAAGATAAATATATCGATTATAAAAGTAATGGTAAACTGTTTTGCTGAATATTGTAGTATCTATGATGAGATCACTCGCAAAACCAAAATGGAATGGACTAGGTACATTCGGGTGCCCGAATAATATCTTCAAAAATGACCTCCCATGTCTTAGACGTAAAGTGTTCAACCGATGTATGCTACCAGTACTCACGTATGCGTGTGAAATACGGACTCTTAGCCGGCTCTCACATCAAAACTCGTCTCGCCTGCAACATGTCGAATACATCGATGTGACTTATGTGTGTGTGTTTACGAAACATACGTTTCCAAAAGGAGCTCCGCAGATTGGTCGAATGCGACTGTTTAGTTTGAAAAAAAACATCTGCTGTTGCAATCGACAAGTCACATGCTTCTCGGGCTGCGAGTCGAAGACGCCGGGACGCATACAAATGCCTACGAATTGGTCATTCCTATACAGACTCGCCGCATCCAAATAGCTATACGTTTCGAAGGTTACGTGCGACTGTCGCTAGGTAGATCTGCGCGGTCTTCATATGCAACACCGGATCGACGTTTTTGGAAGGTTTGATTTATGGCTGTGCGGCAGACGAGGCGAGTTTAGATGTGAGCGTCGGCGTAATGTAAGAGAAATCAAAAACTTACGAGTAGCGTAACATATTGTAGCATATTGGGCATAACGCTGAAAAACATCAAAATAAACCAACGAATAAGGAAGCAGACAAAAGTAAGCGATGTAATAGAGGTTTCATAGCAGATTTAAAATATATTGTATTTAAATGATTGGCACACTCCACCCTATTAATACCCGTTAGTGCACAAGGGTTGAAAAGTACAAGAGTGATGTCATACTCGAATGTTTGACCGTGTGTTAAAAAATAATAATGTATGTTTAATTTGAATAACTGGACACAGTGAGTAGTAGTGGCAAAGGGTGGAGGTAGGCTTTTAAGATTCGACATAGATAGTGCATACTCAACTTTGTTAGTTATATCTACTTATTTGTTTTCATTGAACTAAAAATATAATTTGAAGATGGTGATTGTTAGTTTTTAAAATTCAATTAATACCTGTCTAGGTATGCTATGGGCGATCCGACAAAAATAGTTCACACTTTTTCACACATACTTATTTGTTTTCGTTGAATTATGAATATATATTACAAATAGTGTTTTTTAATTTATTAAGCCCTGCCTAAACCAATCCATAATTGATAAAAAATATTCTTCTGTCTATAAAATATTTAAAATGATGTATGGTTTAATGGTATAGTTTTAGATATTTTATAGATAAATGATTATTTTTTTAATATAATTTACTATGGTTTGGACAAAGTAGGTTTTAATTGAAATTTAAAAAACTAACGAATACTATTTACATATTGTAATCTTAGTTTAATGAAAACAAATACGTTTGACTGACAATGATTAGTATGCACTATTTATGTAGAATCTTAACAGCCTACCTCCAACCCTTCGCCACTTGATTGAGTAGTAGGTACGGCCTAACAGTAAGGAGAGATATTTTAGGGGGATTAAAATTTTTACTACCCATTATGTAGATATAAAAACGTATCTTAATATGTGTCCTAGTATAGATATTTAATAAGTTAACCATCATCGTGTGAAAATATGTTAAAATAAGATTTTCTTGCAATGACGACGTGCTGTTTAATTTCTTTTAAGCTGCTACGGATTTTTGCTAATATTAACGGTAACTATTGAAAGCGTAATATTAGGGGATGAGAATAGAAAAATCGATTAGATTTAGCATGGTGACCTGTAGGTACATACATCGACCAATCATTATTGTCATTAGCAATGAATGAGGGTGTTTTAAATATTCCTGTAGAATTATTGTTATTTGTAACAAAACTTTTTCTAACACATACACATGACCATAAAATTGTAAAAATAATGAGAAATGAGTGACATTTCCATTCTCTCTTTTTGTTGTTTTATAAACGTTTAAAAAAGTATGTATTTTAATTGAAGCTATTATTTTCAAAGTCAATAACCTCCATTAATATCTAGGACTGCAAAAAGATTTTTTTTTTTAGAAATATTATTCTTAATAAACAATTATTATAAAAGAGAAAAGTGATAAAAAATGTTCTTAACGTCATTAAAATGGTTAAAAAAAAAATAAAGTCAGTCGTAATATACTTGAATGCTGTATATCAAAAACGTTACATGTCACATTTTAAAAAAGAGTGACATAAGTTTCAAAAATCTTCATATTACCTAAATACACAAATTAATGTAAGGCATTTTTTGTAGTTTTTTGACAGTAAAGTTGACACTTACTAAAAAATAAATAATATATTTTCCATAAAAACTTTTTTATATAGGTTGTTTACACTATTTAGCTAAAACACAATTGTGACTTGTAACGTTTTCGAAATACAGCATTCACTTATTTACAATTAATAGCGGCTGACAATCAATATAAACTACATTACAATCAATCTCCAGATTAATTATATTTAACTTACAAATAAAGCTGGATAATCAGAATAAAAAAAATATTAATGCAATAAAAATGGAGGTTACAGACTTTGACACTAAAAGCCTCAATTATCAGTCAAATATCGGAAAAGGACGAGAAATGATATTGTTTGCTAGTATTGACACAGACATTGTAGCAAACAACTCGAACACACTCACGAATCGCCAATTGTGCAATTGTATACTGATTTATTTATTTAAAGTACCTACCTAGAAGTGATCATTGTTTTCATATTGGTATTGACTATGAAAACCAGACCAGAACAATGATATAACAGAGGGATGGGAGTACAGATTCTTTATGACACAGTATAATAAAGCCTAAATTAAAAAAAAATACTAAGAAATTCCCAATAACGATATTTTTATCAAAATTTGATACTTGAGGCAAGTATAGATAACTTTTTGATTTGTTAATCCAAATATTTTATAGAAAAAAATTGCAACCAAATTTTTTTCGTGTTATTGTTTAGTTAGGTAATTCAACAGTAGGTATTTACCTGATTAAATTGAATAATCACTCACTGTAGGTTATTTGATTCATACTGACAACTCGATGTAGTGGCATGTACACATACAAAAATAAACAAAAGCCCCGATTGACCGGACAAAATATTGTGAAAAGAAATTACAGGAGGGTAGTTAGTTACTTGTGCTGGTTTGCTGCGTCGCACTCTGGAACGATAATGTTCTTTGTACATTTTGCATAAAAATATTTAATACACCTTTTAATGTAACAAATACCTACTAATTTGGATTACTCATAAATATTTACTTTTAGTAATAAAGTTTACGTAATAAGTGTAGACTGATAAGTACTTTAGACTTTTAAGATGGAGTCTTCAGATTGAAGTCAACAATATTACAATAAAAATTACCTAATTAGTTTAATTTCTTGTTTCCATTATGTATTTGATATTATAGATAAAAGGTTAAATATATGCCTCCAAAACATATTGTATACAATATATACTAAAGTTGGGAATACATAATATACTTTTCAAAAACCATCATTGAAGTTAATGGCCCAACCGAACCACATCCAGTCGTAATCGGGCATATCACGTGACCCTAAGTTTGGTTTTGAATAATATTTTTTTATGACTTGGAATGACTTAGGAGCAGTTACCCAAGACTTGGGTCGTCATGTACCCAAATGTACTTTTACTGAATTTAAAAGTGGCCGTTGGATAGAGGAGGACGTAAGGGTATTTTTTTTTTAATAAATGACAAAAGTGAATACAATACTGCCGAACAATTTAAGTGAAGAGATCTTCATATTGGCAGTTTGACACCGGAAACATTTCTAAATGAAATAAAATTGGCCTAGTCGAACGGTCCGATGCTGGTCGAAGTGACTTGAGCAGTTATTCTCTTTTCTTACACATTTTAGGACATCAAACAATTATCCAACAAATAAGTTGGACCGAATGGGATATGAACTCAGATCTTTCATTGTCCAGATGAATACTCTTATTATTTGAGCCATTTATCAGCCTATGATTTGTGATAATTATTTATAATAACTACGCTATTCGAGGTATATTAGCTATGTGATCAAAATCATAAATCAAGCTAACAATATTATTAACATGATTTTTAGATGGCGTCAAATTATAACTAAATTTATTGTAAACGTATAGTAGGTACTTGAGAGTAATTCATCATCATCGTCAGCCTGCTGGATGAAGGCCTCTTCAAGCTGCTTCCAATTCTCCGGTCCTGTGCATTGCGTTTCCACGTACTTCCGCAGAACTTTATCATTTCATCGATCCAGCGGCCTCTAGGTCTACCTTGCGGACGTTTTGTACTTCCTGGATACCACTGGATGACTAGATTTGTCCAATGATTGTCTCTTCTTCGAGCTATGTGTCCAGCCCATCTCCATTTAAGGCTTTTAATAAACTCAATTACATCGCGAACCCTTGTCTGCTTCCTTATCCAATCATTCCTCTTTTTGTCCTTTCGCGTTATGCCCTGCATGCACCTCTCCATACCACGTTGTGCTACTCTTTTACTTAGGGTCCATGTTTCACACGCATATGTGATCACGGAAAGCACACACTGGTTGAACACTTTGCGCTTTAGGCACAATGGAAGGTCACTTTTGAAGACATTATTCAGGCGGCCAAAAGCACTCCAGCCTAGTTTTACTCTGCGAACAATTTCATTAAATATACATCCATCTATAGACACTGAGAGTAATTATTAATTATTATATAATATTATTCGGTAGCTACTTACTGAATACATGCAAGACTTTTTTTTGATTGTTTTTATTGAAAATACACATTTTTGAAAAACATTTTAAACATACCTACATATTACAAAAAAAAAATTTAGAAAAATAGTTACACCGAATATTCTACATATTTACATTTTTCTACTAAATATATTATAATATAATCCTGTTGTATATAACTTTCCCAATATAAGCAGCGGTACGTACAGTCACTTTGTAAAAATGTATTCAGTGGTACAAGCGCCTATTGTTTCTCCAACACAAAGGTAGTAAGTAACTAAGTTTCTTTTGTATGAAACGCCACAATGCGGTTTATGAGGGGAAATAATGGCGCTTGGTACTTTGCTATATCTATCGGCTACTTATAATCAGAACTAATTATATTTTCGATGGAGAAATTTATTATAAATGGTGAAAAATGTATTATTTCACCACCCTGTGTAGAAGCTTGTTTTGTTTTGATCATTATGCGATGTGATTAATATACTTTTTAGCTACGTCATATTAGGTTAATTAAACATACACGATTTAAAAAAAAACTCGTGAATCTATATACTTACTAGATTGAAAAAAATACGACGCCAGGTAACACTTGAACCTGAATCCTTTGGATTTTGGTCAATATTCTTTACCTGCGTCCTATATAATTACGACGAAATTACTAATATTCAAACATCTGAGCCACTTCACGAATTGCGTTAATTTTGGTAATTGCGTTTTATGGTTTGAATAAAAAAACTTTTTTTCCTAGAAGGTAGGTATATTATTATATCTCAGGCGTTGGGTGGAAGAGATGTGTTTTTAATTTCTGTAACATGCAAGAATGATTCATGACTTTCAGATCCAGTGCCATTTCTTTTTCCACGAGAAAAACGCAACTATAAATTACAGTTCTCAGTTCCCAAAGAATACGACAAAATATTCATCAGAATCACCACCATCTTGAACTACAAAGAATTTTCCGGGGTTTTTGCAAAGTGGTTTCATAGGCTCTGGCCGAATTCAAATTAGCAATACCCGATGCGGTTAGACGAATTGTTTTCAATAAGGCATTTTTCTTACCGGCACAAATTTTCAAGTTAGCATCAAGTAGAATAGTTTGCGTCCCGAGTCCTTAAAGAAACATCGGTAGTAGTAAATCCGCGGTATCCATAAAATCTTAAAATAGGGTCTGTCTCATCCGGTGTACCCTTGTACCTATCTAATCTATATTTTTTGTATTTACAATTTCCAACGGTTTAATAACTTAATACTAATCTATTTCTTTTTTATATAATACTGTTTTAATAATATTTCTTTGTTTCTAAATGTTATGTTATGAACGTGTTAAATTAATAATTTGTAATGTTCACTATATGTAAAAAAAAAAATGAATTTGAATAAATAAAGGTATCTAGAAAAATATTTTTTTTATTTTCTCGAGGCCTTCACCATATTATGTAATTTATTTCAGGGGCTCTCACGTGTATCGGAACGAGAAGAGTTGATTTAGCTTGTAGAGGCCTTAATTAAACAGAGGATTGATTTAGGCTATATATCTCTAACAAAATGTCAATTTAAAAAATAGTTTATATACTTACCTATGTTATTCAGTAAAGGGTTCTTAATATTTATTTTTCAAACCAACATTTGTGATAAAATTTAATCTATATATTTAGCACTTTATTATATAAATAGTTTACTGTGGTAAATTTTTGTATTTAGTATCATAATTGTTACCTACTTAATCTATATCCTGTCTGTAAAATTTTATAATCAATACATCGATGAAATACTGTTATTAGTATATACTTAGATACTTAACAATATTAAGAATACAAAAATACCTGCTTTACCGATAACAAAAGATGGCCGACAGTTAAATTAACGGTAAGTAGATACACCCTTTTATAAATAAACATATCATTATTTGTAAAATAATAATTGTATGTGGACGAATACCCGTCTGTTATATAGGTACTATTTAAATAATACACCTATACTTAATTTAATATTACACGAGTCTCTTTAACAACCAAGTGACGCCTTTTTTATGAATGATTGCAACGATGATAAATCCACTATTAGTTATATTATATGCGAGGTTGAAAGAAAAATAAATATTAATATATAATGTTATATGGTAAATTACAAGTAGGTGCATATTAACAGGAGATGGAGCCGTTCTAAACGGATCCCACAACGTATTAGGCTATGCCGATGATCTGGTGTTGCTCGGGGGAAAAGAAACGAATATAAGCGAGATTTTCACTCTCCTGGAAAATGTGACGAAACGAATAAATCTAATGATTAACATTGATTAGACCTTATTACTTAAGAGAACCAACATCTCCTAAAAGAACGAGATTAACCTAGAATTTGCGAGTAGACTGAAGAGTCTATTCAGGTCTAAGCTATTATCCAAAAAGACAGGACTTCAGTTATATAACGTGACAATCAAACTAATGCGCTTTGTATGGGTGTGAAACCTGGATCCTAACGGGAAAAAAACAATAGACGGCTATCCAAATATTCGAAAATAAAGTTTTTTCGAAGAATGCTTGGATTGGTTAAATAACACCAAGGTGGCACATCCGTACGACTGCTGAGGTCTGCGAACAATTTTTGCCCTATATATAATAGTCAATGTCTTGAGGGCGCAAAGATTCAGATGGGTCGGTCACATTGTTAGATGCAATGGATCTGGAGCTCTTCATAAAGTTTATAAAGGAACCCCTGTAGGCACTCGGCCAGTGGGCCAACCCCGAGGGAAATGGGCGGATAACATCAAGAGGGATGTAGAGGGGCTAAGTGTGACCGACTGGAGAGAGAGAGAAAGAGTTTGGGATAGAGGTGCCTGAAAGATGGTTGTACAGTCAGCCAAGTACCTGAATAACCTGTAGCCCCAGATTAAGTAACTAAATAGGTACTTATTTGGCTTAAGCGTATTCTTATTAAAATGTTAGTAAAAAGCTCTCAGAATAGGTACTGGGACAATTGGATGAGCAGACGTCATAAGTGTATTAAAAAAAACTATTAACATCATAATATTTAAAAAAATAATACTATATTAAGTATTATTTTTAAAAACTATAACAGGCCATACAGTACATGTAATCAACTCATAATCTCCTGAGAATAGCCTATGCAACGAGGTCGAAACTTCAAAAAAAAGAAAGAGGAACACGCTGTGAAAACTCAAAAATCAATTACGATAAGTAATTGTTTTTAACTATATTTTCAGAACGTAATGCCGTGTCCACATGGCAACAAGTTGTTGGCAACCTCGTTAAATTGTACGATGATTATCATAATTTCTAAAGAAGTTGCTAGCAACTTATTGTCAATGTGGACATGGCTTAATGCGAGTAACAGCAACGATGTGTTCATTCGTTTTGATCATCTGTCAACGACTTAAAAATAATATATTTTTTAAATTCTAATGGATTTAATTTTTGTACTATTTTAAGTTAGAGTTAATTGTATTCGTTGTCAGTGTGTGTTTGCCTTTTAGTAAGTGTACACAGTGCCTAAAGATGCCGAAAGGTGAAATCCGGGTCGCAAAAAATGACTCAAATGGAATAATGCAAAACTTAAATTCATTAGAATTTAAATTCAATTTCCATCAACTACCTTCGGTCGATAGTATTTAAATTATTAATATATTTTTTTAAATTTTAACTCAGTAGAAGCCTCTTCACATACGTTAATACTTATTTTTTGCAAAATGTAAAGTTTCTTCAGTATTGTAAGATTGTTATAATTTTTTTTGACTTTGTTCGACCATAAATGGGCCTCCACAGGGTGGAGATCTGTATTAACCAATTTTGTTTTTTTATGAAAAACTAATGTTAGCCAATTGCTTAATTTATTAGGTCCATTCTCTGACTCCAAACACAAATTGAAAAACAATATGTATACAATATATATTTTACAGACCCGGGATTTGAACCTGTGACACACGATGTTATAATCCGATAGGTTATCATGGGCGTACTCAAATATAGCTTTACCAACCATCGTTTTATTATATTACATAGTGTATTTCAGTACCTATAGTGATTAGTAGTAAGTAATAAAGAAACAATTGAATACACTTAAATTGAATTCATAAAATTCGCTGCGTTTCGGTTTATTTTTGTTTAAGTAATATTTAGTTTTTTGTATGCAATAAATCCCTTTTAAATAGGACCAATAATAATTACACACTGACGAATGTATCTTTTGAGAACGAATAAGGCATGAATAGATTAACATTAGATAAAGTGTTCTAGACGTTTCTTCGGTCTGAACACTAAAGACTGACTCATTATTCCGAATATATTTTTTAAGAAAATCCTTCCTAAAACACCAAGATGGCGTGATCGGCGTACATAAAATCACAATGAGAACTTAATATGAGTCCATTAGCGCGGATCGTTCGATGGGTCAAATGAGGCCGAAACAGTGGCGTACTAACAGATATTGAAGAATGGCAAATATGTTTTAAAAGAACATTCTTTTCAATTGATACTTTTTTTTGGCCATGTCTGTTCCTAATAGGATCACATGGGCCTCTACAGAGTGGAGGTTTTGTATTAAAATATATCGAAAAATGGATGTTAGCCACTTGCTTAACCTATTAGGTCCATACTCTGACTAATACACAAATTGAAAAATAATATGTGTACTTGCCAGACCCAGGATTTAAACCTGGGACACACGACGTTATAAATAGGCTGACGCGTAAGCCGCGTGGCCATTGTAGCTGTACTTGATTTATATTAACATGTTTTAAGCCTAACCTTACCTAACCTAACCTAACGCTGACGATTGCCGAGCGGCTTACGCGTCGGCTTAATATAATGTCGTAGGTCTCAGGCTTGAATCGCGTGTCTGGCTAAAATACACATATTGTTTTTCTATATGTGTTTGGAGTCAGAGTATGGAACTTACATCCATTTCTTTTAAAAACAAAAAAAACCTGTTAAAACAAATTTCCACTTTGTCATAAATGACGTGATCTTATTAGGATCGGATATGGTCAAAAAATATATGTTTTAAAACAGCGATTTTGTCTATTCTAAATAAAAAAGTACTCTGGACATACTGTTTTTCTAGAGAACATAATATTTTAGAGTTGATGTTTTAGAAATTATTAAAGCTAAGTTACAACTGGCCATTAATTAATACAAAAATAGGAAGACTATAATAAAAAAAAATATTTAAGAAAAAAGAATGTTTATTTAGTTTTCTAACTAAAAAATCAAGGATTTTCAAGTTAGAAAAACAATTAAACCTCACATCTAAAGATCACATTTTAGACTTACCATAGTTTACTCCTCGCATATTAAAATTATCATTACAATAATTGAATACAACATTTAAAAAAATCATGTTTGTTTCTAGTCAAAAATTCATTCAGTTGTCATATCATCATCAAGACACTATAATATAGTAGGTAAGTCATATTAAAAATAGAAAATGTAAATTATTCAGATCTCAATCAAAATAATAATTTACAATATTATTCGAAACAAAAGGTTTGTCAATCTTATCAATACTTTATTTATTATGTTAAAATACTTAAGTTTTTTCATTATTTTATTTTACAATCGATTTAACCGACAACTTATCATATATTATGAAGATTGTCGTAAAAAATAATGTTATTTATAGTTTTTTGTACACCACTGGATTCCATAGGCATGCCTTAAAAATGTGTACAACTAAATGGGGCCTTCTAAGGAAATAGCCACGCAATTAAGAACAATAATCAACGGCCGCGTTTTCATGTTTCCACGTAAATTAAAACGCGTGGA
The DNA here is from genome assembly GCF_057557595.1 of Rhyacophila brunnea. Lineage (NCBI taxonomy): Eukaryota > Metazoa > Arthropoda > Insecta > Trichoptera > Rhyacophilidae > Rhyacophila > Rhyacophila brunnea. Next base: position 45,632,504 of record NW_028233361.1, on the reverse strand, counting down.
AGTTGGAAAATAATTGACGCTTAAAATAAGTTTTCACGTTTTATGGCCGCGTGGAAATGTAGCCAAAAATTAATGGGAAATTTTAAAAGAAAACGCTTGTGTTTAAATTAAAATAAGCTATTGCTGATAATTTTAAAAAAATCAGACATAGGTACCTACATACCTATGTGTGGGTATTGATCATTTGCGTTCGATAAGTGTTTACAAAATAAAAAAGGTATACTTAAGTCTAAAATCATTACATTTTAGAAGACCTAAAAAAAGAAAAATTTTGATGCTAAATTTACTGATTTAGCGACATTCGTCTGACTCAACTTTTTTTCATTTTTACGCATAGCATGTTGGTATAATTATTACACGACATTTTTTTAGATTGTCAGAATTATTTACATGTTGCGTTTACAAGTACAAGAACCGTTAATAATAAATACGTGGATAGCGCTCAGACGTATGTTACAATTACGATAATAATGTCATTTATCTTAATTATTGATCTCGAACCAGATTGTCTCCGGATTTGTGTAATTAGAATTACCTCACTTTAAACGTAGTTATATGAAATAATTTTCATATACGGATCGAAAGCTCAGTGACAAAAGCAATCTCCCAGAAAGGTCCAAATTATGTTATTTGTATAATAAAGAATCTAACATTCTTAAAACCCTCTCTAAATATTCAATATTGAATAATAAAAAATATAAGTAATTAATAAATATATAAAAAAAAACACGATAATGACAAGGTTTAGCTTTTTTAAAAATAATCATCCAAATAGGGAAAAATTCGGACAACTGAAATACCAAATATATTTTCTGTAAAATTCTTGCTATCCACTAAACTAGATCGAAGAAGCTCTTCAGATTATATATATAGTGGAATTATGAACTATTTTTACTAAATGAGTATGTTGATGTATCTGTGTATCAGTGGCAAAGTATGACTTTTGGAAAGAGGTAGGCTGTGGAGATTTGACAAAAAGAGCACACTTGTCTGGTTTACTTACACTGACGTCATAAAATTGAGCGATGAGTTTAAATTATATATTTTTCAAAACATTTATACATATCAAAAATCATTACATAAAATTTCTTATTATTTTAAAAAACAATTTATTTGTATTAATAATATAATTAATAGAAATTATGTTTTTAAATATCTAATTATTAATTATTTTGGACAAAGTGCAGTCATTACAACAATATTATTATGCGTGAAGGTTTTAGTCTCTGCGATAGGAGCCTCCCATATTTCATACAATTCGATAAACTGACTGAGGTTACGTGAAGTAAAGTACATACGAAAAAATATTACAATTCATTGACAAATAATCCGACATTTTTCAAAAAAATATTTTTCAGAATAAGGTAAGCTTTAAATAATCGCCTAGTATGGAGTCTTCGCCACTAGTACGTATGTGGTTATATTATTGTATGTCTTCCAATGTTTATAATTACACCCAACGAGTGCATGGGTGAACAATCATATTACCTACCGATGATATAATACTTTTAAAAAACGTAGTAAATTCTGTTAAAACAACAAAAAAAAATCTCATTATCCACATAACTAATCATTGTTTCTCAAGGAAAACGTAGTAAGCTAAATTTTCTTTTAAAATTTTAATTGGCCATAAAACGTTTATCAACGCATGCTAACGCACCGGTCAGTAGAGAAAAATATATATTCGTTAGCCGATTTGATCGCGGATAAGATGGCGACGGATTTCTTTCCATGCCGTGCGATAATAATTACTGCGTCTACAAAATTACGCGTTAAGCTCCCCCTTATAATAAAGATATTCATCTACAAGAAATGACCCTCTTTTAACACGACAATTGGACAAGCGTGCGCATATATTGTGCATAAATAATTATATGTTTCTTTTAATTTTACGATATTTAGTACACATTGGCACATTTATTATCTTTAATAATGCAGCGTTTTTTACAATTTTATTCATTTCGATGAACCAACCATGAAATTTGATGAGATACTTTTTTTACTCTCCAAAGTTAGAATACGAGTAGTATCATATGAATGGTTAGCATTTTTTTAAAATTATATTTTCAAAATGTTCGATTTTCTCTGTTGAGATAGATGAAAACGTCATAACATCGCTGTATATTAAATACCTCCTATGTGGTGATTTTGACGAAAATGAGTTATTGATACCACGTGATGCGCATTTTTTTCTCTACCATAATATCGTCTCTGTTCTGGCAGAACATACTAACTGGAGAATACTAGTTTTGGGTAATTTGACTTTGAAGTTGTTAAAATGTTTGAAATGGTCTATCATGTGAGTTTATTAGGTAATCGTAAAAAGGATGACTTTAAAATAAAGACTGTTTATTTATTAAAATGGTTTCCAGACGGTAAAGTTTGAAATAAGGAACATTTTAGTATAACTAACTCAATATGTAATTCTTTTGAATTAGTGTCTTCTGCCAGAACAGTGACGATATGAATTATAATATCACTTGAGAAATGATCAAAAATGAAAAATAACATCGATATTCAATAATTTATTTATACTATGTGAGAGCCTAAGGCCTGATTCTGGTACCTGAAAATATGATTATCCAATTTTAATTTATGATTAAGATCTACAAAAAATGTTAAAACATATAGTTATTATTTACGATTATTTTCTAAAAAAGTTTTTTCGATTATCTCAGAACATGACTGAAACCACATAATATGAGATAATATTTGATATACAGCGACGATAATAACTTTTGATGAACATGTATTAATTATTTATTTAAAAACGGCGCATGCACTTGCGAAAGAAGATATAGGTAATTACTTAATAAATATAACAGTAAAACAGACACACATAAAAATAACAATAAAATAATACAGGTAAATACGTAATATTATATAATGTACAAAAAATAAAATTTGGCTTTAAACTATAAATACAAGAGGAAAAATAAAATAAAATAAAATCGGGATATTATATTATTACATACAAGTTGTTTAGGTACACATCAAAGATATCATTTACTGCTTGAGTGCCGAACGAAGGTATTGAACATGTAAATATATTAACTATTTAAAATAGGATGAATCATCGGTATTGCAGAATAAAATAGAGAGGTTGGTTTTAAAAAATCAATATGGTATAAAAATTCATAAAGTAACAGATAGATATACAAGCATTATAATCGGAAAAGTTTTCACGTATTGTTAGTCATTTAAGTAAACAGAAAAATAATAATTACAAATATATTTTTGAAAAACTACCTAATCGTTATACTGTACTAAAATAATCGGAATTTATCAATTATAACGACAAAAAAGACCAAGATCTCTACGCAATGAGTTTTGGTCAATATCGAGATGCCTTACCTAGTTTTCATAACTTTAAGGATGGCCATTGGATGCATGGACAAGTTTTAGTTTCCAAAACGTATGGTTACAATCGCGTGAACTGCCAGGCGTACCAACAAAACCATCCCTGAAAACCTAAGAATAAAAAACAGCCTTCAAGCATGCATCTGAAATGAACTCTTCAGTTATGTAGTTACGTGACTACCGGTCCATATTGGTATTGTAAATAGTAGATATAAGATAACACTCATGCCCTGGGATGACCAATAGTTATTAAACAAGAATGCGACAGGATTTTTATTGGTGTTAATAATACGCTCAACTGAGACAACTGTGGGAGAATCATGAACAAAACTTCACGTGAAGATTACGATCTTCAGTAATGAGGCAGTAACTGAGAAGAAGATTCAACATTTTCTAGCTGTAAGTACTTCGTAAACATTCGTATTATTTAGCCAGTATTTTTTTCTATTCAAATTAACATAAATATCTTTTTCTCGCTGTGCACCGAAATATTTTCACACTATGTTCCGGGTATGTAATTTACTTTTGATAGCCATCGAATCACTCCAGTGCCCCGTCTAATCGTCGAAAATAAAAGATTATTGTTGTATATTTCACCAAAAAAGCAACGGCTTTTTGACCCCAAGAGCTCATCTTTGAGGTCTACGGTCTACCTCAATTAACCATTTCAACAACGTGAGTTAAACTAAAAAAATACGGGTACAATAATATACGATGGATTCTAAGTCAAAAAGTTATAGTGAGCGTGCATGGTAGCGTAACAGTGACGCTTCGTGGAGGTAAACAGGACATGTACTGCTAAGGGGCGGTACATTCTAAAGCGCGCAAATGAAAGAATGACTGCGAATATTAGGTATAATTTTTGTGAGTAGGTTTCATGGAAATATGTTTATATTTTAATTGCGGCGCTAACACACTTCCTTCCCTTTCTCTATCCTAAATATAAATAAATGTCGTAGATATATTTATAGAAAAAAATGATTTCTTAAAAATTTAATTTTTCCGTTTAACACAGATGAAGATAAAAATAATAAATTACGTATGTAGATAGATAACCAATGAATTAACTCAGAGACTACACATATAAATAAAGGAGCAGCACTTTGACTAGATTCATCACTGTTCTGCAGTAACGGATTTCTCTCTGGTGGTACATTCAATATTACAGCTACCAAAAGTCTGCGAATAGGCTGCGACATACTTGATGTGCGTATATCATGCATATGCATACGTGTGGATTTCACTATTTTGTGTGAGTGCGGAGAAACTAAAGCCACTGAGCGTATCGTTGCATATCCCTGTATGTCTTTCCTGGAAAACTTTCTGTCATCCACCGGGCTGCATGACGGGTCGACCAGATAAGTGAAATAAACACACATTTTCTCTGATAGTGAAAATATATTTATTTTAACATTTTAAAATAAACTATGTGATAATGCGGTGCATTTTTTGATTATTGTGTACTCGACAACTCCATATTTCACTTGGATGTATTAAAAAATACAAAAAATCCCTAAAAATACACCGAATAGGTTACCCTTAATTTTTCCTCAAACACTACATATTTGGAAAACGTTACTGTAGACTAGTGTAGAGCAGCACTCTGCCTTTAAACTTAACTCCGGTAGGGAAGCTCACCCAAGATCCTAGCCCAGGGCCCGCTTCAGTATGTAGGGGCTATGAATTAAAGCTTTCGCATATAATATGTTTTTATTCAGCATCTGTTGGTAAAAATGATATTTAAATATATGATTCCTAAATTATATCAGAGGATATGTATTCGTAGTGTTAAGTGCCCGAAGTGGGCCCCCAAAATAATCAGTTCCGATTCAAATCACGAGCGATACTTTATTTCATATCGTCTCACAATCAACACAACTTCGAACAATGGATAACTACACTTTAAATGGTTTTACTCTATCGATGTATCTTTTGTTGATCCAGTGCTTGAACCTGAACACCGCAAACGATCAAATATTAAAACTTAATACTTGACCAAAATTCGATAATCGTAAATTCAACTTCATCTAAATGACCCTTGACATTATAGATTCAATTAATCAAATGTATATAAAGTTAAAAAACAATAATATTTTTAATAAACCATTTCTTTTATTCAACGAATAATTCACAAGACTTTAAGAATGTAACATTCCATATTATTATATTGAACATATATAACTTGAAAACACCTCATCCACTAAAAAAAAATCATATTCGAAAAAAAATACGATGCACGACGGGATTTGAGCCCGTATAACCACTGGTATCTCGCCAACTGTGCACTAACCAATTATGCTACGAGCCTCCTATCTAATTGCATCAATTTATTTTAGTTAGTCATACATGGAATGCTTATCAAATAACCACCTCTTTCCAATACGACGGTTAATAATTAATTAAAAAAATATATCGATCTTCCGAATTGTAGTTTGGCACTCTTGATTCAATTAATATTTCACCAGATAGGTTACATTGTTTTTTCCCCCAATGTGTATATTATTTAGATTCATAGTGTGAATACTGTGAATATAATATTCAATATTTTTCCATTTCGCTATTTCATTCTCTAAATCATCTAAAACTGTACCATAATTAATTTAAACATGAAAAAACATTATGCGGAGACCATTTATTATTACCACGTTTTTATTAGCTCGTATTCTTGTGTGTCCAGTACAAATTTTTCTTGTTTGTCCAAGATTTGTATTGGACGATTGAAGATTTTTAACTAACTCCCCGACTAGCCAGACATTTGAAACTTTTAGAATATATCAGGACACGACGAAAATGAATTCTTTTAATACTTTTGGCCATCTTTAAGCAGAATTGAATTAATTTTCAGTTAATTTTGTTTTGCTATTTTGCTTTTTCTACACTATTATTGGTTGCTAAGGGGGTCCTAGCGACTAAATTATTAATATATACGTGCGTTACTATGGAAATCAACATGAAATTTCAAAATTACATTTCAGTATTCTATATTTATTCAGTATTTCTATCAAGTACAAAAAAGTATTTATTAATACATAGAATTATCAAGTTAAAATGATTCAACAGAAAATTTAAAAACGTGGTATATAAAATGTTATTTTTATCTTGTTATTATTATTTATTTATTATATCATATCATATAAATTTATTTATTTCACTAACATTAATAATGCGTGATATCGTTTTTCATGTATAATTTTATGTCTTGTAGTGTGGTCTAAATAGCTTGATTCCATGAATTCCCATTTCAGCCACTTAGTTTTTTGGACTACATTGATATTATTTTATCTTGAGTATTCCTAAGAGTAATTGAACGTTATTTAATATTTTTTATTCGTTTACATTGCCAAAATTATCGCTTTATGTAAGATACATTAAAAAAAAACAATGAAAAAAAATTAAGTTATGTGAAAGATACACTATATAATTCAATCAATTACATCTTAAATATTCCTACTAAGAAAGAATAAAGTACAATTTAAAGAACTATCAGTATTATAGATAATTAGACTGCTTTTTTAAGTGAAACTTAGCATGAATTCCGATGAAATATAATGCAAAAATCATCATAAAAAATGAATAACTTTTAAACTAGGGATTGCAATACCGGCATTTCATTATTTTGGATACCAAAATACCGGTTTTAAAAATAATACAATACCGATATATTCGGTATTGAAAGTGGAAACAAAATGTATTAATTAACATGAAAGGTTTAAGACGACTGTAATTTTTGTCGTGTTACATCGTTCGTTTGTATAATAATTAGTAACCTCAGCCCAATTACATTAATATGGACGAAGCATCTGGAAAAAAAACACTCACTTTTTTGTCGGGTCTGCCGAATGGTTCGGTTCGAACGGGTTCGCTCAAATGAACATTGATATTAGAAACACTGTTCTAAGGGCATTACAATAAAGGTGATAATCCTATAAATTCCCAATGCGTGATATCGCATAATGGAAATTGCATGTCGTCTACCTATACATGTGCGAATGTCGCTATGCACGAATTTACTTGCTAGCTACTGTACTGAGTGCGTTGTTCATTAATAATGTCATTGCCTCAGCCACAGAGGCGAATATTTCATAAATATATTGTACTTTCCTGTGTCTAATGTTTGAGGTTTATGTACTAAAGAGTATTTTATACAATAATTAATTAGGAAATATAATTTTGTTAAAACAGTGAGAAATATTGTGTTTACTTCTTACGGGATAAAAATAAAGAAATTGCTAAGTGCAAAAGACTAATAAACTAATAAAATATAAAGTGGAATTACCAGTGGGGCACATACACGTAATCTAAGAACACTTCATAATATAAATTTATTGAAAGATCATTCGAAGAAGAGAATACCTACCAATAGTTCAACTACTAGATGTATTTTGTAAACATCAGTATCCCTAGAGTATTTCACCTTGACATAATATTATGTTAAAAGGTTTACCTATTTAGATATTCTTGATATAAAATATTTATGTTTTAAAGAGATTTTATATTTATATTTATTGGTAGATACTTTTTTTTCATATATTTCACGAATACCGGTTTTATTACCGATATTCAATAGGAAATACTGAAATACCCGTATTTTTATTTTCATTCGGTATTGCAATCCCTATCTTAAACGTCTCAACAAGATACACAAGGCATTTAAACTTTAGTAAAACCATATTTTGCCATGTAAAATACTGTTACAATAAGTTTTTACAACTCAATTATAATATTATATCAAAATCAGCCGTACAACTATTTAAAGAGTAGGTATTGTGAAAGAAAATGTATGAATGCACCCTACTTTTTAGATTCACCCAAATAGTAAATTCCATAAAATATAAAATATGCAAAATTTACCTACTTATATACATCCTGTTTTATTATTATAATTAATTGGATGACGAAATATTTTACGTTATACGTACATTACAACACAACGTCATAACAATCTATAAAAACAAATATTCATGTCTTCTATAAATATTTTTGGTACAAATAGCTTGCAGGGGCAAAGGGTGAAGGTAGACTGTTAAGATCCAACATAAATAGTGCGCATTAAGCTTTGTCAGCCATTCGTATTTGTTTATATTGAACAAAGACTACAATTTACAGACGGTGTTGGTAAAATTTTAATAATCAATAATTAAACCCTGCCTAAACCAAACCATAATAGTTTTAGTATATTTTGGGCGATACGACAAAATTGTGCACACTTTTTTAATAATACTTATTTGTTTTCATTGAATTAAGAATACCTATTATTATCACACATGTTGTTATTTTGTTTTTTTAAATTCAATGAACCTTGCATAAACCAAACCATAGTAGATAAAAAATATTATTCTCTCTACAAAATAGCCAAAATTATGTAAGTATAGTTTAATGGCATAATTTTATTTATTTTATATATAGACGATTATTTTTTTACTAAGTATTATCTATTATGGAGTATTTATTCGTTTATTTAATTGAATATAAAAAAAACTAACTGATACCATCTGTACATTGTGGACCCCGTTCAATGAAAACAAATACTTATGACTGACAAAGTTTATTGTGGACTATTTATGTCGGATCTTAACAGCCTACCTCCACCCTTCAGCACTGATAGCTTGAGGAATATATTTTTGAATCCGTTAAAGCGGACACAACCGATCACAATTGTTTTTTATGTTCTTATATTATGTGGAATAAGTAGGAAGTACCTATTCTTCGTATTGCGTTTTATTTTAATTAATAAAAAATGAAAGTATTAAATTTTGAATCAATTAACTAGTGCGTCATAGTACGAAGGTGTCTTTATTCAAAAATAATTTTCTAATGGTTCATTTATCTTTAAAAAATAAATAAAAAGGCAATAAATTATCTCCCACGCGATTTCCATCCAAAGCAACATTTATGAACGATTAATTTGACTTAACGATGAATATTTTAAAAACAAATGGCGACTAAAATGATAGCTTGATGTAAATCCGTGACAACTGGCATTCGAGAGTATACAATAATTATCATTATTTACAACAGGTCAAGGTGTAGGTATAATAGAATAGTATTAGTATTATTATTGTAAGCATTGAAAACATTCTAGAAATCTAAAACCATATTTCATTAAATGATGACCTGGCCTTTACCTATTGGATTTCCCAAAAAAAAAACAATCAATAAAGACCACCAAAGTCGATCAGATCTTTTAAAGAACATTCGTAAGATTTTACATATATGTATACATATTTAATGTTTCAAATAGATTTATAGGTAAATCAATAAATTAATAAATGCCAGTAAATCAATTGATTCTGTTTGCAAACCAAAATATTGTGTCAATATTTTATTAAAAAATCACATTAATATAAATAAATAAGTTTTGTTTCAGAATATTTTTAATACATTAATTTCTTTGACTAAATACCCTACTCTTTTGTAAAAAATTTCCGACCAATGCCTTAGAAGCCTTAGCTACTGTTGGGTAAAATCATTGGTTTTCATTTGAATTTTCCATGTCAATATAGTAACAAAAACGTTTTTTTAATATCATTTTCTTCAATTTTGTATCATTTATGCATCAGTTTATAAGGCTTAGTCTTAAAGGTAGTTCACTTACAAAGAATTAATTTTATTCTAGTAATCTGAAGGTAATTTTATTTATTTGGCGGCCAAACGCTGACTTTTGTTTTTTTTTTCGAAGACCACCAAAAATGTAGGTATCAGTATCTACTTTATACAATATTTTTCAAAATAAACGTCTTTCTTATAGGTATATTTAATTTGAAAGCATGCATGATTTATTCAATTATCGCATAATATTGTCCGTTGAAAACATAAGGTTTTTAACACATTCAGTAGCCCAGGGGATCGAAAATAAGAATCATTAAGCCTAGCATACACCATGTGTACGCCGTAAAATAAATCCATAAAATTTGTTAATTGAACATTATTAAATTTTACGCCTTGCACGCAATCATTCCGGTTGAATCCCATTGCTCATGTTGGTTTAAGTTGTATGCAAACCAGCAAAAAGATGAAAACTCTAAAATAAAAGTAAAATATACATTGGTATATTTTACATTTACCAAAGAGTTTCACTGTAAGAAAATTCAGCCTTGCGGAATTTTAGTATTAAAATAATAAAAACATTTTAAGTATTAATGGTTATATTTGTAAGTATCGAGGTGACTGAAATTGATACATAACGCCTTGTGAATACCAAATGGCTATAGCTATACTATAAAATATAAAGAAAATAAATCAGAACAGAATCCAGAAACTATTAGAACCCTTTAATTCATTTTGAACCGGAACTGAGACCAAAACCGAACATTTAACATAATTTATGTGTTTTAACAGCTTTGATTTATAACAACCATATGTATTGCTTATTAATTTAACTCACATAATCGTTTGACATTTTTATGATTATTCATCTAAATATTCTCTAAATATCTACTTAAACATATTTTCTGAATCTGAGAACTCCAATCTTATATATACATAATTATTATGACGAGTATGATCCCATCATAATAATTATATTCAGATACCATTTGGATTTTTTTAAATGATTCAGGAATCAGGATAGCTTTGTTTTACTTTTCACCCATGTTGCGTATTGTCATTTATGTCATAGTTTAAAACTAGGTGCATCAATTCGGATTTTTTTGACAGGTAAATGATACTTTGAATGTATGAAAGAAGTACATCGCACCTGTGAATTTAATAATGTATTATAAAGTGATATATATTAAAATATATATTATTTTCTGAATAAAAATAAATAATTTAATTTGATTTTTTTGTATTATTACTTTTATATCGTTAGTTTTATATCGATTCAATAACTCTATTTAGTAGTTGAGTATTGATTTTGTAATGTTTCGATATGTTTTATATTTCTTTGTCAAGTTTATCGCATCTCACTCTGAATCGAGTTATTTTTACCAGAGCGTCTCCGCGACCGACGCCTGTCTAAAATATTTGGTAGCGTCGATTTTTTAACGACTCTAAGTAATTAAAAACAAAAATAAACCGATTGGCTCGTAAAAAAGTGAGCTCTCTCTGGCTAGTGTAAATACTGACGAGGTGCCAATAAACAACGCGGACAATCTGGCCCGCGCACTGCCATTTCGATTTGATTCATTCGATTTTTAATTGAAAGACTCGGAATAATTATGAATCAAGTCCAAAAAGTTCACTTATTTCGTTCACTGTAATGTTATTAATGAATAGTTCGCACCGTGAGTGTAAAACCAAGGCATGTGCAAAAGATATATTTTGGATATATTAGGGTTTGAAGTCTTCGTTTTGTTAGGACACATAGAGTTTCTAAAAAAAACATAATATTTGGTTTATATCTACATTATATTGCATGTTCTTTCAGTTACTTCACTTTTACATTATCAAGTTCACGACTTTTGCAATTGTTTTGCATTTAATCTCGAAATTGAAAAATTTACAGATGCCTTGGTTTTACACTCACGGTGCGAGTTGTACGCTATATTATTAGATAGTTCCAAAAAGTTAATCTATTCCATTCACTGTAGTGTTATTAATTAGCAGTTATGCGCTATATTCGATAAGAATAGATTTCAACTAAGAAACACAAAACAATGGTGGTATAAAGTCAACGCTGTAAAGATAAACTTTTTGTAATGGTGACTCTAAATTCATATATTTTTCTTAAATAATTTAATAATGATTAATAAATTATTATACGAATTTATTGAACTATATAGTTCTTTAAGCATTTCCTGTCTACCTATTACTGTATTTACCATTCGGTACTGTTTTATATTTATTTTATAGTCATTAGTAATAAAGTATTTTATTTTGTCTATTCACGTTATTTTTTTTATCAAAATTTATAAGATTTGAAGGAATTACGTAAGATGAAATCTCAAAAATATTACAATAAGTATTATGTGTTGTGAAATTTAAAAATAATTTTGTAAGAAATACCTGCGTTTCATAACCTTTTTGTAACAATTATTGTACACGTTGTATTTTACTGTGTATTGTGGTGCATCACTGTTATGCCATAATACTGTAATAAAAATAAATTAATATCTGAATGTCGTACTCTGAAACACCTATTGAAATAATATTCTAATCATCTTTTTTAATTATTTGCGCTCGCATTGGAGTGATATGTCCTTAAATCTGTGCGTAGATTATTCGGTTATCGTGGCTGAATGAAATCCATTTGTTGTTTAAACGTGTGTTTAGCCGAAAAGGTTTATAAAATGCTAAACACACAAACAATAATTATTTCTATCAATATGCATTTGTGCTGAAAAACACCCTATCGGTGGTAGAGAAAATGGTAGTGCCACAGAACATCCCCAAGAATACATCTTTTAAACTAGGATCCAACTTTTTCATGTCTAATATCGGATAAATTTAAACCACTGAACATAATATAGAGATATTTGACAATGTTGATAATGTCCATTTGAAGCGGACAAAATTGGTTCTGAATAATATCAAAAGTAAGTAGAACTAGTACTACATAATTATATTGAGTTTTATTTTAATTACATAATGCAATGCATCTTCACAAAGAATTGACAGATATCACCATACAATAAATCATATCGACACTTGCGTCCTTGCATCGGAAAATTGCGCTAGCTGGTTGAGGGTCAACCGGTACCTCTTTAGTGAGAAATATTTCTGTCAATATGATTTTTTGCTGGTATCTTCTACAACCTGCTACCATACCAGTGAATAAATATATATATATATTTAAATAATTGGTATATTTTTACCTCAGCCTATGAATTGAACGAATCGTTGAAAACAATTTCTCGTTTAGAAGTATGCTAATTATAACCCCATTTTGTGAATGTCTACATATTATTATTATTCATTTTTTTATTTTACTTATCTACCTACATTCTTATATAATAAACTTAAGTACATATTTCTTGAATCAGAGTTCACATTACATTAATTTCCAGAATATAATGCCACTAATAACAATTCCCTATACTCATCGCATGAATAAATTGTGTTTATGAAACGACGTTGTTTTCGAAAACAGTTTAATATTTTGCTAACGAATCCAGAATATTTCATTTCTCACATCTCAAAAGCTCTCGGCATATTTACACAACGCCATCTGTCAGAGAATTCTTGTTCCAATTTCAAAATTAAACAAGGTTCTAATTGGATCCTATTTTTGAATAAGTATCTCCGTACTACACAAATAAACACTTAGGAATCCATTTTACATGGAATACGGATTGACGATCTTTGATTTCAGTGCATATTTGTGTATTATTTCTTCAGTCTTAATATATCTCGAAGAAAACAATGCCGTCTTGAATTTTCTCCTTATTAGTTTGGAAAGTATTTCACAAAGATAATTCAGGTGCGGATTGGTCCTGAATGGAAACCTTTTTATTAAAAATATTTAAAAGAATTGCTCTTACTTGTTCACCATCATGCGTGTATCTTTCTAACATGATTACCCTTTACACTGCCAGCCAATTTTTACCAGGTAGACACTTGTATTTCAGCTATTTTTAGAATAAAATAATTCCCTTAAAATATGAAATAGGAATAGAATGATAAATATTTGTGAAAATTTACCAAATCAACGTGATTCTCGAGTTTATCTTGAATATTTTCATACGAAAATGATAAATATTATTTAGAAAATATACTCAAACAATTTATTCAGAAGCTATGTCTTTTACATGAACGCACGAGTTAACTCGTCTATGGCCCGATGTGACATGCATGCTTTGATGAGTTAACTCGGCTCTGGCTGTGATCAGGTTAAAGAGGATTGAGATATGTTAGCCACTTTATTAATTGTAAATAACTTATAAATGAGAAAATTAAACGTTTATTTCGACTGTCCTGTTACTGATTTTTCTCTACTTTCCTTGAGACCACATATTATTAATGGTAAATAATTTATATTTAAGTATATAGAATATAATTTCAATACAATAAATGGTAGGCGCCTACCTAAAGTAACTAAACCTACATAAATATATAGGTAGAAACTTCTAAAAAAAACTCATTCAAGTAAACAGTAAAAGGTTGCAGACTCCTCATGTTTGGCGCTTCATTCGTTCTTCATATTAATTAATAATACGTCACACTGACTTAAATGAGGATCTATTTTTAGCTATCAATATAACATCACTATTATATTTTACTTCAACATGTTACTTTAAAATCATAGAATATAATATTATAATTATCATTTTAGTTCGTTTTCTATAATTTTTTTGATAACATATAATACTAATAAATATGCCTATTCGTCTCTTCAAACTGATTCTACTTCTTTCGTTCCTGTGAATTGCCACGCACCTAGTTGCGTTATGTATCGTAATAGATTCTTCGGTTTTTACCACGTGTACTTCTTCCTACTTTCATCGATGTTTCGGACTCATTGCAGAGGCCATTATCAAGAGATTATGTTATGATGAAGTGTAGTGTATGTGTATGAATGCAAAAGTCGCTTTAGCATTACGCTTCCCCTTAAGAGCATACATCAGTGAAACGGCAAATAATTTTCAACAGTAGGTGCGACGAAATTTTGCACTCGTCCCCAATCGGAGACCGACAGTCGAGGTATGAGTACGTCAATTTGTTTTGTCATGGCGTCGGAGGAATATATTCTCAAATCGTGTAAAGATGACTAAAGAACTTTACGTATATATTTGAAAAAGAAAACATATCAATGAATATAGTATTATTATTACTATTGTAACAATAAACATAACATTAAGGCTATACCTCAGTTGAGGCACGGTCTAAAAATATCGTGGCTAGGCGATGCGCGGATTGCGGGTCGCGGGTGCAAATGACGCATGTCAAACGAAATATAATTTGTCATATAAATCCAACATGTGTCCATTTAATGTTCTGTTTATTGTTTTATCAGTAACAATAATAATATATTCATTGACATATTTTCTTTTTAAAGTAAATGGGTAACGTTTTTCGTCATCTTTACACGATTTAAGAATTAATACGCCCGTCGCCATCACGAAACAAATTGACGTGTTTTCAGCTCGACGTTCTCTCTCCGAATAACAGCGAGTCCAAAATTTCGTCGCGCCTATAGTTGAAAATTATTTGCCGTTTCACTGATGTATCACCTTTAATGGACGCAAGTTGAATTTTTATTACAAATCATATTTCGTTCGGCTCGCACATTTGCACAATACGCAAATCGCCTAGTCACGATCTTTTTAAACCATGCCTCAGCTGAAGTATAGCCTTAAAGCTCCAAGGACTCTAAGGTACCTACTTACTATACAATAAAAGTCTTACTAATTATTAGTTATTAATACCGTATATGGTAATAATTGTCATATTATATTGTAGAAACCTTTATTATTATTACTTAGGTAAATACGATTGGTAAAATGATCTCATGTGAATAATTATATACAGTTTATGTATCAGCGGATATCATTAATAAATTAGCGATACGTTTTAGTACATGATATACACACCGATAAATAACTAAATAATGATTGTGCTCTTTGATATAATTCTGTTTTATTTTTTAAAACATGTGTTTATAAGTACGAATTCAGAGCAGTAAATCTAGTAATGGCTTCATAACTTGAGCTTACATTATGCCTAATCCACGGACCAGTTAATGTATATTTTATTAGTGATAAAATGTTATCAGTGACTATTTCCTAATGTCCTAATGGAATACGTGATCATTTAGGATATTAAGGTCATAAACGAAACAAATTTAAATAATAATAAAATCAAAAAATAGCCATTCACGGTCGTTAATTTTGTATTTAGGATAAAAATGTATGTATTTAAAGCGAGATGTATCACAAATGACAACAATGATAAATCAATCAGTCTATAGTAGTTAAAAATACACAAAATTTTACGATTTTACACGATCACAATATAAATAATATAGGTAACGTAAAAGGCCGGCTTTATAATAATTTGGGTGTCCAGTAGGTATACTGCCTATTATTAAAAAAGCTGCATAGATATAATATTAAAATACATACCAACCTACTTATTCATTTATAATATTTGATAGTTTATTATGTCTCTAGAGTAGTGATTCCCAACAATTGGGTGGGCATTAAATCTGTTCAACCAAATCGCTTCAGATGCTGATATATTCCACCTACGTGAGGATGAGTATTATAGGTGGACGTTGTTATATAAATTATTACGACAGGATCAACCGTGTCCGGAAACTTGTACGAATGCAGTTCACCGTATCACATTTCACCGTGAAGTGTTGTATCGGAAATATAAATGGCCATATATTAAAGACCATCCAACCTATTTGGGTCGTATAGTACTGACATAAAATTATTCTTGTCTAAATGAATTACGGTTCTTGTCGTCTTACACTTTACAGGAAGCCAGCAGCAAACAAATTTTGAAAATAGCCAATATACCTACTGGATTATTAATTTGTTAGGTTATGTTAGGTTTTCAATCTTGAATTTATGAATTTTTCTAAAATAAGCTATGAAAATTGAATTAATGATCTTATTAAATCTAATAAAATTCGAGACCGTATACCTAGTACCTGTACGGTCATCTCTTTCCGATAAGAAAGCTCACGGCGAACTGTGCTACGGTGAAAAGTTTTACGTAAAATTTACATGTAACCTATAGCATAATATATTTCTTTGTTGTTCTATATCACGTTGTAAACGTCTTGAATTTGTACTTTGTATAATTCAGTACATGTAAATAAATAAATAAATTTTAATTTTGAATATCCTCTTCATTGCTATCTAATCTACATGGCGACATATATTGCATGACGTATTCTTATTTGTCTCTTTATTCATTGGTTTATTTTGTGGTGTTTTCGCATTATGCCCAACTTGCACCTTTATTGCGCTACGCTTTACGTTACGCTCATACGTATACGTGAGCACTGGTACAATTCAGGTACATATATGAAAAAATATATATTTTATTATTTTTTACCGATTACCAAATATATACATATCTACCAGGCAACGCAGAATTAATAGGAACTGAAATACCTAAAGGGTGTGGAGTAACATGTTACCGATCTCGAGTGTGGTAGAATATGGGATAAACTTAATCACGTCTCAAGAATACGTCATTCTAAGCTTGTCCTTCGATTGGACAACTGCTCTCGGTTTATGCACTGGCGCTCATTCAATATTGGTGTATTTGAAGGCTGTAACACACACTATTGCACGTCTATAATGTGTGTTTCATTTTCCTAGGATACTCAAACATTCAAAACCCTGCTTCAAAATGTAGTGTATTAGGGTTAAAGTATATCTGAATTATATAATATATTAATCTGTTTTGCGATCGCACCATAGGAATTGAGTCGTGTAAATGTAGAAATAATGTATGCAATAATATTATATGATATCATTGAGATTTGGTAGGTGAAGCTTTAACCGTTTATTTTTTTATTTCCTCAGCAGGTGCCCTTCAATTACATAGGTAAGTATCTATAGCCTATCTGAATTCTATTTATTAATCTGTTCTGTGATATTTACCTAGTACCTATGTTTATTAATTGTATTATTGCCAATAAAAACTTTCTTTATCAATATTCGTCTCCAAATGATCAACAATTATTCTGTGGAATCATTTAAATTGGCACTTACACTTTCATTCCTTGCTTTATTTGAGCGTGGGTAAAATATCCACATACCTACTTATCAATTTATTCCGTTTTATATTAAAATCTTGCACACTCACCATTACGAAAATTGCAGTGGCAACAGTGTATTTTCGGGAAATGAAAGTCATCATAATAATAATATATTATAACATGATGCATTTCTATTGGATTATGTTGTATATTATATTTTAGAAACTAATAATAAATTTGTTAATATAAAGGACCTGCTCAAAAGTAGAACGCGTAATGTATGTTTATATATTTTTTAATATCAAAATAGACTTGAAGGTCGAGTCACACCAGCCTTAAAAAGAGGCTCTCACCGACTGTTAACTTTCTTACAATAATAATTCACTCCGTACAAATTATATTAAGTATATGAATAGAACTGAATCCGTTTTGCGACTAAGGCATATTAACCACACTGGATTCTCATCCGGGAGCTCTGAGTACGATTTCCAGTGAAATCATAATAATACATCTATAAAACGTGCGTTTCTGTGATTGTTTTAATTGTTATTAAATTACTACTATAATTGAGTTTCATGACATGTTACAGTTTTAAAAATAAAAGAAAAAATACCCAATCCAAGACAATATTAATTCAATGTGTAAATTAATATTGTTATGATTAATTATAAGTTAGTTATAATTGTTAGTTATAATTAATATTTTACACCCAAGGTTGCCGCGCGGCTTAAGCGTTGGAATATAACGCCGTGGGTCCCAGGTTCAAATCCTGGGTCTGGCAAGTACACATATTGTTTTCCAATTAGTGTGTGAGTCAGGGTATGGACCTAATAGGTTGAGCAAGTGGCTGACATCCATTTCTCGTAAAAACAAAAAATCTGTTACTACAAACCTCTTCTCTCTGAAGGCCCATATGATCCTATTAGGATCGGACATGGTCGGAATTAACCACAATGCATATTTATTTTATATTAGTCACGGAATCAGTGACGTCCCAAATTAAAGTGCCACGCTCAGACAAACTAAAAATGCCACCTCCTTCCGAATTGTATGCAAAATTTTTGAGTAGATACTTAAATACATTTTGTAGTCAACTAACATTGTTATAAAATTACATCTACTGAAGATTAGAGCATTACCTCGAAATATATTATCAAAATGCAGTATTTTTAAGTACGTAGAAATATGATGAGCTGTCATGTCCAGAGGACACCTTGTAATAATTTTACCTGTGCCATAAATCACCTTTATTTTAAAATTGACTCTAGAAGTTTCTTAACAGATTTTTGCTCTACAGGAAATGGATGTTCGTCATTTGCTGAACCTATTATGTTCACACATTGAAAAACGACATTTGATATTATTCCAAACTCGAGATCGTACCCAGGACCCGCGACAATATAAGCCTAATCTGTAGCCGCTCGGCTAGCGTGGGCGGTAAATCATCATTGAGCATTAAAATACGAAAATAGGATAGGTGGCCAGGATATTTTATGCTTCCATTATTTTTAAGACGAAGGTGTCGGCACTTTTTTACAAAGCGACCACATCGTCTATTTCATGAAAAACCGGTTCTTCTCTCAACAGGTGTAATATTATTTGTCGACCTTCATAACGTGTCGCCCCCTAGCAACGTATGCCCAGCCTGCATCCATGGGACGTTACTGAATGTAGGTAAATGATAGGTCGGATTGTAGTAATATTTATCTTTTACAATTCACAGAACTCCTATCTCCTTTGAACTATTATATATAGGTACCAGTAGCAAAGGATGGAGGTAGGCTGTTAAGATCCACCATAAATAGTGCACATTAAACTTTGTTTTTATTGAATTTAGACTATAATTTACAGATGGTTTTAGTTGCTTTTTACAAATCGATTAAACCCTACCTAACCAAACCATACTTGTTTGTTTTTGTTGGATTAAGAATACATAATATTACACGTCATATTGGTGATTCATTTTTTCAAATTCATTAAGCCCAGCCTAACCAAAATATCCAAAGCTATGTATGATTTAATTACATCATTTTAGATATTTTATAGATATACGAGTATTTTTTGACTATTATATATTATTATGACTTGGTTTCGTGTGGTTTAATTGAATTTTTAAACCTAACCAACACCATCTGTAAATTGTTGTCTCATGTCAATGAAAACAATTAATACGTACGACTGACAAAGTTTAGTGTGCACTATTTATGGTGGATCTCAGTGACGTCCCTAGATAAAATGCCACCCCATGTTTTTATACAGTATTTTTATCATCCTTTTATGAGTCCAATATCTATGAAATGTGTTGTATGGATATATTACTAACAAAATATCAGACTGTAATTATTCACAAATCTGCACGTGTCGTTTTTGGTCACCAAGGACGTCGAAAGGCAACGGAAGTAAACTAGACATCGCGAACCCGACAAAACCAGTGAGCTGAATTTTTTGTGGAAAGATAATTTCGTTATAATTAATTTTAGGTAGCTATTTCTATGTATTCCAAACGATTCTCCGCGATTTGCCGCCCTTCAAAAAACTGCCGCCCCTAAGCGACGCTTAATCTGCCTACCCCCACGGGACGTCACTGGCGGATTTTAACAGTCTACCTCCACCCTTTACCACTGGTAGGTCCCCATGTCTCTATAGACTTCCACTGAATTACTGTGTTATCATCTTATGGTGTTAAGATTTTTCTTTAGTTTCCCATAAACTATTTCAGTTTATATTAATATGATAATGACGTTAAGTTGTAGATAATATGTACATAATCTTAGTGTAGTATTTACAGACACATGTGTTACAATGTTATTTAGTCACAAATATCAGTTTGATATTAAACATGTTTTTGTAAACTAATAATCACAAATCAAATAAAATAATGTCTATGAAAATGTTTCGCGTGATACGTTATTATTAAAATAGTTTTATTTGTGTATCTACCTACATCACTTTGAATTAATTAAATTCTGCAAGACAATAATCACACATTTGAATCTATTTCAGGAAACTCTCAAATATACGGCCTAGAACATAGACGCGACAAATGAAAGAGACCAATTATGAGAAGAGTGACACGCGGGCAACACAAACAAAGACCCCTGCACACCAAACCTCCACACACCAAACTCGGTCTTAATCGAGCGTATCACGAGGCCCTACGTATGGATGTGAAGCATCAGCAGTTTTTTACACCTGGTAATGTCTCAGGAGCAGATGTCTAAGAATGAGATCGCCACGCTCTCAAGTGAGCATTGATTGAGTTTACTGAGTTGACTTAAGTTAATAAAAAGTGCCATAGGAGAGAAAGGCACGGACTAACATAAAAATAATATAAATATAATACAAAAACCAAGCTATATAATACGGATATACAAAAACTATGTGAAGAGATCTCCACGTACGCAATAAGACGCTGCAATTATTTAAATGCAATATAATTGACCTTTGTGGCGACCAGGTCGGACGGCCCGGTAGGCCTAACAGCTGGTTGGACCGACTCGAGCATCTCTTCCCTCTTGAAGCACATTCTCGGATATTCCCAGATGATACCCATACACAATACGGATGAGAGATTTTCTAAGGTGTAAAACTTTGGTGATATCAATGGGAGACCTATTCTTATTTACATTTAAGTTGCGTAGGACATTAATTTATTTATCTTGTAAGTGGGAACATTTTGGTATAAGTTTTTATATACCTACACCTACATAGCTATACGTACCTACGTCACTATTATATACAAATAATATATAATTTTCTATCATACTTCTTTGTTATATTATAAATATAGATAAACTAATAGAAATAGCATTAGAAAATAATTAAAAAAAAACCTTTAAATGACCTTGCCCATCGACTTTCGGGTATGGTAATAGAAATAGTATTATTTCGTAACAGATTATTACAGATCAATATGGTTTAAAAATAAAATATTATTATATTGCAATAAGGGTAGGTACATATTGAAAATTCATCTTAAAATTTTTGGTACAGTTGGGTTATGAGGAATACAGCGGCAAACAGATTTTGAAAATAGCCGATAGGTATACTGGATTATTTGTTAGGTTAACCTAACCAAACCAAACCTAACCTAACCTAACCTAACCTAAACCATCCTAAACTAACCCAAACTAATAAATTATCCAGTATATCGGGTATTTTTAAATTGTGTTTTCCGCTGTATTCCTCATTACCAAACTGTACCGAATTTTTATACTTACCATTTTGTCATATTCCGCTACTAACTTGGCTACACATTGATATTGTTTGTATAGGTGTTGCTATATAAAACTGAAGTCATGCATTGTATCTGGTTTAAAAAATAAGTCCTACATACATTGTAACAAATGTGCATATTTCACTTTCGTGTCTTTGACCTATTCTGCTAAGGTTACCATTCTAATATTTTGTATTTTCTATGAAAAACTATATCCTATACTATAATATGTCAATGATAATACGTCATTTCAATACTGTTAATTCTACTTATTTGTATGTTTTAATTTCATTCTGTAAATATCTTGAATTTTTTAATTTTTAACTCAAGTTAATGAATGATTTGAATTTGTTAAGATAATACACCGGTTCAACCTAAACACCTATGAATTTTGTGTTCCAGGAATCAATTTTTAGGCAGCACCAGCCACGTGTATGATATCTAATTAAAACACATTCAAATCAATTTGTCGCTTTCATTCGTCGCGTCGCTCCACCGTGTCCGCATTATGAAAAGCTTCAGATTCATAAGCCGGGCGCCCACGCTCGCGAATTGCACACTACATTATCTTAATTTTGAACCTATTACCGTCACGGCGAGTACGTGCGAATTTAGTTTTGGTTCTAAAAATATTGTACGATTATTATTTTAAGAAGATATGAAATGTGGAAAACGAAAGAATGCGTGCATCGAAAATATTATCATTGCATTTTGTGGGAATTTTATTTTAAGCTGTTAAGAAACATTAAATTTAATAGCAAGAGCCGTTTTGCCAGTCAATTTATATTTAAATGACAAAATATATTATGATGAAAAAAACAATTACTTACTTAAACTTTAAAAATGCACGTATGTGTGCCAAATTTATTTATCGTAAAATAGTAGAGCTTTTGTAAACAAATAATAACATTGCGCTATTAGAACGCAGTAGAAATATAATCAAATAGTTTTTAATTGAACATACATAGTCTGAAAACAATCATGAGAAAATATAGCAAATAGAAAAAATCTTTTTGGAAAAAAGTAAGACACCTGGCAGGAATCAAACCTGCGTCTCTTGTGTATCGCGCCCTGTGCATTTCCACTATGCTACGACTGTTGCGACAAATTTTAATTATTAGCTTTTATTAATAACTGCTCATTAGTGCTCTCCAAATTGGGTTACGGTAGGCGATCGATTTTTGTATTCTAAATTAAAGTATTTATTACCTACTTTATCTACTTACCGACGTCACGGATCTCTCTAA
The DNA here is from genome assembly GCF_057557595.1 of Rhyacophila brunnea. NCBI lineage: Eukaryota > Metazoa > Arthropoda > Insecta > Trichoptera > Rhyacophilidae > Rhyacophila > Rhyacophila brunnea. The sequence continues at coordinate 45,609,082 of NW_028233361.1, read as the reverse complement.
TATTTTCTGTTGCAACTTACTTAAACTAGCTAATAATTTTAATTAACTATTTCTTTTATTCAACGAATATTTCACAAGATTTAAGAATGTACCATTATAATTATTGAATATACATAATTCTGAAAACACTCAATTGAAAACTTAATTGATAATATGTACCTACATAATTATAATTGACAAATTAAAACTGAATCTACCACACAGCAAAATATCTTAAGGGGTCAATTTCGAAAAAAAATATTATTGATTCATTAAGGCAACAATAAGTTGACAAAATCTAGCAGACACCACTGACTTCCGCATTTATCCGGTCATAATTATTAGAATTGTTAGTGTCCGTTTGTATCGTCCGCGTTGTCTTGTCTTTTAGATATGCTGCGTCAGAATATTAAAGCAAACTTTGGATGCCTCAGATGGTGTAGTAATTGATGAGTGCCACGCGTCTCCCACTGATACAGACCTTGCATGTCGTGGAAAGCTGAGAGAAAAAGGTCCACCATGATGAGAAGATTGTTCGAGAACCAAGACATGAGATACTGGTGAAGAAATAGAAAAAATCACAAAACCCAACCCCCCATTGTGTGCGCGCCTGGAGTCGACTTTATTTATGTTATATATTTATATAGATGACTTTCTTAGAGAGGTTGAGAGTTCATTTATAGAGTACGGTTGTGGACAAAATGCAGCCTTTCAAGGCAAGATGATTGCAATATCAGTAGGTATAAAGGAAGCTCCTTCAGTAAATTATTTTGAGCACAAAACATGATTCCTATTAACGAAAACCATAAAATATAAATGGGTTTTATTCTACAAAAACACTATAAAAGAATTTGTCACTTATTTTATTGTAATACTTACTAATTGTAATATTATTTTTTATTCAGAAAGTATTTAAAAATAACTGTGCATTTTATATTAATCAATGACGTCTTTTCATTTTATTTAATTTGTGAAATACAATTTAACAAAAAGTAGTTGCATAGTTACCTCACAGCATTGGGGTCCAGCCGGACATGGGGCACTAAATTTCAATTCGATGAATTTTATATTTTATAGTAGGTACTATACTGTTCACAAAAATATAAATTAAAAATCGAATGAAAAAATCTGGAACGAAAGCTAAAAAATTTCCCGTCATTAAATTTGAATGAAAAAAAAAATCGCCATGAAAGTCGATTGCATCCGAGGAAAAAAAATAGAAGAGAGCTGGAAGAAGCTCTGATTTTGATTTTGGACCACATTGTTTTAGAAATACTATGGGGACGCCTTCCTCTTGCACGATTGTTGTGTTGTGATTGAAGTGCCCGATACCTATTTCTAGGTTTTTTTTTACAATGTTTGACCCTAAAAAGATCATAATATAGGCCTTCACAGAATGGAGGTTGTATTAACAGATTTTTGTTTTCACGAAAAATGGATTTGCTTAATCTATTAGACCCATACTCTGGTCCATACACATTGAAAAAAAACATGTGATTTTTTGCCAGACCCGCGATTCGATCCCGAGACCCACGACTTTATTGGCCATAGTGGGTGTTATACATATTTTATAACTACGTCACCGAATTTTTTTTTAATATATGTAACTTATATCCGTACATTTTATATTAGATTAGCTTGTCTACATGTTAATTCAAACATGTATTTCTTTTGCGGATTTTATTAATCCATACAGCGCTCAGATCTCCATCGCCCATTTGTCCTGGCGTTTAATTGGCGGCGCCAAATCATCCCACTCTCCTTATTCCCTTTCTTTATTATATGACATATTGTCAGAAATTTGGGTATGTAGGTATAGACTTTACAGCCATTTATTTCCTAATCATCTAGTATGGAGTTAGGTTTATTTATTTCAAACGGGCAGTATTGACAGGTTCTTCTGTCGAGCCTGAATGAGAAGTTACCTTCTGTCATATCGTGTGTACATCGCAACTTCACTAAATGCTGAGCAATTAATTATTGTCCCTCGTGTGATCGAGTTACTTTACAAAATTCAAATTCTTAAACAGTTCAGATGTGCCATGGAATGATATTCATTATACAAAACCAAATTCAATATTACACGCTTCAGTGGCGCACATCGCGATCCAACGGAAGACACTAAAGCATCTCCCGTTCCGTTACATTTCATTTCATTTCATTAAATTTGTAAATATAGCATTTGCTCGCATTCCAAGAAAATTAAAAATAAAGCATTAATTATTGCCTGCGGTATTCATCGCAAGATTATATCGGGGATATGCACAACCGCTGAGAAGTTTTTGAAAGTTATTGAATGATTCTGAAAATATTATTATAACATTTTTATAATACACAAATAACTTCAGTGAGAATAAATTAATAGATGACAAAAGATCATCAATTAGATTTGTAGATTCCTACATAAATTAAAAATATTAAATATATTAAATAGTGTTTTACCAAAATTATCCAATGACAATAATTGTACAATTATTAGAAAAGAGACTGCTTTAAAAGGAGAGTCCAATGAAGCGTCGTTTTGTAAATATTATTTACATATTTAGGTATAGGATTTAAAAATGTATTTTACTTTATTTAAAAAATATAGGTACATAGCTGAAATAATAGTAGCGCGACGTGGCATGTAAAGGTGCATAATATTAGGTTTTTTTAAAGTAAAAATAATAATTATGATCAACACTAAAATAGGCATTCTTGCAGTAGTATACGTTAAAATATAATCATATAAATGTATTGTGACTTCACCGGGAATCAAACACGGATCACACAATTGAGAAGCAAGTACCTTACGCACTAGACTACTAGCGTCGCGGTAAGATCGCAAAATAAACAAAGCTAATGAAATGGCAATGGGCCGGATATGTTACTCGGTGAGTGGACAACAGCTGGACAAATACAGTCGTATAACGAATGATACACAAGCAGTAGTGTGCGTCCAAAAGAATCATAAAATTTAGCGGATGTACATTGAAAATATATTATAATAATAAAATTGTTTGAAATAATTATTACTACATGAGGGCGTCACATACTAACATTTAACATATAATTGAATACTTTTATATAGGTACTGTGATGAGTTTAGTTCTAAATTCAAACACATGTCAATAATTTATGATGGTAGATATATACCCCGTCTGACGATGCTAACAAAGACTATAATAATATGATCTTTGAATTACCTATAAGACCATTTATGTTAATTCATTTAGTTCAGGATTGGTAAAGGTCGAAGATTGACGGCCAGGTGTAGAACATGTTTGTGTACTGGAAGATCTTGGCAACAAAGAATGTCTCTCGGCAGAGTAAAAAGAGATTCGAGCAGCCTGGAGAAAAGAGTGATCTCTGGTAACGTCTAAGAGAGAGGGTTGCAAGAACGATCGCCTTCCAGATGGAGCGACATCATCAACGAAGCGACTGAATCAAAAATAATTACAAGATAAAAAGAACTTTTTATATACAACGCTTTTAAATTCTGTTGAACCATATAAACCTGACTTGACTAGCGTAAACGATCAAAAAAATTTGTACTTGACATGTCATATTGATTTCCATAGTAACGCACGTATATATTAATAATTTTATTCCTAGGACCTCAGACCCTAGCAACCAATATTGGTGTCGAAATAACTTATCATACAAAACAGAATTAACTGAAAATTAATTCAATTCTACTTAAAGATGGCTAAAAGTTTAAAAAATGCATTGGCATCGTGTTCTGATATATTCTAAAAGTTTCAAATCTCTAGCTAGTCGGGAAGTTAGTTAAAAATCGATTGCAAGATTTGTACCGGAGAAAGAACCACCGGACAAATAAGAATACGAGCTAAGAAAAACGTTGTAATAACTGAAGCAATAAGCTCAGCTCAGGATTCTTGTTAATAGTACATTGCATCGAAGTTAATTTCACAATAATTTATGTTATATTGCATGATTGGTAATTCCGTTACATATCCGTCCGCATGTGTAAACAGGTTGGGGAACACTGCTTTACATTACTCTACGTTATCGGTTAAAAGCAAATATTATGTTCGAAGGAATGGCAACATATTATTATAATACCTGTATTATTACCTCTAAATCTAATACAGCTTCAATATTGAGATGAGGTAATGTGAATGTTTTTGCTTCGAAATGTAAACATAAATAATTAAAAGCGTGATGGTTAAGCACCTACCCACATAAATAAAGACTTCTTTTATGTTTTCTTAATGTCATTAACAATTTATTGAGTGTCACTGTTTTTAATTTAATTTTGATATTATTACGTCCCAATAAATCTCTCTAATTTACTTCGTTACGGAATTAGACGGACGAAGTGAAATTTTGCAGGTCGCTCAGCGGTCAGACTAACGAGGGTCATTAAACCAACTGAGAGTTAATTATGAAAATTTCAGATGACGCGTTTCATATTTAGCAATGAATACATAAACACTCACATACACCAATATTATTTCAGATTTTTTATGCAAAATAATGCTAGTTATTTTTTTTGATATTAAATGTCAAAAATAGCTCATTCTTCAGTATCTCTAACTTAGGACATCTCTCTTTTCTTTTTCTTCGAATCTATAGATAATACAATTTTAAATTCAAAACATATTAATTGCCGTTAACCATTTGCTAAACTAATTGGGTTCATGCTGGTGTTTAAAGAAATATATCCATTAAGAGCTCGATGCAGAACCATCATGATTAATTATAAACACCATCCAGAGTAGGGAATCCAATCCCGCGCCAAAATTTTGATCCGGGGATTACAATTTGACGATTCTGGTATTGGCGTTTTGAAGTTATACTTCTTTAGGCGCGTTTGGAAAATCAGATCAGAGTGTATTTTTGGCGAGTGACATGTAACTCATAATATATTTTTTCACACGAAAAAAATAGCACTCGGTTGGATTCGAACCACGATTGTTAGCTGCCTTTATGCCACAGTATGATAATGCAATCGTGACGATTATACAGTATAATATTATAGTTTAGAATTGTTCCGTTACCTAGGCAGCAAATTTATTATTGTTGGCCAAAATAAAATAAAAACAACGAGAAATAATTAAATAATTTAAATAGTGATATGAGTTAAAGTGTCTAAAAATAAACCAGCGGCATTCCAATAAGTGGCCCACCTTTATTCTAGTTTTTATTGATATGGGGCTAATAAAACGTCAATTCTATCTTATATCATACTTTATTATTTGACAGATCTGAAATATGACGTCTCGCGCAATGATGTGATCATAGCCGACCATAGTGACCATAGAATAAGGAGTATGGATTATTTTGCTTGGTGAAAAATATTCTTTCGCGTTGTGAATTGTACCTACTCCTTTTTATATGTGATTAGTTGTCAAAATTAAGCTTAATATTTTTAAGTGTGATAGGTACGTTACTTTTGTTTGGTATTACATATTTAATTTATATGAAAACTATTTTCTAACTGTTTGAATATTTTTGGTTGATGTGAATTTTTACTAACGTGTTGTTACGCCAAAGAAGTATGTACGCGCGAACATATTATTTTATCAATGCTATTTGTATAATTAAAAAAAATATATTAAAAAAAAATCGGTGTGTACCTACTTAATTATTAAGTACACACCGATTTTTTTTAATATATTTTTTTGAATTATACAAATAGCATTGATAAAATCGGTCAATAATGTCCAGTGTAATTTATACTATTTAAGGCATTTAATGTTAATATTGTGTACGTTCAATCTTGGAAATACATGGGTTTAATGGAGTAAATAATATTGTAATATAGATAATAATGTGAAAAAACTTTAAGAAAAGATAACATTCGTAAAATTTGGCGTAGAAATAAGTACCTGCCTGCACGTCCATGGCACTGGCGGTTAGACGCCGTTCGCGTGCCAGAACGTCAGTGGCGTCTAGATAGTTAAATAATGAACGAATTTATTATTTTTCTAATGTTCTTACGATTCGACAACAAAAATGGTTATTTATTATCTGTGAGCATCTGGCGATTCCTCATGTAACATATTGTGCAGGTACATATACTCCACTAACATAATTTTGTACACATACTAATTGATTGTGATTGATAAAAAAATCAATCCCGAAGGTTTCGGGATTATGGTTACTAATCCCGGGATTCATAGGTATCGAAAATTGTTCGGGATTGGATTTCCTAATCCAGAGTTGCTAATTTAGATCGACATACTCGTAGTTAGGCGTTTCTTGATTTAATCTCAATCTAAATCAAGCATTTGAATCTAAGTAGCCAATATTGATATCTTAAAGATCTTAAGGACGTATCTTAGGGACTTACGCCCCTAAGTAAGGTTTTACATCGCGCTCTAAGTAGGTACTTGATTTATAAATTAAATATGACCGGAACTCGTTTCTCGTATTGAATATTTATTATTTTTTCAATGTAAACTCAATGACCTTAAAAAGACCTAAAATTAATACTATCATCGTTAAAAGTCATGTAAATTAAAGCTTTTTTTATGTACATTACATATATTGTTATATCGTAAAGTTATGAGAAGTTTAGCATAAAATAAACGATTAATATACAAAATATTGTTGTATATTTTAGTAGAATCATTAAGTTTTTCTTTAATGATAAGTGATACTTAAGCCAAGTCCATAATAACAATCTTCATATTGCTCATTTTAAGATAAGACTGTTTTTATTGCATGACATTATTATATTATTAATTATTTTTGTTTTCTGATTTAATGCAAGATAACAAAATGGCTAAGTAGCAAAATGCTACCCATTAGAGTCCATTATTTGATTAAAAATCTTCGGGGGTGAAGTAAGTAGCCGCAGCGTAGTTAGCGAAGCTTCAGGGTGGTGATGGGTCGGATGTTCACACAATTCTTAACCGACCGAGTTTTCTTTGGAAATTCTGCCGACGAACTAAGCGTAACCTAACTTAAGCGTTAGTGGGCCACGTCAGTAGAGAGATGAGGTCTAGGAAAAATGTACTGCACCAACAAGACGCCAGAATAACTACAAGATAACTGGACGACGGACAACTGGGCGCCGCACAGGTAAATAAAATGCTTCAAAAATTAACATTCGTAACGGTTTGAAGTAGCAAATAGGCAATCAAGTCTAATATAAAGTAGATGGTTACAATAAAGCGAGGTTTATGGATGTTCTTTTAAATTTTAATCCAACACTGAACTACAGTGATGCAAACATATTAATCGCGTAATGTAGATATTATATTATGTCGTTATATTGAAGATTTGTGTAGGTATAATATTGTGCCAATCAAAAGGTCGTTCAAATACATCGGTCTCTATTAATCATTGCGCAATATCAGAATTTAAAAGCACACCCTGACATGAGTCTTTGCAATTAACATAAATAAAAAGGATTTTAAGTTATATTTATTACATTTATATTTTTAAAAAAATCGATGTTTTTTAAAATAAATATAAAAAATATTAAAACTACCAATTGGCCAAAAATCTGTAAAGTATAGCATAGAAAACTTAATTAACAGACTTTTAGTAACAAATAAGACCGCAAAATATATGTAATAATAAGATGGGGGGGGGGGTAAACTGTAAGTTTATCTTAGACTTAAAATAAAAAAAAATATTTTTCTTTTTAATGTTTTTAGATACATATTTATTAATTAATCTTCTTTTTTTCTTTCGACCATGTCCGATCCTAATAGGATCATATGGGCCTCCACAAAGTAGAGGTTTATATTGACAGATTTTCGTTTTTTACGAGAAATGGATGTCAGCCACTTGCTCAACCTGTTAGGTCCATACTCTGACACAGACAAATTGAAAAACAATATGTGTACTTGCCAGACCCAGGATTCGAACCTGGGACCCAGGGGGTTATAGTCCAACGCTTAAGCTGCGCGGCTACCGTGGGCGTTAATTACACTAATAAATGTTTAACATTAATAAATGTCTCAAATTACAAGCTTCGTATTTTAGTTACTAATAGCTGCGCATGAAAGAAATATCACAAACATTTTTAACTGTATAATAATTATTAAATATGTATGTACATATTATTATTAACGGAATATTTAATCATAAGATTTTTTGTAAAGTATTTTCATTGAATATTATTTATCCTGGCGACGACTTATATGAATAGAATCGCACATAGTAAGTTAAAGGGTGGGACCTTATAAGAAAGAAAAGATAACGTAATGGCTGGAAACGAATTTAGCCATTCGTTTATGTGAGCTTAAGTAGTTATTTAATTATATGTATAATGCTATAAATAAGAGAGTTAAAATAATATATTTAAAAGTAAACGTTTAACTCAGTTATTACTATATTTCACATTACTTTGATACTGTAGGCAGGTTTTAAGCTTATTATGCCTATTATTATTAAATTCGAGAATATGTCGTACTTGAATCCGTTTTACAAATACATTTACAAATTTAATATTTATTATATATTTAAGTTTGCATTTATACACTGATAAATCAGATAGTTAAAAGTTTCTAAGTTTACATAAATCTTTTAACATTACACAGTTACAATTACAATTTCAGAATACGAATACATACGTAAGTGAAATCAGGGGTAAAAAAATAAAAATAATATCGTTAATTTAAATCTTGGATACTTAATATAAATTAATATCATATAGGTACTTACTTGTATTATTACGTATGTTGTAAATTGCATTAAAGATGTACCTGAATCTGCACAATAATAATAAAAAAGTAATTCTTTACCGTTTAAAAAAAAAATTCCGTTAGGTACATGTTCAAACACGCGCGTTAACAACATTTTACTCCTTACTTCAATTATAGTTTGTCAATTTATGGCTACGGCCGTATGTTGTAGCTTAACCAATGGGGAATGCCAAAAGAAATGGCGTATTTCAAAAAAACACTACCGTATTCTTAGGTCAATAATTATTATGAAGCAATCATTATTCGTAGGATGTTTATTACACTTGAATGGTCAAAAACATAGCTTATAATTAGTATCTTTAGAATTATCTTCAAATGTGTTAATCTTGCCCATTTTTTGAATAATAAAATGCCTAATTCTTGTCAAATTTTGGATCACAGAGATTATCAATGTAATTTTTTATCGTAAATATTTCACTAGAATAATGTCGATATAAATTATACTGATGGTTTTATAAATGCGGTTAAAAATTAATAAATGTAAAAAATCATAACACCACTGCACATTTATGTACTGAAATATGACTATATTATAAAACATTAGAGCGAGAGGTTTAAAAGAACACTATTTTATGTAATAAAAATACTTTATGCAGTCATCAAATGTTTAAAATAAATATAAAGGATAATATGGCTTCAAAATTATATAAATAGATTATCTACAACGTTTAAGGTATGTCCATGATCGTGCTTTGAAAATAGAAAAAAACTCCATTTCGACCCACGCTGAGCACGTCCGCCCTTAAGAAAGCACACTCGTTTACGTTTTTGTAAACGAATTATAAGTTATGTGATGCTAAAATTCAAATATATCGAGTGAATCCAACAGAGGTGAAAAAATAATAGAACAAATTTCATCAAATATATTTATCTAAGTACCTAATTGTCGCGATGATTTATCATAATATTATTTCGAAATAGAAAACATCCGTGACAAAAATGTTCAATTATTCTATAATTTATTATCGATGACTGTACAAGCGTTGAATTTAAGAAGCTCTTCTTGCAGCCGGACTTATTTGCACTTGATGAACTTTTGAGAGCTTTTGTTAATATTATCAATATATTCAAATTATTTGTAAAAAAACACTAGTTCTACAATTATGATCAATATATATTTTTAAATGTCAACATAATAAATGTAGGTATGTAGGTTTTTGCTATAAAATAATATTTTTAAGAGATTTTAATAGCGATATTTTTATTGATAAGCACCTATGTCTGTTTTTTTTAATGTTTAGGAAATACCGGTATTCAATAAGAAATACCGAAAAACCGGTATTGGGATTTTCATTCGGTATTAAAATCCCTACGTGAGACGGACTTTCTAGTACTTAATCAAAATATCAAATGCTAATATTTAATAAATAAATTCATATGCCCTAAACCGACCCCCATCCTTCACATTTACAATAATAATAATAACTATGATATTAAATTTTAAATTGACTATGCAAATATCTATGGGTGTCTGTATGTACCTATGTGTGTATGTATGCAAAATATCTCGTCTGAAAAAGACCATACTAATGTATTATGGAATCAATTGCTATGGAAAACTTTTGTGGAATTCCACAAACTTGAGCTTCGTTAATGGTTATTCATTAAAAAAGCTCGAGACAAGGAGTTTATGATATAATAATGTCCAAAAACTGACTAAATTTTATTACATTTTTGTTTGTAATAAAAATGCTTGCAACACATTTTATTGTAAAGTATTGAATATTCTTACTAGAATTGAGATCGCAAGGAGCGCCTTTCTCAAAATGAGACGCCTCCTTAGCAATCGAGATCTTAACTTAGGTCTGAGACTGCGTATGGTACGTTGTTATGTTCTCTCAATTCTTTTCTATGGTATGGAAGTATGGACGCTAAACCAAGAGATGTCACGGAGACTTGAAGCTTTCGAGATGTGGCTGTATAGGCGCATCCTCAAAATTCCTTGGACTGACCGGGTGACAAATGTTGAAGTTCTCAATCGAATGGGGAAGGACCGAGAAGTTCTATGTAGTATAAAAACCAGGAAACTACAGTACCTCGGCCACATTATGAGAGGATAAAAATACAGCATTCCCCAACTTGTCATTCAAGGAAAGATCAATGGGAAGCGTAGCAGAGGACGGCGCCGCATTTCGTGGCTTAAGAACCTCCGTGATTGGTACGAGTGTAACTCCACTGAACTGTTCCGGGTAGCAGACGTCAAATATAAGATCGCCTTGATGGTGGCCGACCTCGCTAGGGGATGACACAACAAGAAGAAGAAGTGAATATCTAATGATATTTTTAACATTATTCTACAAAATATGTGTTTTATATTAATCTTCTTCTTCGTGTCAAGACATAAATGACTACTCAAGATATCGCTAAGTTTATAAAGGTAATACCACTTCCTTTAGGTTTTTGTAAAGACTTAATATTGGTTTTTGTGAGGTAGAAAGAGATAATCGAAAATAAGAACGATATATTTTCTAATCATGGTCAAATATTATTAATATATTTTAAGTTTAGTCCAGATCGTTTTGAATATGCCAATATGTAAATTATACAATGATTTATAATTTTTAGCCGCTACACATTATTGTCCATGCATAATAATCTATTTAACTCATGTACACCCACGCTTGCAAACATCGCTATAAAATGAAATGTAGTCTGAATATTCAATGTCGTATAAAATTATCCGTTTAAATCAAAACAATATTCCATGAGACTACATATCACTACTTCTGATGAAACAACAAAAATATTCCCGACAAAATTGCCATAGGTAGTGATGGGTAAGGGTTTACGTAGGGTGTTGATTTACACTTTTCCACTTATTAAAAACACTGATTCAGGGACATTACGTAAGTATATTTCGCTTGACAAGTAACAATTAATTAATAATAACATTTGTAAACTCACGCTTTGGCGCAAAGAGGTGGCAAATCGTATTTAGAGGCGACGTTCAAGGCTCAAGGGTAGATTACCGACTGACTGTACCTACTTTCGATCCTTCGTCCGCCCAGAAACAGATAACGGTACTTTCTTTTTGTTTGTTTCGCTGTGCATCCTAGTCTAGCCTTGACTCATACAATAATAATACCATTATATTCCCAACTCTGTCGATTGGAGGATTTTTGATGGGGGATTTAGGCATTATGATATTTGGTATCAGTAGGTACTTATGACGGATTACGAAATAAAAACAATAATTTGTGTAACAATATTTAAATTATATATAAAGAAAAAATATATAAACAGCGGAGTAGTTGTTCAATTTATGATATTGAAAATTTGGCACTACAGTTGGCTATTTTGTGTGAAGAACGATAACGCATTTATTTATAGGTTTAGGAATTTGAGCATAGAAGATTGTTTGAGCATAGAAAAGATGCTTTATAAAAAATTGCTATTAAACTCCCATTTTTGGTCAAAAGTGCAGTTAGTTGGTTTTCAGATTAAGCAGTCAAAATGAGCTTTATGAAAATATTTATTCTATGAGGCCTTTATCAATTTATCAACGATGACGTGTTCTATATGTCATTAAAAACTATCATCAATAATTCATTGATTGATTAATTGAAAAGTGTGACAAATTTATTGAAGATAAAATGGTAACTTTCATGTAAATTGTGAAATGACACTTTATTAACAATATGGTTTCCTAAATTTAAAATAAAAACAGCCTTCACCATGACAATATGTAAGTCTGTTGTTTATTGAGTGCTCCTCACACATTCAACACAAAACTTGATTCTCTATCAAATCGTGGATTAAAAGTTTTATGAATTTGCCACACTTACCTACTTGTACCTATACCTATTAATATACAGATATCACTCTATTCGTGGAAGATGAACTACAACTTACATTCTGAAAAGTCAATATGAAGTATTATATTGTAAAACAAAATATAACATATATTATATGGGATAATATAATCGGATTGTATGTAAGAATTATAACAAAATATCTTTTACACAGACTGTAGTTGAATTTGATGTAAATAATATGCATTTGGCTGTATCACAGACCACAGTTAACTGTGATCTGTCGTATCGAAAATATATGGCAGTATAGTATTGAGTTTAAATACATAATAATAATTACAAGGTAAAAAGAACTTTTTATATAAAAAGTTTTTAAATTTTCTGCTGAATCAAATAAACTTGACTTGACTTGACTAGCTTAAACGATAAAAAAAAATTGTATTTGATAGAAATAATACTGAAATGTCATTTTGACACGCATATTGATTTCCATAGTAACGCGCGTATATATTAATAATTTAGTTGTTAGGACCCTAGCAACTAATAATAGTGGATTGGATTACGGATTTCTTCCGAAATAAGTTTTCATACAAAACAGAATTAACTGAAAATGAATTAAATTCTACTTAAAGATGGCTAAAAGTATTAAAAGGATGCATTGGCATCGTGTTCTGGTATATTCTAAAAGTTTCAAATGTCTAGCTAGTCGGGAAGTTAGTTAAAAATCGATTGCAAGATTTGTACTGGATAAACAACCACCGGATAAACAAGAATACGAGCTAAGAAAAACGTGGAAAAATAAACGCATTAATAAATAAGTTTGAAAATTGTTTATTTTTGTTATTTTACCTTTAAATCGATTCTTGACAATTATTGTCTATCTGAAGTGATCCTGCACTGATACTCTTGCTTCAATCGTTGTTAATTCAGTCACTTTCTTGATGACAATAATATTATGATACTACCAGCGATGGTAATCATCATCTATAGAGTCTATTGGTTCATGGATTTAGGTGGGTTTTGATAATATGGTGCTTAAACCGATTCGCAGCGGACCTTTTAATTAATATGTAATTATCACATTTAAATAAAATGCTAATTATATCTAATGGCCATCTGATGGGCAACGCGCCAGTTGTGTTGGACGCTTCGGCTGAAATTGTCAACACTACCTATTTTGAACTCATCTTTTGTGAAAAAAACAATTACCCACGCATCTCTGCAAGTGTTGGTGTCGAGGCAGAAGTGGCGGCGAGCGGGGGAAGGGGGACTTAAATAAAGGTGGCGAGTTAATGTGGAAAAGAAAATGAAAGAAAGTAAAGGAACGAACATAAAGGTTAATGAAGAAAAATTAATTTTACGACCATCCCGCACGAACGTCTGGGGTAAGTTCACATGTTATACGTATACCATAATAATAATAATATCGCTGGGGTAGTTCGTCGAGACGATCGATTGACGACTTCTCAAGTCGCGGGATAGGGGTTGATTTAATGCGACGAGATAGGCATCGGCCCATTACTAATTAGGCGCTAAGACAATAATAATTAATCTAGGGTAAAAATACGTGAATTTAGGTAAACCTTGATGAAAGGAAAAAGAAGAACATAGTATAGCTAAATTATATGAATACGTAGGATTTTTCGATTTACGGTAACTGACGTGAGCAATCGTAAATCATAAAATAATTAAAAGGGATTATAAGCAATGATTCAGATATTGAATATGTATAATATGAAAACACTGCTAGAAAAAATGGAGTTGAACCTTGAATTCGCGTTAATGTGCTTTAACCAATTAAGCTACGGACATCATAATTAATTAACGAAGAATTTAACTAGTAGTTCTTACATGAAATGCTTATCAAATGGCGTTAATTTTGACAATCAGTTTTTGCGTTGTAAATTAAAGTAGGTACCATTAATATTATTATTGCCGTAATTACTAACTGACGCTCGGATCACTCCAAACTTTTACTAATAACGTACTTGCATTTTCTAATAATTTAATCAACCATTTATTGTATTCAACGAATAATTATTCACAAGATTTGAGAATGTATTATTCTATATTATATTGAACACCTACAAAAACACCTAGCTATTATATCTGACGTGTTTTCAAATTGTGTATGTATATTTAAATCTTGTTAATTATTTGTTGAATACAAGTAATGATTTATCTGATTCAGATATTGCTTAGACTGATATAAAAAAAAATGTTAGACCTCGTTGTAACCCTTGGCCAGGATTGTGATAACTCGGGAACAGATATTTACTGCAAACTCTGGATTAGGGATTCTTCAACTTTTTCTTTCGTCTGCAAGCCTTGTAGTAGATCAGTTTTCCAGTGGATTTCTTCACTAGGTTACTCCACCTTATTGTGTGCACCGTGCGCTCCCTTTACGAGGGAAATTGCCAACAGTAAACGTTCAAGGCTTTATATACTATGACAAACTACGGTATGTAGGTCCATAATATCGTAAAATACAACACAGACACACCGAGGAAAGTCTCTAGCTGATGCGCAGTTCATGTGGTATCGCGGCATTGGTCCTGTGCTCCAAGTGACTCCGTGTCAAGAGTTATAAGTCTACCAATTTATATATTTTAATTGTATTTTGTAATGTGAGCACTAACTATAGGTTGTACCAAAGTCCCTCATAGTCCAGTGCGTAAGGTGCTGGCCTTTCGTCTTGGGGTTCCAAAATCGATTCTCCGTGAGATCATAGGTATTATTATTTCTGATTGATTCACTTATGAGTTCTTTTACCATATTACCTCTGCCTAATCAAACCATAATAGATAAAAAAATATATATTATTCTATCAATAAGATATCTAAAACTACATATGATTGAATGACATAATAATTATAGATATTTTATAGATACTTATAAGAATATTTTTGTCTATTATCTATTATGGCCTGGTTTACGCAGGATTTAATTGAATTTTTAAAAACTAACTAACACCATCTGCAATTTGTATTCTAAGTTCAATGAAAACAAATAAGTATGACCGAGAAAGCTTATTGTGCACTATTTATGTTGGATTTGAACAGCATCCCCATCGCTACTGAATGTACAAACATATCAAAATGTCTCATATTTAATTTTATTGAAAGAAAACGATGTGTAGTAAACCACGATTTTAGTAGCTCAGTTTTCAACAAAGAAGCTTGCGACCATTAAGACTGATTGGCTGGTGAAAGAGAGTATATGATTGAATAGAATGGAGGAATCTGCTTGAGGTGGTTAAGGTCTACCTGTGGTACTAGAGAAGAGGAAGAAGTCACTAATTTATTCAGAAGATATTATTATTAAATATTTATTACATTTAAGGTGGAGAAAAAGCTTTCCATATATAAGTTCTTGATTGATGATTCTGCATGTATATAAGTATTATTATACAATAAATAATATATTTTACTGGATTGAATTATGTAAGATTTACATCACATTCTTTAGTAAATAAATAAAATAAAAATAAACACTTATTCAGGTCAGAAAGATATTTAATTATAAAAGCCGTCCGCTGAACTCATTAGCAACGTCGGTTTGAGAAATGTCCCGTTCGCGTTTCTGACAGCAAGAATGACAATTAAAAGGAAGAGCCCTATTTCATGCGTCATTCACGGGACGCCAATGGCTGAAATAAACTTTTTTAAACCATTTAAACACCATAAAACTACGGTATCATATATGGATTTATTATAATTTATTATTATTTTATAATAATACTTAGACAGTTTCATTGTTAGATTACTATAATTGCAAACTTAGTAATTAAAAATATCTTTCTCATAGCAAATTTACTTGACGCAAAGACTCAAGGACGTGCGTAATTAGCTTGAAACTTTGTTATATTATATTAATTGTAAGCTTGTTTGTATTTGGTATGTCGCCGTATGTTCTTCCTTTTTATCTTTCCTCAACGTTTCGAGGTCGTCAGACTAACATACTTATATCATTTTTGAGATACGCATTTCTTTGAACAGCGTTCGCTTTCATATACCAAACACTAGGGATTGCAATATAGGTATTTGAAAACCGGTATTCAAATATTAATCGATACCAAAATACTGATTTCAAAAATAAAATACCGGTAATATCGGTATTAATAGAGCATGCACCATACATTATTTCATACGTCATTTTTTAGTTACTTATATTGTATATTAAATTTAATGTAGATTAAGTTAATAATTAATAACCAAAACGTAAATCTATTTCCTGAAACTAACAAGCGTTCAATAATATTAAAACACAACCCCTCAAATATATAGAATTATCGCGATGAATTAACATACCTATTTCGAAATAGAAAACATTCGTGGCAAATATTTCCAATTATTCTATAACTATAGATGCAACGTTAATAGTACATACTACAAACGTTGAATTAGAGAGAGATTTTCCTATACCCGGACTTATAGTATTTGTAAAATTATTAATTCTAAAATAATAAGATCTATAAATATTTATAAAGGTTAATATAATAAATGTAAGTAGGTATTTTATATTGCTATAAAACAGTGTTTGAAATAGATTTTAATAGTTATATTGATCGATAGGTGCTTATTTTTTCTATAATATATTTTGACGAATACCGGTATCCAATAATAGATACCGAAATACCGGTATTAATAGATCATTCGGTATTGCAATCCCTACTCAACACGGCACAAAAAAGCACACCACACAAAATTAATACAACCGCTCACTCTTTAACTATAAATTCAAATAACTGCGTTAATGTTTGCATTCAGAGTATGGATATAAAAGTTGAACAATAGACTAAAAGCCATTTTTTTATATTACTGTACTTAATTTGTTGGTATGTAGACCATAAAATAAGCGATAAATTAATGGTCAACAGCCAATACTTTAATAAAATATCGTTACATTTACTGAATATAATGTGATTCATTTAAGACGGTACATCAGTGAAACGGCAAATAATTTTCAACTATAGGTGCGACGAAATTTTGGACTCGCTGGCAATCGGAGAGCGAACGTCAAGCTGTGAACACGTCAATTTGTTTGGTGATGGCAACGGGGGTATTAATTTTTAAATCGTGTAAAGATGACTAAAAAACGTTACCCATTTACTTGACAAAGACAACATGTCAATGAATATATTATTATTGTTACTAATAGAACAATAAACAGAACATTAAATGGACGCATGTTGGATTTATATGACAAATTATATTTCGTTCGGCACGCGTCTTTTGCACAATCGCCTAGCCACGATCTTATTAGACCATGCCTCATTTGAGGTATAGCTTTAATAATATATGTATCTATTATCATATGAATCACCTAATTTTTTTTAAATTACAAAGCTGGTAGCCATAGAAATCACGGAATTTGTAAAAATTTCAGATAACATTGATATTAAGAAATGTCTGAAAAGTTAGTATTTGCATCGTTTGGGCCATCACTCGGTAAGCGAATGACTTGTGTTCGAATGCCATACGGTCCAAGCTTTTGAAGTCAAAAAATCTATGACTTATCTATATGTACAATTATTATTATGTTTCTAAAGCTTTGCAAGTTATATATTTTCAGAAAACAGAATCCTGTTTATTTTTAATGAAGAATTCTACGTTCTTAAAACACAATTAAAATTCAACACTATCACGCTTGGTTGATGAATCATCAAAATAACCACCGGTGTCGAGGTTAAATATTTAATAATAATTACAAAGCAATTCCAGCACAGTATGATTTTTGTTTAACGAAATCACACGGGGAATAAAAAAAATAATTGCCTCAATTATAAAACACAGCCTATGAAAAAATATTTTCCAAATGACACCTCGTGTTACTGAAAATAATTTGGCCCATTAACAACCCCCTCCCCTCAAATCCACCTCCTCCATTCATTTCAATTGAAATGCGTAAAAGAAAACAATAAAAAAAAATGGAAAAACGTCAAAGCACGTTGAACGCGGGTAATTAACTTGGCTTAACGTGAGTTTTAATTTACATGTTGAGGTCAAACATAGAGTTAGAGCAGCTGCCCCCACATTGTGTGACCCACCTCGTGTTTTGTAAACTATCAAATGATTTGAGCTTGGTAGTAGTTTATTAAGAATAGAGAGTGTGGAAAAATTGTATTGGTAACATGACAGTTCGTCGCCAAGTTATTAAAATCAATATGTATTTTTTGTTGATAATTATTATTAGCGGTTCTTAGGGTCGTTTGCATGGTACGTATTTAAATAATTTGGTTTAATCACTACTCAGCAAATAAACTGACAGCTGTTAAATAATTATGTTTAGTTAACAAAAATAGTAAACATCAGAAATAATAAACGACAATTAAAACGTATAGTATTCACCTATGTTATTTTAATGAGAAAAGTAAACGAAAGTATGGTTAATTACTAAATTGTTCAAGAGCACTCACCAGAAGGTAAAATATCTGTTCAAAGCTAACTCTGTTCAATAAGTATTCCATAATTTTTCTAATACTTTTTGTTTATTCAGTAAATAGAATCTATCTTATTTAGTGTTAAATAAAAATTCACTCATAAAGTTGATTTGGTCTAATTTCCAAGTTCCAAGCCCTAGGATCTGCCTATGGGTTAGTGCATGGCTCCCACATCCTGAAGCGGGCCCTCAGGCTAGGATCTTTGACCGGCCTCCCTACCTATCGCCAAAGATAAAGGCAGTGTGACGCTCTACAGTAGGTGTACGCGATATAATTAATGTGTATATTTAGTGTTTTTTTGTATATTTTAATACATCCATTTGAATCGTGGAGCTATCGAGTATCGATACACAATTAGAAATTAATTCGTACAACCACGTTACTTTAAATAATAACAAAATTGGGGAACAATAGCGCCGCAGCCAACTTTTTTTAATATTAGAGAGAATTTGTGATGTGTGTTTATATCACTTTATTTGGTCGACTCGCCACGCCGGGCCGTTCCTAAGCCCGGGCCCCCAGGCTAGAGCCCTGCTAGCCCCCCCTTTGTGAGGGCCTTGGGTTAATGGCTCTATTATATATTAAAAAAATAGATTATACTGTTATCCCAGTCAAGATGATATATTAAATATAGTAAATATATGTAGATTATAGGCATAGGTATACTAAACATATACCTAACCCAACCTATATCTATTTATACGTGACTCTATAACTATTAAATCGTACTAGACCTTAGAGCTAAAAGTCTGGAAGTCACATATTATTCAATATTTTGCAGGAGAGCAGTTTTAAAATAGTTTATCTAATCTAGTTAAAATACTCACTCGCTTTCGGACTAAAACTCCGTATGTTCGACTTCCGCACTTTTGCAATTAATCGTTTTGCTATAGGGTAAAGCAAAAATTATTTAAATCAGACATCCACTCTTTCAGTTCTAAAGTTTAATAATTGAACTACTTAACGTCGTTTTGGAAGTAAGTATTTTGAAAACCATGTGACATTGGACTCCCAAATTTTCAGCATTAAGAGAACGTGAATACACATTTAAATCTGCATACCTACTTAACTCAAAAATGTGACTTCCGCACTTGCAGCTCTAAGGTACAGCTCGAGTTTGTTTATATGATGTAGGTAGGTATACCTATATTAAAGCTATATCACCTTGATGTATTCATTACCTATATTTATTATTATGTATAGTATTTGGAGGAGATTTGTTACATACTCACGCATGTAGCAGGGTGTATTTAGAAAAGCTCGGGAGGGTTATTAAGCCATCATTAACGGCACGCACCAATCCATTTTTTAATTTGAAGCATTTTTTACACCACCCTCCATACAGAGGGTAGGGAATTTCAAACGCAGTTCGTAACGCGTTAATAATTCTCATATTTATAAATACTAGCCATGCTTTTCCTTCACTGCGTTCTGGCGTATATCATGGCGAACGAACGAGAAACGATCTTCAAAACCGTTTTCCATAAAGAATTTCCTAAGAGTGTGCAGTATTACCTACAAGTTTTAATACTAATATTAGTTACTAGTTCAATAGATATATTGGCGTAACTACCTCATAGCAAGAGTACCTATGTGAAACATTGGGGCAGAGCCGGTTAAGAAGCTTTAAATCTCAGTCTGATTGTTAACGAATTTTATATTGTAATATTATTTTTTTTTTAAGGAAACGAAAAAAATGACACTGATTTTGGACGGAAAAAATGTGCGGACAAGCCAAGAAAAGTGCAACTAAGCTAATAATTTACCTCTCGACTTTAATTTTCGACGAATTTTTTTTTAGAACGAGACGAGGGGGGTATACGCGATTTTGCATTCAAATCTCTATATGTCCAACTGAGAAGAGCCTAGGTGAATAGATACATTGTCTTTTATTATACGCCGTACGTAAGCTCTGTCAGCTTGGCTTAATAGAATGTCCGACTTGCTTATATGGTGAATTACAGGATCCCGATTACATCCTTTGGGAGTATCCCCATATGTCAGTTAAAAGGGAAGAGCTTCCCAAGTCGGTCCGACCCTCAGTTGGACCGGTTGGCCATTGCGATTTGGTATCTACGAAGGAAAATTTCTCAGCCTTTTACGGCGAGCGAGAATGTGTTTTCTCATCGAGAATTTACCGTAATACATTATATCGAAGTAGGAATCACGCACACTCTAGTACACGCTAACCAAGGTCTTGGGAAGTTTCTCCTGAGACACTTTCGGCACAACTTTGACAAATCGCCTAACGTTCGTTACGCCACGGTATACGCTTGCGTAACGGATATGGTGGCGGGTGGTGGAGGAAAAAAGTACGTTAACTTATATGTATGTACGATAATTTGATCGTTCTAAAAAATCTTTCAATTTATTTACAAGATACTTTTATTTTAACTAAATATCTACAAAATGCATCTAATCCAAGTAATCTGTCAACGCTCACGATGGCCGAACGGTCATACATCAGACTTATAATGTCGTGGGTCCCGTGTGTGGAAAAAAGCACATGTAGTTTTTCAACGTGTGTTTGGACCTATGGTATTTCTTATAAAAACAAAACAAACTCCATCCTGTGGAGGACCATATCAGACAATTCTTTTTTAGAATCGAACATGGTTACCTAAAATCTGAAATATAAAAAAATTATTTAAATATTTTAGTGATGGCAATTTTTAATGAAATTATTTTCCTAATAATTGCCGAGGTATAATGAAATCGCAAGAAAATGAAAAAAACCGATCCAGACGAATTAAATTTATTCATGAAATCAACTTAAATAATACCCACAGTAATTCCTCCCCTGTACAAAATGATTTCCACTGTAGGCACTATTAGAATACATCGTCTCTTCCGGGTAATATTTCCAAGTCGTTTCCTTGGCGGCCGCTTGGGGTAATTAAAATTTAGCTCCGGCCAGTTATTTTACGTAGGATAATTGCCGAATTAATCGTCCAGTAGGGTTAACACAGTTTTTCCACGAAAACCAAAATGTATGACTTTAGACAAGGTGAGCTATTTATACAACAATTGTTTTTCTCTTACATACATATTAATATTTTCTCCGTTTCATTACAATGTTCGATCCATAGAGGTATTAAATAAAAAGAAGGGCAAAAAATCGGCTTTCTCATACAACTGAATGAAGCAGGCCAACAATAGCCGATAACTTACGAGAAATAGCAAAGCGATAAAAAAAATCATGGCATCACGGAGGATTTACTTTGGTCATTATAACGTACCCATTTTCTATGATGTTAACGTGGAAATTTTGCCGCAACTTGATTACCAACCCGCCCCACCATACTTTTTCACCATAACAGCCTGCTTCACCATACTTTTATATAACCTGCCGCCCCTAGGCTCGATCCTAAGACGATCATATCGTGGTCGTACAGGCAGAAGTCACTAACGAAATTGAGATTTTAATGTCATTGTATAGAAAAAGCAATGCTGTTTGACTGGCAGAAGTCACGATTTAAGACTATTTAACATATAAAAAAAGTAATGAATAACTCAAACAATAAAGATTTTACAACCTTTTTAAGAACACCATAAACACAAAACATTGATTATCTCAGAACTGTGTATTTATTTGGAGTTAGTGAATTCTGCCTGTACGCCCATATTATGGGCCACTACAGAATGGAGGTTGTGTTAACAGATTTTTTCCTTTACGAGAAATGGATGTTAGCCAGTTGCCCAACCTATAAGGTTTATACTCTGGGTACAAACACACATTGAAAAACAGCAAATGAATTTGACTCGAGATCCAAAACCGGGACATACGACATTAATAGCCGACGCGGATAGCTCGGCTTTCGTGGGAAATTTTTTACAAGGACTATGATTTAAATTCAAAAAAAAATATACATAATAATATATATTATAGTTACATGTAAATTGTACGTAAAATATTTCACCGTTGCACAGTTAGCCGTGAACTGCTGCTTTCTATATGGTCCCCAATTTTATTAGATTCAATATGAACATTAATTCAATTTTCATAGCCGATTTTGGTAAAATTCATGAATTCAAGAATAAAAAACTAACCTAACAAATAATCCAGTATATCGGCTATTTTCAAAATTTGTTTGCTGCTGGCTTTCTGTAAACCAACAAGAACCGTGTTTTATTTAGACATGAATTTTATCTCAGTACTATACGACCTAAAGAGGTTGGACGGTCTTAAATATAGGTACAACTATATGTTGCAATCTACTCAATACATCGAGAAAAGGTCATATCGAAGCCTTACATATAACCCGTTTAGCGAAATAATATGGATTTAAGCATTATCATACACCAGTTGTTGTTCATGGGATGGTTTATAAAAATAGTAAACGATTACATCGAAAGTGTCATTTAGACAATGTCATAAGGGCATCTAACGGACATGCTGCAATAAGAATGGCATGCCCCCTTCACTGAGGTGGGTGGAGAAGGGTAAACATATCTGATCAGCTCCTTGCCATTGTATCGTTAACAAAATATGTGACACCGCTGCGTTACGATTTTTTTGCGTATAGAGACTTTGCCAATAAACGTTAATATAAGCGAGTGCAAGCAGTTACATACGTGAAAATTGTTAAAACCGTGATCTAAAATTAAAAAATATGGTTGCCAATATTTTTTTCATCATACCGTATTACGATAAAAAAGAAATTTTAATAAACCCTTATTTTTTGCATAACATACACGTCTTGTTGCTAATGCATGATTTTAGTAAAAACGTTACATATTTAAAAGCCAACTGCCTACAAATTGGAAGTTGTAATGATAGATTTTTCATAAGAAAGAGTTGCTAGCCATTTAATCAATTCAGTGGGTTCTTCTTTACTCTGAATAAAACATCTAATCTGAGTATAACACATGTTATTTTACGAGAGGTGGGATCATGTACACACTCATGGGTTCTAAGACAGATGTAAAACCAACCAACTATGCCACCACTTTCACAAACATAAATATTCGGTAAAACTTTATATTGGAGTTTGTAATTAGTTAGACATTTTTTTGTCGAAGCTTAGTACATCATTTCAAAAACCTATATAATTAAATAATTAATTGACATAGCTCTTCTGTAATGAAAACACTTCATGTAAGTATGAATTTGATATTCAAATTAGGCAGACGTAAGAGGGGGCTGGGGGCATTGCAAGAAACTTAAGTTTTCCTTTGTGTAAAAGCTGGGGTAGAAAATTATCGAAGGCAGCTTTTTCATGTTTGGTCATGCGAGACAAATGCACTTTCTTTTACTTATGATATAATGCTACTTTTAATGAAATAAATTAGACCTGCGTAATTAGCGCGATCAGATTTTGAGCTTTTTTTATTTTACATAACTTTCTTAAATTTTTGACGACCGTAGAGTGTAATTAGCTATGATTTATGGATCAATGTATCATTTGTATAGATTTCGCGATAAGAAAACTTTTATGTATGAACTAAAATGAGAATTCATTACAGGTACCTACCTACTTAAGAATATTTTTCACGAATATGTCAAAGCTTGTAGAATACTAACTAAATACCGGTTATAAATAACGCAATCCTGTTTTCTTTAACAACTGTTATTCAAAAATATTTAATTAATTATTAATTACATATTGTTTTTCAATGTGTGTATGAGTCAGAGTATGGACCTATTAGGTTGAGCAAGTGGCTGACATCTATTTCTCGTAAAAACAAAAATCTGTTAATACAAACCTCTACTCTGGGGAGGCCCATATGATTTTATTAGAATCGGACATGGTCTAATGATGAGACCGTTATCCACCACCTGTCATGCACACGTAATTTGACAGATACTATTTCGTCAAGGATACTGTTTTCCAAATGTTTTCAATTCAATTTATTTATTTTTAACATATTGTGGATATTACAAATTATAAGTTTAAGACATTCACAATATGACATTTAGAAACAAAGAAATATAAAAACAGTATTATATAAAAAAAGAGATAGATCAGTATAGAGATAGATAGTAAGTTATTAAACAGTAGAAATGTGTAAATACAAAAAATATTAATTAGATAGGTACAAGAAAGTACGACGGATGAGTTAAGCAGACCCTATTTTAAGAATTTATAAAACAATGTCCTCTCTTATACTCATCCTCACGTAGGTGGAATATATCAATACCCGAAGCAATTTCGTTGAACATAGTTATCGCCCTCCCAATTGGCATTACCAGTGGCAGGTTGGTTCTGCACCTTGGGAGAATAAACAACTGATGTTCTCTATTTCTAAGATAGTTATCAGTATAGTTTTCCATGTTATTTTTATGTTATCCATATTATGTCTTAAGCGTAGGGTGTTCAACCAATGTGTGCTACCCGTGCTCACGTATGGCTGCGAGACGTAGACCCTCAACACGAGAGATGTCCAAAAGCTAAGAGTCACACAGCGAGGCATGGAGAGATGCATGTTGGGCATCACGCGAAAGGACCGTATGGGTTAGGAAGCAGACAAGAGTATGCGATGTAATAGACGTTGCCAAACAGCTGAAATGGAGATGGGCGGGGCACATTGCTCGCCGAAAGGACGGCCGCTGGACAAATGCCGTCATCCAATGGTACCCAAGGGGTACGAAACGGCCACAGGGTCGCCCTAAAAGCCGCTGGATTGACGAACTGGTAAAGTTCGGCGGACATACGTGGCAGCGAACGACACAGGACCGAGAGAGTTGAAGAAAGCTTGGGGAAGCCTTTATCCAGCAGTGGATTGACCCCGGCTGATGATGATGATAGTTTATCATGTTAGTATCCATTTAATGACTACCCACTAAAGCAGCTCTATTTGACGTTGGTGTAACAGAAGCAGCCAATCTTGCTTGGTCTTGTAGATATTATGAATCCATGTAGAAGAGTTAGATAGGAGTTTATTTTAAATTTACAAAAAAATGCGTTTCGGATAAATCTAATTTGGTTGACCTTGTTAGATCAGAAACTAGGAAAGTTGTATAGTAATCATACATCAAGGGAGGAATTACGTTTTAAAATTTTCGTTCCCTCTTGACAGAGAATATTCATTTGTTTTAAATGTCATATCATTAGCTGATACATTCGTTAGGTTTTATTATTATTATTTTATTACAACGTTTTTCTTAAGTCGTATTCTTATTTGTCCGGTAGTTGTTTGTCCGGTACAAATCTTGCAATCGATTTTTAACTAATTTCCCGACTAGCTAGATATCTGAAACTTTTAGAGTATAATATAGACAGAACACAATGCCAATGCATTTTTTTAAATACTTTAAGTAGAATTGAATTCATTTTTAGTTAATTCTGTTTTGTATGAAAAGTTATTTCGATACCATTATTGGTTGCTAGGGGGTTCTAGCAACCAAATTATTAAATAATATATACGTGCGTTACTATGGAAAATCAATATGAATGTCAAAATGACATTTCAGTATTATTTCTATGAAGTACAAATTTTTTTGATCGTTTAGGCTAGTCAAGTCAAGTTTATATGATTCAACAGAAAATTTAAAAACGTTGTATATAAAAAGTTCTTTTTATCTTGTAGTTATTTTATTCTCGTATCGTAGGAGTATTGGTATAATGTATTCAGATATCTAAATATCTGGTGCGACGGAAGTGGTTATATTTATATATCTGAAAACACTTAATTTTAAAATATATAGGTATGTGAACATTTATTAATATCAATATATTACCCTACTTTTGACAGCTAATAAAATATTATGATTATTTTTTTAATATCCTCAATAGCTGATTTTTTTCCTTTTTTGATGCGACATTTTTCATCAGATTAGAGAGCTTTTTCTTTTAGCTTATGTAAAGTCACCATATATTATTATCTATCTATATGTACTATCAAATTTTATTTGCATGTTATTATTTCGATTTTCAGTATTTTAATATGTTATACCTAGTCAAAAATATACAATTTGTATTTTGGTATTTTTTAGTGTATGTACTTTTATAATATTAGGTATTCAGTATGCCATTGAGGAAAATGTTCAACCGTGCCTTTCTTGTTTTCCCAGAGGTACGTGTAGTTACTACAGTTTGAAAAACACTGGTATTGGACATATTTATATTTTTTTTTGAAAATTAGAGTTAATTATAAAATTTTAAATAATAACTGATTTTTTAGTGATTTAGTAGGTATACGTTTGTAGGCAGCTCAGCAAAATTTCTTTTTGCCCCATACGGAACAAATTACATAATATAATTAATGATTGATACGACTGCAAAATGCCGCAGTGTTTCGACTGACTATTGTTTACGTCTAATCATTTGAACACTGTCTCGAATGCAGCAGTCTAGATCTAGAAGACCATCTCACATAATTTGTGCATCTATCAGTTTATTATGTTTTTTAATGTAGATATATTTATATACATATACATAAACCAACGGAGTCATTCTGTAAGCTTGGTCAACCTAGTTGGAATACATAAGTAGATAAGTCTAATTTTTAAAAAATCGAATATTTAAACTTTTTAACGATAAATAATTTTAAAAAAGTACACTCGTGTGGATACTTAACGCAGCTGCGCGTAATGGACAAATACTAATAATATTTTTCTGTTTGCTGTGCACACCTTAAACATTCACTCAAGGTGTGAAATGTCATAAGCTCTCTGGGTTTTGCTTTCAAGCGTGTGTGAAGATAAACACACACCGACCGTAAATATACACCTGATATGCACGACTTGGTTTTACATAAAACAAGATAAAATTTAAATTATCATAATATGTATTTTGTATGTTATTTTAAAATGGTGATAATTAAAATTTAAAAAAATAGTAATGTGTAGATAGTGATGAGTGCAGTCCGGATAAATAATACCTATAGACGGCTTTCTAAGCCAAGGTATATATAAATAAGTTGCATATAAGTATTAATTATTGACGAGAGGTGTATGGTGACTTTTGTTTATACGAATGCCATTGAAAAAATACATATTTTATACTTACCTAATTATATTTGTTACGTATTAGCTCAGACGTGCATATAAAAAAATAGTTTAGAAGGCACAATTTTTAAAAAGATATTCATTATCTATTATTGATTTTAGCATGGTAGGAGGAGATGGAGGTAATAAAAGTTAACAATTGCCATTGATTTCTATATTTTTTCCACCTACTACATAAAGCTTTCCGTCACTTCAACCGTAGATCACCGCATTTTTCCTGATACATTATCCATACCCAGACTCCGTACTTTGAGTCTAACGATAAGCTCATGGACTGCAGCTATAACTAAGAGCGCTCACCATCACGGTATTGCGAGCTGTCGCATCAACGAATAGTTATCGAATGTGCATAGCCAACAGTCGTAATTATTAGAATCAGTAGAGTCTGTTTGTGTCGTCGGCGCTGTTTTGTCTTTTATACATGCTGCATTAGAATATTCAAGTAAACATTAGATTGTCTCCGATGGTTGAACCAATGCATTAGTGACACGGGTCTTCTAGTGGCCACAGTAGACTTTAGAGTGCTGTTCGATAGACAAATCACTTGGGTCACGATCCGTAGTCAGAAGGCCCTGACGAAGAAGATGTAATATTCCATTTACCTTTTAAAAAATGTATAGTTTTCGTTCCTGGGGGAGGGGGGTGGGAGTATGGACGCAAACCTTCTCCTTACTTATGTACGTGCCTGTATTAGCTATTTCTGTAATTAGTAAATCTATTTAACCTAGGTAGATCGCTGGTTATATTTATAATTTGACAACAATTGCGATTACATTGATTAATCCATTAAAAATCAGAATTAAAATTGATTTTCATCAAAAATATAATATCTAAGTACCTACATACATAGAGATAATAACTAACTAACTAACCAAACAACTAACTAAACTAATTATCATGTTATAGTTTTTAACCATTCGTCCAATTCATTGAGTCATTGCATTGGATCAACTACACATTATTCCCTTTCATAATCCTCAACTTATTAAACAAATATTTTGTTTGAACATTTTGTCTCATTTTATTATTTGAAAGATTAATTATTGAGTGACTTAGAGTCATAACTAACATTTTATCATTTTTTAGTTAATAATAACAAGCGATTCTAAATACATTAAGCAATAAAAAGAAAGTTGTACTCATATAAAAAAATACTTTTAATTGTGTAAAAACCATTTCTAAGAATCGCTCAATTATATTCTGGCCATAAGATCTTTCTAACTAACCAGGAATCTGTATTTTTTCTCACACTGTCATGGATTATTTCACATCTTAATGAGGATACATAATGAGATCTATATACTTATACTTTAAAAAAAGCAAATCAATAATGTCACTGATTAATATTCAAGATATTTCATTACTACTTTATGATTACAAAAAATAACGCCTGCGCTAGTGTTTTTTTGCGATTTATTAAAAACTTGATTTTTGGAAAATATAACTTATGATTCTAGGCGACTCAATTATTGTTGTGAGCAATGTGCCTGGCAAAGAGGCAAGGGAGTAACACCAATATAGTTAAGTCACCAAAGTGAAAATTTTTATTCAAAGATCGATAGATCCTTGCAGAGGATAGAAAAAAAGCTGGAGAATGTCACAGTACAACTTCATGGGTGATCATGGTCATCAGTCAGGAGAATAATGAAGATGAAAATCCGAAAAAAATTTACTTACATACTAATGACAGTTTGAAAATACTTTATAAAATAAAATCGTATTAAACATTGTGGACTTAATATGACAAAGTACTTATTATAATAAGTAAAATTTATAGAATTATTTTAATATAAGTAATATATTATACTCACTATAATGTTGTGGAAAAATAGCCCAACGGTTTTCAGTGTTTTAAACGCAGTATTTCACTTTTTAAAGAAGTTATATTCTGTAATTATTTCATAACAGCTCCTTTTAAACACAATATACAAACTTATAATAGGCGCTCATAATATTATGGCAACACTTTACAAGTTATTTTAAAAACACTAATGGAACTTAACAAAAAAAAAACAAAAGACACACGCATTATTACGCGCCACGTTTTTCTTTCAGCACCACAAGCTTTCTGTCAAAGTGACAGCTGTCAAACCGGCCGTGACGTCACACATTACTCACACCGCTAATTAAAGCAATTTCTTTATTATTTCATTAGGCACAGTCCGCGTGATTCACAGACGCGTAATTAAGGCGGGTAATTAATTTTCGTGTCACATTCCAACTTAGTCTCGCGATGCAATTTCGCGTGGAGGGAACACTCGGCTGGCCCTTCGGACCGTCTTTACACGCGCTTTCTCTAACGTCAAGTATTTTGGTGGACGCCGTAATGTTTGCCTTACCCCATATCTGACGGCGTCTCATCTACCTACATACATGATAGATTGTGTGTTTGGGTTTAAGGAGCATTCACACTATTGTTATTAACACCCTAATGCAAAAACTCAATGATCGACCGTATTATTAATTTAACAAATAAGACAATCCATGACATACGTCAATTAAACGGCAATTAAAGTCGATTAACAATGTATCCAAGAGATGATTTTTTTTTTAAATTATTTTGGACAAGATATCACCATCCGGCCTCCATAATGCAGAGATTCCATTGAAATAAGATAGATGTCATCAAATTTAAATATTCACAAATAAATCGATTTAAGATAGTCTTTATTACTGTTTACTATCGAGTATTTGTCACTTCTTCTTCAGAATTTAGATACCATCAGGATAATTTTTGGTATCTTCGTTTATTAACTATAAAAAATCGGTAGAGCTGCAATCGTACCAATTACATGGCTCATTAAGCCACGAAATACTGCGTTTTCTGTCAGGTATACTGTTGAGATTTTCTTGGATAATGCAGAGTACGTCTGCCCTCTTACAATATGATCAAGATTCCTACTGTAGTTTGCTAGTCTTGATGCCATGCAAAACTTATCGGTCTTTTCCCATTCATTTAAAGCAGTTAGGCGTCAGTCCAAGGAATTTTATAGATGGGTCTATACAACACTATATCTCGAAGGCATCAACCATGACCCTCAGAAAGGAGGGGATGGCAGGGATTTAGCTTGGGGGCGCGGCGTGGTGGGTCGACCAAATGAGATAAAAAAGCATCACATATTAATTAATGCTCTCACAGTAAAAAAAAAAGTCGCCTGTGGTGCTATTTTACTCATGAAGAGTTAATATTTTAATATATATGGTTGTGTGACGCAATTTTTTATTATTGTGTTTTGACAATCGACAACTACATAATTGAAGTAGATGTATTAAAAAAAAAAAAAAAACTGAAATATACCGAATACATCGAACACCGTTTAGAAAATGCTACTATAGAGCGTCATACTGGCTTTAATCTTAGAGATAGACAGGGGAGCCCCCGAAGATCCTAGCCAGGAGGCCAGCTTCAGGATGTGAGGGCTATGGCCTTAACTCTATTTAATATATTGTTAATATTAATCCTATCGATCGAAGGTACTTGATGGAATTTGAATTTAAATTCTAATGGATTTAGTTTTGTACTATTCTTTTAGGTCGTTTTTTGCGACCCGGGTTTCGCTTTTCGGCATCTTCAGGCGCTGACACTTCAACTATTCATAATTTGTTTGTTGTATTTTTTGTGATTTTTGACTTGGTAGGTAGGTAATGGAGTTTTTACCTACTTTATTATATTGATTTATTATATAAGCTAGAGTTAAAGAGTGTTCGTTGTCAGTGTGTGTTTACCTTAGGTGAGTGTACACGGCGCCTGAATATGCCAAAAGGCGAAACCCGGGTCGCAAAAAACGACCTAAATGGAATAGTACAAAACTTAAAACCATTAGAATTTTAATATATTGTTGTTTAGTGTCCGTACCTCTATGCCATAGAAAATATCTAAAAAGATATAACAGTAGCCAACTCTCAGGTCCATTGCTTTCGAGGTATTTCATTTTGAGAATGACACTAGGTATGTAGTTGTTAACTCAATTCCTATTTATATTTCATTGTCACTATGTAATTATGATAAAATAAAATACTGTGGAAAAGAAACAATGTATATAACCAGACTTTATGTAATTAGATTCCATCCACAAATTAATGCCCTTCACATTTATATCGGAAACCTTTCATTAAGACCTAACGATCGATTAATTAACGAAATAATTAGCCGTTAATCTAAATGAGCCTTATTATTTTTCCGACGCCGTATTGTCCGTTGGTGTGAATCCGACGCCTGCCAATGTATGCTGCGTGTATACGGGCCTTGTATGTGTGTGCGTTAACAGCTGATCGGGTATGTTTGTGTGCTTGAATACGATACAAGAGACTGACGAAACACATGTGCGGTTTTTATGGGGATCAGATGAGATGTTGGTGTTTAAGTATTGTTTGAGTGTTGGTGGGTAACACTCTGAAACCTTTAATATTTCCATTTAATTATTAAATGACATTAACATTGTTATAGATTATTTTTTACCAATTATGACGTATATAATCGAGGCCAGAGAAGATACAGTCGAAACTAAATGGATGTTGCAGAGTTTAGAAATATTGTTAGATGGTGTAGGTACAGAAGATTTTTTTTTCATATATTGTTAAACTAGAATCTGATGCACGGAAGACCCCCTTGGGATTACCTCCACGATAGAAGGATTAATGTAACTGCAGAAATTTGAATTAAATTACACACAACGCTGTTGAAGTGCCTATAATACCTTTATATATGTCAGAATTACTAATTTTCAATACTACTAATCTTAGAGCGAAATGCAGAAACATTTGTCATAACTAAAATTTCCTTAGCAGAAAACACTATGCAGAAACATTGTCGTTAGTTAAAATCATGTTGTCTATGGTTCACCTCGTCTTAAAGTTTTGTTCGTTTTTTCTATTGAAAATAATACCATATTTAAAAATCCTCTTTCTTATAGTTTAGGTAAATTATTTTATAATAATTGTTAAACGATGACAAAAATATGACAACTGCACTTTATAAATGCAATAACTATAAATACATATTAATATTTGATTATAATACTCTTATGTTTCCGTTATCAGTCATTATACGTGATTCCACAGGCACCGCAAGATATTTTTTTTAACTTGGTAACACTAGCATCAAGTGTCATTCTGTCTGGAATCTTGTATTTCTGCGGGCTGGCGTATAAAAAGTAAAATAATATTCTGCAAGTACATGCCAA
This sequence comes from Rhyacophila brunnea, assembly GCF_057557595.1. Lineage (NCBI taxonomy): Eukaryota > Metazoa > Arthropoda > Insecta > Trichoptera > Rhyacophilidae > Rhyacophila > Rhyacophila brunnea. Next base: position 45,576,110 of record NW_028233361.1, on the reverse strand, counting down.
ACGAATTAACACCCATATTGAGATAAATTATTGTTAAATGAATTTGAGTGTATGGACTGTTTTATAGACACGCGAATTTATTTTGACAGCAGCTGTCAGTGGTAAATGGTATATAGAAGGGGGCGTTTTCATAACAAAAATAGTCTATGGTTAAGGATCCCTTAACTCTATAGTCAGTATAGTCTATAGTTAAGTCATCCTTTTCGGCAACTTATCCTTAAGATCGAAATATTGGATTCTGCATTCCGCTCATAGCGTGCATTAAAGCACTGACGATAAGTAGGTAACTACTGTCACACTAGGTATCATATATATGATGCTATAGGGTTAGGATGAACGGCAGAAAACTGTCATGATGTCACTTTAAGGAAGTGAAGTGGTAGGTAATTAATAATAAGTATACATTAACCAAATATATTAATTATTTTGATAGTAATTTGCACACTCGACAAAGCCCATGTATATGATAGTTATTAACGGTTATAGAATTGGTTTTAATTTATTGAAAGGCGCTTGAGATTATAGTATGCTTCCATGCTCAAAAAACAAGCCTGGGGAAGCTACATTTTGAATCAAATTCTCACTAACACGGTTGAAAGATACCTTATTGAGCCTTCATCAGATAGAAAAAAATGTTTGCGTCCGCTGTCTTTAGGCATAAAGCCCACCAAAAGCGTCGTCGGATCGGGGCAATCACTGCGAAGTAGGCCCGTGAAGCGTAAATACAACCGAAATGACACTCCTTCCACCCTCGCATTACCCTTCACTAATGTAATAAGAGGCACGAGAAGCACAAAATAATTATTATTTTCAGCGCCTCTCATAACAAAGTAATAAAATTATTATTTTATTTCTTGGCGGCTTGTAATTCATATTCACGATGACATAATTCTACTAGCAATATATCGCATACCCAGCAACTAAACAATAACTTCTTTGTTATTAAAATAATGGAGGCGCCCGTCTATCGACAACGTGTCCAGAAGCGGATAAAATAAAACAGAGCGCGCCCCTTTTGCTTGCCGTGTTCAATGGGCTTTGACATATTTAACAACGTAGTATTTTCGTTAATTCATCCCGCTGAGAAGTCAAACAACGCGTGAATCATGGGGCGAGCGGGCACAGCGCTTCGTCAAAACCAGTGTGCTCTACCATATTTGATCACGTTGTATTTTCGATGACTCATATTGAATATGCGCGAGCGCCCCGCACGACCGATTGTATGTGCCCGGCGCCTAACAGCTTTCATCTAGTCATTGTTGCTGAAGCATGGGGCGCACTAAAAGGCGCGAATTTTAAACCAAAATCAGTCAATTGCAATTATTAACGGTTCACACGTCTTATCACGATGGTACAGTAAATACTGTTTATTTTATTCATTAAAACGTATTGTTCATTTCTAGATCAGGCATTTTTTTTTGCAATTAAACGTTTTTTCGCGTCATACACCAAATTCTACAGTAGAGTGAATCCAGGTGATCAGTGAGGAAAAAACGTTATGTTTGATTTAAAAAAAAGTGTATTAGGGCAAAATGATATGCGAGGAGATGTTTGATGAGGTAATAACATTCACCCATTGAATGCATCATCTCCTTGTTTTAGAACAAACATACATAGAAAAAAATATGTGAATTTTCCTGACACTGGATTCGAGTCTGTAATTGATAGCGTCAAAGACAGGATCCTCTGGCACTACCACACCGTATGACATAACGTCATAGCACAATAATTATGTATTCCCGAAACAAATGTCTTATTTTATCAGTTGTCACCATTTGTAGTTCTTCAACTAGGACAGTATTATAGTAGGTAGGTATTGTATGCACTTCTATACTGTATTACATTTGAAGGATGTATTTATTTAGATAATATTAATTTAGTTATATATGTGAATTTAGTATTTAAGAGCGTACTTCAGTGAAACGGCAAATAATTTTCAACAGTAGGTGCGACGAAATTTTTCACTAGTCGCCAATCGGAGACAGACAGTCGAGGTGTCCGCACGTCAATTTGTTTTGTCATGGCGTCGGATGAAAATATTCTTAAATCGTGTAAAGATGACTAAAATACTTTACGTATGTACTTAAAAAAGAAAACAAGTCAATGAATGTACTATTATTATTAGTAATATAACAATAAACATAACATTAAATAGACGCATGTTGGATTTTTATGACAAATTATATTTCGTTCGGCACGCGTCATTTTCACAATCCGCGCATCGCCTAGCCACGATTTTTTTTAGATTATACCTCAACTGAAGTATAGCCTTAATAGTTTTATGTCATATTAAAACAAATGGAACAACTATTTAAATGAGAGGTTAATTTTGAACAGCATCATTAAAAGGTTTAATATCAACTGATTTATGTGATGTTCTAGTAACGAGTACTTAATTATCATCTGAGCTCGATAGTTATAATTTATGTTGATATATTTTAACGTAGTTTAATTTTTTTAGGAGTAGTTTTTGTGAATCAATTATTTTGTAAGATATTATTTGTATCCAAGTGTTAATAATGTCTGTATGTGAAACACATGATGGGGTGGTCAAGTGGTAGAAATGAAATCAATAGGCGGCGAAGTGTAGATATTAATGATTGTTATTGTTCTGATCAAATCATATTGCGATAATTATTGTGCCATAAAGCCTATTCCAATACATTCTTTATAAAATTAATCAAGTGAGTCCTTAATAAATTAATTAAGTCGCACCATTAATTTGTATCATAGTATTTTAGAGTTATTTTCTATATTGTCATTATTATTTTTTTATTTTATGTTTTTTTTATAACCAGGGAAAACGAAATAAGGGAAGTTAACCTACTGCCTTCTGTGTGAGGCTGTAAAATGGTTTAATATTGTCGACAAATATGGGATAACCTTAAACACGTGTATGTTATTTTTAATAGTTAAACCTTTGCGTCTTTGCTTCCTCCAAAATTCACTCAAATAACTATTAAAAATAACTAACAATTATAAGTTAAGTCATAAGTTGTATTAATACTTAATCCACAATTATTATTATATATCTTAACTTAACGCACATTTCCAATTCTCAAAACTTTAAACCTTAATTTGGAAAAACAACTTTTTTTGTATTTTTTAAATAAAAAATTATTGAATTTAGTGTAAAAAAATATATCGGAATTACTAATAGGAATATTTTGAATATGTGTATCTACCATTGGAGAGAGTCCAGTCTCCTTTGACATGGAGCCAATATGAAAAGAATAATGTAAAGTGTATTTTAAAAATAATAGTTAAATTATTAGCAAGTGTAAGTACCTAAGTTATAACTAAGATTTTGTGTGATTCGGACGTCGGTTAGTAATTAAGCTACTTAATTGATACCTTAATTTAAAACACAAAAGCTGATTAAACATTTAAATATGTAAAAACCACTAGTGAATGTCATCGTTATTAGATAAAACGTCCGTGTCTTAATTGGTAAGGCACGTCCAATGTACACGGGTTCAAGGCCCGTCGGGCATCGTATTTTTTTCAAAGATTTTTCTAGTAAGTATATCTGATGTGTTTTCAAATTATACATTAATTGCATGAACATTTAAGTATATGGTAAAATTAATTAAAAATTTATTTCAAAATCATTATAATTAATTGAATTAGACAAAATATAAAATTGAAACTCCTTTTTACCACGTTTTTCTTAGCTCGTATTCTTGATTGTCCAGTGGTTGTTTATCCAGTACAAATCTTGCAATTGCTTTCTAACTAACTTCCCGACTAGCTAGACATATGAAACTTTTAGAATATATCAGAACACGGTGCCAGTGCATTATTTTAATACTTTTAGCTATCTTTAGTATAATTGAATTCATTTTCAGTTAATTCTGTTTTGTATGAAAAGTTATTTCAAAGAATAATTCTCTATTATTAATTGGTTGCTAAGGGGGTGGTCCTAGCAACTAAATTATTAAAATATACGTACGTTGCTATGGAAATCAAAATGACATTTCAGTATTCTATATTTGTTTGTTTGTTGCAAAATAGCAAAAAAATGATTTGTTGACAATAATTGCATCGAATCGTCAAGTTTATATGATTCAACGGAAAATTTAAAAACGTGGTATATAAAAAACTCTTTTTATCTTGTAATTATTTATAATAACTATAGCATTATACATCTTACCTGAGATAGTCTTTCTTACCCTTGCTAAAGTACATACCTACCTAATATGAAGTAGGTGTTAAAATAAGTTATTAGTGAGGGGTTGAAAAACAAGGGAAACATCTTTGTATAGCCTAAGAAAATATAGCGTATTTTCGCAAAAGGTTGTAATAACACCGGGGTAGTTAAACAGTATGTGGTTCATTGGATTTAACTATCTGTAATTTGTTTCTATAGAGTATATTAATGAAATCGTAGGGTTATTTCAAGAAACAAACTTTGTATTTTTGGTCTGTTGGCGATTAAGTTCTTAGACACAACCTAACCTGATAACATTTTTAGAAGAAATAAATTAAGAAGTGCCTAGTTAGAGGATATTGGATAGATTTAAGTATTTTGTAGATATTCACAATAGCTACTAAAAAGTTGAGTGACATAGTTACACAAATTTCAGAAATAAGTATTCTTTATTGAACATAATTTTGTCATTTTGTCATTAATAGCAAACCAATCGAACGTGTGACCCATTATAAATATTTAGGTACATGGGTCAATGAGAAATGGGACCAGTCTCAGGAAATAAAAACTAGAATTGAGATCGCAAGGAGCGCCTTTCTCAAAATGAGACGCCTGCTTAGCAATCGAGCTCTTAACCTAGGTCTGAGACTGCGTATGGTACTCGTATGTTGTTAATATGTTCTCTCAATTCTTTTCTATGGTATGGAAGTATGGACGCTAAACCAAGAGATGTCACGGAGACTTGAAGCTTTCGAGATGTCGCTGTGTAGACGCATCCTCAAAATTCCTTGGACTGACCGGGTGACAAATGTTGAAGTTCTCAATCGAATGGGGAAGAACCGAGAAGTTCTACGTAGTATCAAAACCAGGAAACTACAGACCTCGGCCACATTATGAGAAGACAAAAATACAGCATTCCCCAACTTGTCATTCAAGGAAAGATCAATGGAAAACGTGGCAGAGGACGGCGCCGCATTTCGTGGCTTAAGAACCTCCGTGATTGGTACGAGTGCAGCTCCACTGAAGTGTTCCGGGTAGCAGACGATAAAGATGAGATTGCCTTGATGGTGGCTGACCTCCGCTAGGGGATGGCACAATAAGAACAATTGAACATAATATTGCATATCGATTGCATACCCAACACGAAAGACTAGCATTATTTTGATTGTGAAATCTAAAAACCGACGACATATTGGTAACATCGTGCCCGGAAATTTGTACGTACTTATGTAGTTTGCCGTAACCTGAGAAGTACTATCGGAAAAAGATGACCGTAAAAAATATTGAAAGTTCCTTAGCTATATACATATTGTTTTTGATCATGATTCAGTATTTATGTATGAGTCAGAGTATGGACCTAATGGGTTGGCTAACATAATAATAATAAATAACATAATTGGCTAATAAGTGGCTGACCATTTCTCCTAAAAAAATAACAAAAAGCACAACATATTTGGTTTAATCGGGAATGTCTTCCTTCGCTTTAAGGTTACAAAATATTATTGGATGGCTAATTCAAAGTGTTTGTAGATTATTTGTGTGACCTTTTAAATTTGTTTTGATAAATGCCTGTTTTATAAAGATTATTTAGTTGAAAATGTTCCTATGAGGCGGACGAAAGCAGTCCAGATTTATTTATTAAAAATGGAAAAAGCACTAAAGTTTGTTTGCGATCAGACTTTGTTTATTTGAATTTAGGTATGGTAAAAACACACTACCTTTTGATATAAATAATCAATTAAAAATATATACAGGTCAGACAGTTGTACCTCCTTAACTGACCAAATAAAGTAAATTGATAAATTTGCATGTTAAAAATACATTTCCCAATATTCTATAAAATATAACTATGAAAAAATCAATCGAAGTCATGGGACATGCCAAAAACGCAATGTACAAACTTTGGCGAAAATGCCCATTTCCACCATGAATTGACAGTTAACACAAGAAAAGAGACGTTATTTTGATTTAACGTAATTCGACATTCTGTGCATCTAGGCCTTAATCTTACAGATTTTATGATATTTACCGTAAACAAGAAAAACGCTTTCCGCTTCCATTAATATGTACAAGAAAAAAATCGTAATAACAGTAAATCTCACAGCGCATGTCTTTCGGGAATTAACTTGATGAATTATTAACTTCGTGACCGTTTTCTGTCTGCTCAGCAATTAACCCAAATGTAAATATGGTCAATTAACCTTTCTTCGTTAGTATAAATTATTCTCAATGAAGAAACAATTAAAAATATCTTCTCTTAATTGGTCAGTCTGTGAATGATTTAAAATTTACATATTATTGCTTTTGCATGCATCAGGTTAACATTAGTCACTCATAATTTAAAAAAAATCGTTTATAACGGATACGATGTTTTAATTAATTTTCAATTTCAATTATTTTTTAACATATTGTGGACATTACAAATTATAAGTTTAAGACGTAACATGAAACATTATTATTATTATGGTGATACCAACTCAATTGGAGTCAGCATATTGATCGACGATATTAAATATATTACCGGAATTTAAATTTCTTTAATATGCATTTCTGTAGTGGCAAATTATAGTACAATAGGTATTTCCGCGATATCTATATTTAATACAATCGTCAGCTACTCGGATGACAGTAAGTAGCTGACTCGATTAATATACATAAGTAGTTATTTTCTAAATTATAATGGGTAGATATTATTTTGATGTATAAATAGCGAATAATAATTCATCAGAAATATCGCACCGTACAACATCTCATTGTACCGAGATTCGGGCCTCTTAATATTATCATAAGTATTGTAACATAACTACTGTAACATACTATTGTACCAACCATTACGTCGCTAATAAAACTCACTCCTGCATCCACCTTCGACTTCTTTATCATCATCCTCAACACCATGACCTAAGACACGTCCCACAGTTAAGTAGTAACTCAAATCGACCCACATTGGTGACCCCGACGTAAAGACTACAACAGTGATGACCTCCTATACAGTGGCAAGTTCAGCAAGGTGCAAAGGGGATACGAGACCCTACCACATTGATGACACATCGAAACCCTACATTATAGAGAAAAGGGTAATAAAAACGAAAAACGAACATAATATAAACATACAAAAGCAGTAAAAATACAAATAATATACATATATATCAAAGAAGTACACCGAGTTTGCTAAGAAGATCCTATTTTATATATTTTAAATCCAAATGAATAAATACACAAGATTTAAGAATGTAGTATTGGAGGAAATGATACTGGCGAGGTGACCAACTTTTATAACTTTGAACCACAGAACAGAGTAATAAATATAAATCCGATAGGATATAAGTATTCAAATACACTATATTTTGTCGTAGGGTTTTGAATGTGCGAGTATTCTACAAAAAACTAACCATGTATTATAATTATAGACGTGCAAGAGTGTATGTTTCAACCTTCAAATACACCAATGTTGAATAAGTGTCATTGCATAAACCTAGAGCAATTTTCAGTATTCGACGTATGACGTATTCTTGACACGTGTTTAAGTTTATCCCGTATTCTTCCACACTCGAGATCGGTTGCCTGCTTCTCCACATCCATTAGGCGTTTTAGTTCTCATTACTTCTGAGTTGCCTGCTTTAAACCAAGATAATATGCTATCGTGTTTATAAAATAATTTACGCACCTACATATTAAATTCAAGAAAGAATCTCACGTCACTAAATATTTTTTTTTATTATTTTTTCTTCTTTCATCCTCTCGCTCAACAGGCTGTGCAGTTTGTGCACAGCATTGCGGCATAGGGCAAGCTCAAGTTCGTGCCACTTCCCTCGGTCCATCGCCAACTCTCGCAACTCCTGCCATGCCAGACATGCAGTGCATAGATCGCTTTTGTAGCACCGCTGCAGGGTGAAGGAGGGCTGCCTACGGCGACGAAACCCTTGAGTTTTGCTACTCTCTGGCGGCATCCGGAACACATGTCCCAGCCACGTGAACCGCCTCTTCGTGATTATTTTAATCACCAAGGGTTTCCGTGTCCGCGAACTTGAGTATTTGTAACTCAGTCGTACCAATGTATCCTTAAGATTCAGCGGAGATATCTATTCTCATAGCTCAAAATCCGAGACTTTTAAATATTAAAAGATGCCACATCCCAAAGCCATACAGGAGCACAGGTAACACGCACGCGTTGAAAAAACAACATTTGATACTCACATAATACTGTCTGCATTATTTATTACATCGTCTCTGTTCTGGCAGAACACACTAACTGGAGAATACTAGTTTTGAGTAATTTGAATTTGAAGTTGTTAAAATGTTTGAAATGGTCTATCATGTGAGTTTATTAAGTAATCGTAAAAAGGATGACTTTAAAATAGACTGTTTATTTATTAAGAAGGTTTCCAGACGATAAAGTTTGAAATAAGGAACATTTTGGTATAACTAACTCAATATGTCATTTTTGCGAATTAGTATCTTCTGCCAGAACAGTGTTCAAACAATAAAATTTAAAAAAAATTAGCATGTATAACAATTATGGTAAAACTAAGTATGGCGTACGCACAGCAAAATGCACTATTTGCCTTACATTATATCTCCATGTTCGATCCTAAGAGGATCGTATAGCTTCCACAGAGTGGAGGTTTTGTTGCGGACGGATTGTTGTTTTATTTTTACGTACACTGATTCCAAGATTTGAGAAACTGTGCCGAGTACCGCAGAATGACCCATCCCACCAATTGGTATTTTTAGAGCGCCACTATAAAATATCTAGGGGCGAGGGGCGCAGCGATATAAAACAACAGTTTCAAAACCACTGCGACAACTGTATTAATGCATTGTTGCAGATAATATTATGCATATTTTAAGTATATAACTAAAGAAATTTATTTTCTAATTACAAAACATGATTTACAGTTATATAAATTACGATTGCATGAGTTCTGGTATTTTTTATACTATATAATATTTTTATGTATATACTATTTATATTTATTTCCATTGGCATGTTAATACATAAATACAACATTGTTCAATTTAACAATATAATATATATTCAATTCTTAGAATAACAATCCAAGCTTTAATTCGCTGCTGAGGTAGCAAACCATCGATAATCCGAAATAAATAAATACTACAGTAAAATAATTTTATTCATCCACCATCCTACGCTTATTTTGTGTTATTTTTTATAAAAACACTAATATTATACACGACAATAGTAAATCAAACAATTATACAGTGTGTTCATAACATTTTCGACTTACTACGTGGTATATGTATATATATTTTTACAGAACACAGATTTTCGTCTCCATTGCCATCCATGTAATACTTCAACACCACATCTTAAAGACATCAACCTACTTACTTTGGGTATTCTTCTCATCATGAAGCACCTTGGCGATAGGCCTTTATCCTCATCATATCAAGTGTTTCTCTCTACGACGAGTGCCGAATTTGATCCAACTCCCGAGGGCTTCGCGGTCGTCAGGGGCTGGTGTCATAGTGTATGTTTTGGTGATCTGTCACCTGGAACCATCCTCAATGTTCTTCTTCCGATGGCGTAGTGCTGCAGAGCTATCAAGACAGTGTATCGTGCATAGACATACGAAAAATAATCGCATCATGTAACAAAAAATAACTATTATACTGATTCTATATAGATACAATACGTACCTGTTTGAGTGATTATGTTAGTTGATTTTATTATGCTCTGGGGAATATTTTATACCTACTCAATTTGTAAAAAATACATTTTTTAAAATATCATTATAATTTAGGTAATAATAGTTGTATGACCGGTTTGAACTGTTTCGAGGCCCCATTTTAAATCTTCTGACGAATTGATTGTGTCAACTGCTTCAAAGAAAATCGCCGCTGAGTATATATTTTATAGTTTTGTTAAATATTACGTAAAAGTTGATCTATAATCAGCTATTTTATATGAATATTGAATTTAGTAATTTGTAAGTTAATAAAAATTCGTAGTTATTTTGCCTAACACAGGTGCGTAATGTGAATAAAGGGAAATGCTGTATTCATTCGTTTACAAAATTAGTACAATATCAGTATAGAAATAATTGTTCGAAAATTGTTAATTTTTCATTACTTATGTTTGTTTACATATTATTATGATGGGTATAAAATATATTATATACCTACCTGAAAATATCCAAAACTATTTTATTATAAAATACATTTATGATGGTTAACATCACTTTACTATCAGTTATGTATTCTAAACACACTGTACTTATTGAAGCTTGTGTGGTAGCAAAGTATGATCTTCTGGAACGACGGACTTATTGTATTATTGTATCAACAATGCTTCTATTGGAGACATGCGGGTCTAAATTATTTGTAACAAAAGTCCACAAAATGTATTCAATTTAATATTTTTCCCTTTAAATTACACTATTATCATGAATAAATATGGATTCTGTAGAATCATAGAATATTCAATGGGGTATAAGCATTTGTGTACTTTTCTTTAAATCATTATTTAACTATGTAATATTATAATAGGTTCTGCGTTCCTGCTCATAGTGATAAGTAGCGATGCCAACTTTGCATATCTCTGAGTCCAGATCTAGTATTTTTAAATAACTTAAAAAAACGCAACCGGCAGATAACGTTAAATCTAACGTTTTTCTTGAAAATCAATTTTCCGTCGAACCGTCCTACAACCGTGCCAATTGCATGGTAAAAGTTAGCAGATTTTTAATCGATCCTGACTAATCTATAAGACAGAGATGGTGAAACTTTTTCATTACTTAACAATAAGTACATACTTATTTCATTTACTGTTTCGACAGAAAATATTATATTTATCACTGAAGTTGCATTATCTCTCATGCCCTGATATAGGTATAAGACATTAGATTTCATATGACATAGATGGTAATTTTATAATCATGATATGTGCATAAATTTGGTTTATCCTTACCACATAGGTGGGTACGTTTATATTCAGATAGACTATACCCAATATACTACATTTTGAAGCAAGGTTTTCAATGTGTGAGTATCTTACGAAAATGAACCATACGTCATTATATACGTGCATTAGTGTGTGTAGCAACCTTCGAAAATACTAATATTGAATGAGAGTCAGTGCATACGCCGAGAGCAGTTGTCAGAACGAAGGAAAAACTAAGAATGACGTATTCTTGACATGTATTTAAGTTTATCCCATTTTCTTTCACACTCGAGATCGGTTGCCTGTTACTCCACATTCGTTTGGTATTTCAGTTCCCATTAATTCCGTGTTCCCTGGTTTATATAATATATAGGTATAATATATATTAGTATATTGCTATTATCATCTTTCTAAAACTTGTCTCCTAAGCATAATGAATTAAAATATGTCCAATACGACAATGTGTATGTAGTAGTACGTATTTACGCCAGCATACAATGTTAAATATTAATAAATTAATATGAAAGTCAAGGGCACCTCTAGACTACGAACTCTAAACTAAATTAAATTGAATCAAGTGCCAGCCGAAAAGAGACACGAACTTCACGTACTTAATTCAAATTAACGAGAGCAAGTGAGACGGAATTAATTCTCAGATTATATTAGTATTTTTCGTTACAACTGATTTACGCGGATTTTTCATTTTAAACGAAGGATTGTGGAACGCGTCGCGTAGGATTCTAAATTTAAAAATGATCGAAAGCTTCGAATTTAGATTTTTTTTTTGTATTTATTTATTTTGAAACGCATGTTCTAAATTTATATTTTGTCGCTCACCAAAGAATATCGCACGGCAATTAATAATTTCGAATGTTGATGATTTGAATGAGAATTCTAAATTTGAAAAAAATCGTGATGACAGCCAGTTTGAATGGTTTTGATGTAAATTAGGATAATTTAAAATGGCTGATTACCAACCTACTAAGTATTGTATCTGTATTTTAATGGGTTATACTACCTATACCTCATATAATATCAGTAGATTAGAAATATCAAACAAAATTCCACATCATCAATTCAGATAAGTACAGCAGTTTAAATGCTATCAATTCAGTGCTTCCCAAACTTTTCATGAGGCGGCACACCTATCATTTTTTCAAACCGTGAAATTGACATATTTTTATTATATACCGACTTAGCTACTTAAATAATTAAAAATAATCAAATACATCCCTCAGTAAGTAATAAATAATTTTAATATATCAAGAGCAAACATTCAAATCATGATTTGTCACACATTTTCAAAAATTTAAATCATTTTCGATGATTTATAGTGAAACTTATAGGAGGAAAACCACAGTTTTTGTTTAAACAATGTTTTTTCCTGTAAAATATAATAAAGTTGATACATTCAAACAAAACATGAGTATTGACCACAAAATTTTTTCATCATTTTCCAAGCATTTTTATGTGGTAAATCACTTTTTAAATACTTGCTTCCAGGGCTCGAAATGGAACGGAACGCACCGGAGCGTCGCTCCGGCTCGTGAAATTTGTAAAATTATCGCTCCGTTTCGTGGAAAAAATATGTTCACCGTCTGAGCTAGATAGGGCATAGAATAGAAAATCTGACACACTTATTTTCATAAAATACATATATGATTTGATGACTATGTAAATATCTTCAGAAAATTTGTCGAGCGCTCCGGTTCGTAAACTTTTCCATTTCGAGCGCTGCTTGCTTCTCATTCTCATAATATGTACCTAATACAATATTTAAAAAATTAGAAACGTATGAAAATTACACATCGACTTTCATTATAAACAATTAATTAGGTATAAACTTAAATGCTAGGTCATTAATTTTTAGCTTGATTAAGAGAAGCCTGCCTCGTCATTTTTTTTTACTTTTGTCAACAAATTGATTGAAAACAGATTGCGAAAAATGCGATGACACGCCTTACCACTATATGGAAGGATCGGGGAATTTCGATTGCCACAAAAATGATGCTTGTGCAAACATCAGTGTTCTCGATATTTGTATACGGAGTCGAGTCGTGGACCCTGAAGGCAAGGGAATAGAAAGCAATTGATGCCTTTGAGATGTGGTGTTCGGGCCGAATGCTTCGCATTTCTTGGACGGAGCACAGGACGAACCAGTCAATCATCCAGAGACTGCAGGTAAAGGAACGGCTCTCGACGATATGTCTGAGAAGAATTCTGCAGTTTTTTGGACATATTGCCAGGTGCGGACCGGACAACCTGAAGAGACTGGTAGTTTTGAGTAGCCCCCAGGGAAGGCGAAGCAGAGGAAGATCGTCTCCGCGATGGAGTGACCAAGTGAAAGAGCTGACTGGGGGCACCATCCATTCTGCCCTGAGAGTCACGATCCTCTGCCATGAGTGCACGACAAAGAAGGAGTCAACAAATTAATGTTTGGTGCCAAAAAGAAGAAGACTCTTTATTGACTTTTCTCTAATAAATGAAAATCATTTTTTGATTATTAATAAGAATCCAAACAATTAAATATCTCTGAATATTCAAGAACGTTGACCAATTCACAAATCTAGAATGACACAAAATTACAATACATTATTAATCCCCAGAAACACAACAAACCATGACGATTCTTAAGGAAAATTAGAATATAGTTATACAAAATCTCCATCATGTCAATATTTACATACATATCGGAATACCAGGGCTTATTAAAAATAATGAAATGATTCTACATGTAAATAATACAACATTTCAGGATGTTACAATAATCACAACTTTTGACTTTTGTCAGTTCGATTTTTTTACTCGTTAATTGAGAAACTCTTACCTATAGGTATATCTAAATATATTATTGAAAAGAAACGCAGGTTTCCAAACAAACGTTAAAGTAATTAAGAATACTAAGGTGGTATGTAGGTATATGTAATTTTCGCCATTCGTTTAAGAAATAGCAAGTAGTGCCAATTCAATTATTACCTATAATTAGTTAGTTTCTCGGTCGACTGTTTCTCCCGTCATTAATTTTTAAACACGTGTCGACATTATTTTAGGTTGTTTTTGGTTTTTAAATGACTTATAATTTTATTTATAATGACCTAGTTATTATCAAAGTTTAAATAAATTATTAATATATGGTTGGGCCAATAATTATGGTTGCTTTCATCCTTTCTTCCCACCTACCTCAAATCCCTAGTTATTGCCGCTAAGACCAGGCGCCCACTATGAAGTCTTTGGTACGTTTGGCACACCGCAAGGTTATTAAAATCCGCTTCCAGCACCACATTTCAAAAGCGTCTAGTCTCCTTCTCCGCATCACTCATCAATATAAATAAATTCGAGCGGGTCTACAACTATATCTATCTCGGATAACATATTATGTCTATCGACTTTTGACGAGATTGCTCGCGGAACCAAACTGACTTAGAACCCATTTTCGTGCCTGAATACTATCTTCAAAACTCATCACTCCATGTACCTACTACAAAAATAATGAATTATGGATTCTTAACGTATGACAAATGAAAAAAAAAGCTTCAAGTAACCCAACATGACACGGGAAGGTGCATGTTACTAATTAGGTCATATCGGGTTACATATCGGTCGGCAAGGGTACAATCACTGTAAAAATACAGTCAAACAGTTATATCCAAGATGCACCTAAAGACTTAATTACATTGGCAGACGCGCAGACCCAACCCGATCCAATAACCGTCGTGGCCAACGTTTTAACACTATTTGCAATTACACGCAATGATTCAATCGCGTTAGTTCGTGCTTTTGATTAGTTTAAAATAAACATAGTGTTGCTATTATTAAAAATATAGTTTGACCGAAAACTAGATATTTCTTAGATTGGTGACTACACTGAACGTATTTTCGTAAACCTAGCGAGCATCTGTTGAAATTTGCGCGGCCGTTTGACATTTATAGAATTTTTGTATACATATTATTAATTTACATCATAAATAACTGGGCGAGCTTGAATCTCCAAGCCAATCGATTAAGATTAATTGTAGCGAGTATGGATATATTTCAACTGGCGTGTATTAATTTGACGAGGACCGTGTCCTAAGCGCTAGTCCATACATTTTTTTGAGATTTCGCCATCTTGTAGTTGTTGAAATCGAGCAGTAGAATTGAGTAGAATGAACGACCGTTTAAGTGGCTCTCGAGCGGGCGCGTATTCGGCTATTTTCGTACGCTTTCGGTAATCTTCGCTTGCTAATGAATGGATCGCACGACGGAATAATAAAAAAATCTCCACTTTTGTCCCGATCGCTCACCATCTTTGAAAACCATAGAGAATAGAGTTTGACAGTCGTGGCAGACGATCGGGCCAGACGCAATCTGCCAATGTAATTTGAGCTTAACGATTAGGTACTTATTTACTACGTTGAACAAATGTAAGTGACAGCAAATAACTAAGAACTAAAAAGAGTGGAAAGAGATGCCTTCATCCAGCACTAGATTGATCCCGGCTGATGATGGTGATGGTCGGTTTTATTTTGGCCATCATTATAAATTTTCTGAAATGCATCAAAAGATACATTCATTTTAGACATATTTTAAATAACCAAAGAGCAGAAGACGTGAGATAAAATTATATTAATAGGTGATGTTTCTTAAATTCAATGTATCTCTTAGAGAAAAAAAATGAAATAATATACAAAAATTATTACAATAATTGAAATAGAATGACATCATGTAACGTTGTGATTAGGTAACAAAGAAGAAGACATTACATGTATTAAAAAAAAACAATTGTAGTATTCAATACCTGATGATTAAAAATGATCTCAGAAATAAAGAAGTAAACAGGATAAGTACTTAATTATAAAATAATATTTGTTGTGGGTTTTTGAATGTCAAACTTTTCTGCTAATTGAAAAAACCGAACACGTGCTTTGGGATTAAGATAAAGTCGTTCAGAAATATTTTCAAGATGACAGTTTTTTACACAAAATAAATCCGCGTCACACATTATAAGCCAAAACTCAATGTAAATTTGATCAAAAATTCTAAATCGTAATAAATAGTTATTTTAATAAGCATTATGACTAAAGCAATAAATTCCCAATAATAAAGTGTAGGATTCAAGTAATGTCGGATTCGCGCTTGTGGCATCCATTACAACGCGACAGATCTCATAATAATAATTATATGAATGTAGAATAACTACAAAACATTGAGGGCAGACCCTAAAATAGTTTAAACATTAATTTGTACTTATCCAGAATCGCATGTCTCTGAATAAGTAATCTTTTAGCGAGGTTTGGTCGTTTTTACACAATATGTTATTGAAACAAAATTAAATAACCGCCGGAATAATGTAGTCATACGTCGGTTGAATAGTATCTTCAAAAGTGACCTCTTATTGTTTCTTAAACGTTAAGTGTTCAACCAATGTGTGCTACTAACGCTCACGTATGCATGCGAAATAATGTGGACTCCTGATGTAAGAGAAATACAAAAATTACAAGTAGCGCAACGTCGCATGGAAAGGTACATTTTGGGCATAACGCTTAAAGATCACAAAATAAACCAATGGATAAGGAAGCTAAGCAGATGAAATGGTAATGGACTGGACAAATGCCGTCATACAGTAGTACCGAAGAGGCATGAAATGCCCAGATGATCTACCTTACATCCGCTGGATAGACGAACCTATAAAGTTGCGTGGATTTACGTGGCAGAAAAAAATTAGGGACCAAAAAGAAAAGAGAGAGCTAGGGGAGGTATTCATCCAGTAGTGGATTAATCTCGGCCGATGGTGATGATGATGACAGCATTACATCAGGATCTCTAGCCGAATCCAAGGTATCTTAAAAACCCGCCCGATCGACGAACTAATTAATGTCGGTAGATGTAGGTATATGGCAGCTAGGGATTGCAATACCGGTATTCAATTATTTATCGATACCGAGATACCGGTTTGAAAAATCAAAAATACCGGTATTTTCTGTATCAATAAAGTATACCTACTATTTTGCATATTAAATTTAGTGTATTAGATTAATGCTGGGAAAACGCAAATATATTGATTGAAACCAACAAAAGTTAAATAATAATAAAACAAAATCCTTCAAATATACTTATAGAATTGTTGTGATGAATTAAATTTATTCGAAAAAGAAAAAATTCGTGGCAAATATTTCCAATTATTCTATAACAACTATTGATCCAACATTGAATAGTACATCCAAAAAACGTTGAATTCGAAAGAAATTTTCCTGTACCTGGATTTAATAGTATTTATTTTGGAAAAATTAGTAGTTCTAAAATATCATGATCTATACATATTTATAAAGGTCAACATAATAAATGTACGTAGGTACTTTAGGTTGCCATAAAATAGTATTTTCAATAGATTTTAATTGCTATATTTATTGATGGATAGATTTTTTTACTACAATAGGTTTTGACGAATACCGGTATTCAATAAGAAATACCGGTATTGATATATTCATTCGGTATTGCAATCCCTAATGGCAGCGAAGGACTATGGACCAAGAAGATTGAAATAAGCTATGGGGAAGCTTCCAGCAATAGATCGATTTCCGCTGGTAATTAACCCTTAATAAGTTTATAAAATTATTAAGAACACAATTTTATTGCACATATCAACCTTCACTTAACAGTTGATGACTGCATAAAGTATTCTTATTACATAAAATAGTATTCTCTTAAATCTCTCGCTCTAATGTTTTAGAATATAATCATATTTCAGTACATCCATGTGCAGTGGTGTTTAGATTTTTTATATTTATTAATTTATAAAACCATTAGTAAAATTTATGTCGACATTATTATAGTGAAATATTTACGATAAAAAATTATATTGATAATCTCTGTGATCCCAAATTTGTCAAGAATTAGGCATTTTATTATTCAAAAAATGGGGAAGATTTACAGATTTAAAGATAATTCTAAAGATACTGATTATAAGCTATGTCTTTGACCATTCAAATGTGATAAACATTCTACGAATAATGTTTGCTTTATAATAATTATTGACCTAAGAATAAGGTAGTATTTTTTTGAAATACGCCATTTCTATTGGCATTCTCCAGTGGTTAAGCTACAACATACGGCCGTAGCACATAAATTAACAAACGATAAATGAAGTAGGGTGTAAGATCATGTTAACGCGCGTGTTTGAACATGTGACTAACCAAAAAAAATAGTTTAAAACGGTACATGTCGCGTCAACTGGTTAAAGAAATAAAAAATAGGAATGGTTAATGCTTCCCTTTCAAAACACCAATAAAATCATAATATTAAATTATAACAACTGAATATACCTACATGTAATCGTACATATGAATAAGCTTACAGACTGCTTACAGAGCTGCTTACAGACAGACCTGTGAATTCTGAGAAGTTGAACGTAAGATTTGAATTATATCGGTAAATAAGCCGTATTTCACCAAATTAATCTTCTTCTTCTTTGCCCATATCCGCCCCTTAGCTGGAGCATATGGATACCACGTGGCGCCTCCAAGAATCCCTGTCGCTCGCCAGTCTTCTTGCTTCGTTCCAGGTCATCCCGTAGCTCCGCCGTATACACTCTGTAGATTGTATTTAGCGGTCTTCCAGGACGCCGGAATCCGATCGGCTTGAAGAACAGGCAAGCCAGGTTAAAGTTCTCTTCTGGCATCCGCAGCACGTGGCCGAGCCAGGTCCAACGTCGCCTCTTCACTTTCAGCGTGATGAGAGGCTGCTTGGTACGTTCTCTTATCTCCTCATTGCTCCTAAAGTCATACCACCGCACACCCAGTATTCGTCGCAAACATCTGTTTTCGAAGCTCAGTATACGGTTGCTCTGAGCCTTCGTAAGGTGCTATGATTCGCTACCGTAAAGCAGCACTGTCAGAATGCAAGCGTCGAATAGGCGGCATTTGTATCAAATTAATAGCTAGTTTCGAAAATAATAGTTATTTAATAGTGCGATAGATATCATTCTACTTTCCTGAATTACATAATTATTTTTTACTATAATAATGTGGGTACAGTGCGGTACAAGTAAGAAGTGAGTTAGGTTGCAGCTGCGTATTATTCAATTTTAAAATAAAATTAAAACATGAGAATCTCAGACTTGATGAGAAATTATTAGCCGGGAGAGACATTAGTGAGTATTGCAGGTGTACAGAATTTATGGTGCACGAATTAAAACGTACATCATAATATTGTAGTCCTTAAAAAAATTGAAATATTTTTTTTCCAATGTGGAGAAAATGAGTAAGTATCCAAATAATGAATTATTTATATCGACATATTTTTTCTATTAAAAAATGGTTCTTTATTCTTTATTTCCCGTGGTTATTTTTCTATATCTATAAATAAAAAAAAAGAATGTAGGTAATGTAATCGTTATAATATTGTATAATTGTTATAAAATATGGAAAAACAATTTAAATAATAAACAGATTTCAATTACTAAGAGATAAAATAACATGTTGAAAACCCTAATTATCCTGGTTAGGTTTTTAGCACCTTTGATGTTAAATTTTTTTACCAGTAACTTAATACTTTTTGTGTGTTCAAGGACTTTGTCTCTCAACATCTAAAATTGTTAAATATGTACAAATATATATTGGTTCATATTGTATATTATAATCTATTCAAATTCACACAACTACAACATTTATAACAATATTACCATAGTTTAGAAGACACACCACAAAAAATGACATATAGGTTATAAACAGCATTATCCAAATTAACTATTAGTAGGATATCTACTGGATGAATCACATATGAACAAAATGTTGGAAGCGGATACTGAAAAAGTCCATATTTACACAGGGTTATGAAACCAGGAAAGAGAAGAAAGGAAAAAAAGTTTTTAACTAACTTTTAATTGTTATCGTTGTTACGAGTATATAATATATTTTAAATTCATTTTCTATTTCTT
Source organism: Rhyacophila brunnea (assembly GCF_057557595.1). Classification (NCBI taxonomy): domain Eukaryota; kingdom Metazoa; phylum Arthropoda; class Insecta; order Trichoptera; family Rhyacophilidae; genus Rhyacophila; species Rhyacophila brunnea. Next base: position 45,556,142 of record NW_028233361.1, on the reverse strand, counting down.
AATTCTCTGTGCCTTTTCTATCGTCAAGGACTAAAATCAGTAAACTCAGTCAAAGCTCACTTGAGAGCGTGGTGATCTCAGTTTAAAGTATCAGACATTACCAGGCGCAAACAACTGTACAGATGCTTCAAATCAAACGTAGTGCCTCGTGATACGCTCGATTAAGACCGAGTGTGGTGCGGGGCGGGTTTGGTTTGGAGGGCGTGTTTGTGTTATCAGATTTGGTCAAGCATCCAGGGAAGAAAAGTTAGAGGAAAACAACTATTGGCATATTGGAGCGACCAAGTAAGGTTTAGTCACCCAGTAGGTACCTACGTGAATTTATTTTAGAATATTCACGAAGAAATGATCCGAAAAATAAAAAAGACAAGTTTGTGCACGCCTTGTTTATTGCAGAACGAATTCCATTAAGTACGGTCCAAGCCTGTCAATTGATTAATTTAATTGTCACTGATTTCGACAATTACTTTGTACTTGACTGCCTATCCCACAAACTTAGATTATATTCGGCGTCACTGGTATTTCTTAAAATATTTCTTTGTACTTAGGTACATACCTAGTATATTATTAATTAATAATAAGTTGCAGCAGGGGATGGTTGAAGGGGAAAAATGCCATCTTTTTTCAAGTAATTAGGTATTGAGCACTTTACTAAAATAGTAAAAATTTCTGAAAAAAAACTTATGGTAGGTACACTGTTAAAAAATATACATTTTGGTATATTCGGCGCAAAATTATAGTATTATTTATCACTAACCAAGTAAACATATTTTTTTATTTACTAAAATTTAAACGCTCCCATTTCAAATTTCGTAGGTGGGTAGGTAATAAAAATAGTAATTAGGTATGTGATTACAGTTATAACATCTTGCTGCATGCGTATGCTCGAGTAAAAGTGCCATTTTACGCGGTCGCTTATCACTACATAATAATATGTAAATGATGTCTTTATTTAATTAATGTGAAATGTTATTGACTGTACACGAGGTTGGGTACCAACAACTAGAGTTGGGTATTTCCCGAGAAAATCTCAATCTCGAGATTCGGGATTTTCAGAAAAGAATTCTCGGGAATTCTCGTGATATCGGGGAATTTAAAAAAAACCTGTAAAAATCCTAAAAACAAGTGTAAAAACAGGCAAATTCCTAAAAAATAAGATTTTTTTTATTTATGTAAGAAGACAGACAAAATAGAAGTAGGAAAACAAAAATAATTCAAAACATTACTTATTAAAATGGAATTTCAAAAAATACAGGCTTTCAATCGCTGCGTCTGAGAATCGCGTACGCTTTTTACACAAAATTCCCTGATGTTGCAAAAATTGCGCTCATTTTGAGTTGACGTTGGCTTAATCGTGTTAAATGCCCCGATTAGTCTTTGAACGTTTTGTGTTTTCTGTCCACTTTTTTCATAAAGAAACCCGTTTATTCATTTAATATTTGATAATAAAAAAATCCCGAGAAAAGATTCTCGAGATCCGGGATTTCCCGAAATGTTAAAAATTTCAATTCTCGAGATTCGGGATGGAAAATCTCGAAAATTTCTCTAGAATTCCCGAAACCCAACTCTACCAACAACTATAAGTTGTAGTACGGCGAAGGCACGAGTGTCGCGATGCAGTATATCATAGAGTATCAGTATATAGTAGAGTTATCAGTTAAAAAGTGTTGTTTATAACAGTTTGATAATATTTTTACTGATCGGTAAAATAACCCGATTTACTATGTATTACCTAGATAGCTCTATAGTGAAGTATAAATACATTCATAACACAAACACATACATACGCAATATTGACACACAGACATGGTAGTAGGTACCTACTAATTTGAGCATGGTATTTTTCGCAAATTAAATATTTTATTAAAAAATACAGCGTCACAGATTTTTTAATGTATGTATTGAATATTAATCTGATCTTCCTTTGATATCATAAAAATAATTATAATATGCTTACAAAAAATTCACATTAAAAAATGAAATCAATTTCTAGTCTCGTTAAATTTTATCATGCATATTAAATCACTTAGCTTTCAGACACTGGCATTTGGTGTTGTGTGCCAATAATTATTATTATACTATGCACTCTCGTATTGCAATAATTATATAATATATGATAATATCTACTTTAAGTTAATTGAAATATAAAATATTAATAATATTCCTTTAATTTTCGAAGGTGTCAACAGGTGGAGTATAATAATTATTAAAGGTGAGATGAAAATATTGTACCCACCTACGCAAAAATGTGATTACGTTTTTGTTATCATGCCATGCAATAATATAAAATATAATATCATGGTATTGTGGATGAAGAAGTCGAGAGTTGGTGGTTGTTCCGATGGATTGCGGAGCGAGTTTTATTTGCAGCGTAAACAGTCGGCACAAGAGTATGTTACAGTAGTTATGTTACAATACTGATCCGAGGTCCAAGTCTTGATAGAATAAGATGTTGTGCGGAGCGATAACAGAGACTGAGATGCTAACAGACCGGGAAATTATTCGAGTGACAATGAATTATGATCCACTATTTATTTTATTGGCGTACCTACTCACAATCAAAATAATATCTTGAAAAAAATATTTAGGAAATAAATATTATAATTGAGTCAGCTACTCTATAATATGGAGTTTACATAATATTTGGACATGGCTGACTATGTGGGAAAATGGATATTGCGGAAATTATAATTGCAGTAATCTATTTGCTGAGTTTGCCATAATTGGACACTACGGGAAATGGATATTAAGGAATTTATAATTGCGGTCAGATAATTATATCGCCGATCAATTATGTTGACACGGATTGAGTTGTTTATCCCCATATATATACCTATATACGGAAATATACTATAGATATGTGGTACGATCACAGAACAGATTAATAAATAGAATTCCGATAGGCTATACCCCAATAAACTACATTTTGATGCTGGGTTTTGGATGTGTGAGTGTCCTACGAAAATGAACAACACATTATAGACTTGCACATTATATGTATTGCAATCTTCAAATACACGAATATTGAAATTAGTGAAGAGAGTAATCTAAACACGTGTCAATAATACGTCATTCTAAGCTTTTCCTCCGTTCTGATAACTGCTCTCGGTTTGTGCATTGACGCTCATAATATTGGTGTATTTGATGGTTGCAATACACACTATTGCACGTCTATAATGTGTGTTTCGTAGGACACCCACAAACTCTGCTTCAAAATTTAGTGTATTGGAGTATAGCCTATCGGAATTATATTTATTAATCTGTTCTGTGGAATACATATTAATATTATGTACAAAAAAATTGTGTTAAATTTTATATAAGCACTTGTAAATATTTCTATAACTACTGTCTTCTCGCGTAAAATCTAGCAGGCAGAATATTATTATGGGAGTATTGTACTTTACCGCTAGACAATTTGGCATTGTTCCAACTAATAAAGAAATTGCGTTATTAAATATTTCTGAGCATTATTTTCTTTGTGTAAAAATAAAATAATAAAAAAATGAGTTACGAAGTGTCAGTATGAATGAATTGTACTCTAAAATATTGCAGTTGATTCTAAGGAAAGATTATTTTTTACAATAATTCATATATAATTATTTTTATTTATATCACAATCAAGGTTTTTTGTTTCCTTGTGCTAGAATCAAAATACAATGTGTTTCATTCAATATCCCTATAATAGCGACAATACCACTTAGCATTACAAGGGTGACACACTTCAATATTTATGTTTTCTTGTCGAAACAAAACAAAGTGACGGAAGCAATCGTCAGCATTTCCTCAATCAACCTAGATCAATACTGTATATTATGATTTGTTTAATTGCGACAATGTCCCATGTAAACTATGAACTGCATTTTTATAAATAGCAAGGACGATCTATAACTCGCCACTCAGCTCATTACTCGTTGCGAGTCCGGTCACTCGACAGATCCAATCGCCATTCCCTCAAGTCCAGTCTCTTGGAACGATTAATGTCTCGATAACATCGATCTCATCAGTACATCCGCACCTGCGATTATAACATCACCTTATAATCTTTATCATTGCATTTATTTATTCTTGTATCGATAAATAAACTCTCTACTCGAAACTTTCAGGCAACAACGACTTTATCTCCACACTCCCTCATCATCCTCACATCCCTTTAATGATTAGAATAAGATTTTATTTTTATTTTACAATATTACATACCTACGTGTAGAATGAAAACGCAATAAGGATGACAATATGGAGATACGTACCTCTGTAGGTACTATATAAATGTAAGACATATAATAATTATTCTCTGTCTTCTTTTTTTCCATATACCTATGATTCAAGATCATGGCCACCACAAAGGGGGGGCTGACAGGGCTCTAGCCTGGGGGCCCGGGCTCAGGAAGGGCCCGGCATGGCGAGTCGACCAGATAAGTGCTATAAACACACATCACAAATAAAATTCTTTCTAATAGTAAAAAAAGTCGTCTGCGGGCTATTTTTCTTCAATAATGTGATTATTTAAAATTACGTGGTTCTACGATACAATTTTTAATTGTGTATCGTTACTCGACAACTCCATAATTCAAATAGATTTATTAAAATATACCAAAAACACTAAATATAAACATCAACTTTACCCCGTACATGATTTGGAAAACGCTACTGTAGAGCGTCACACTGCCTTTATCTTTAGCGATAGGTAGGGGGCCCGCCAAAGATCCTAGCCTGGGGGCCCGCTTTAAAATGTGGGGCCCATGTTCAAGATGCATCCAAAGATGTTTATCAATGAGAGACTTACTAAACGCCCTCAGCATTCCCCATTTACATACGAGGCTTCGCATGAGGTCGCTTCATTGATCGATATACATTTATCTTATACACAAAACAATAATAATATATATATATATATAATAAGTACATTTTTCAATATCAAAATATCTGTAACTAAGCTCACAACATGTCAAATGAAACTAATTCTGACAGCCAGTTAAAGTCAAACAAAAAACAAATCGAATCCAAAATATCAAACTTTATCTGTCATGAAAATTCAAAATTCGAATTGGCAGGCAACCTAATTTTTACATCAACGATTTGAACAAACAAACTTTGTATTTATTTATAATAAAATGTGTAGGTGTCGGTTAGGGAGCAAGTAGGAAAAGGAAATCAAACAAACATATTTTGACGTCAGAGAAATTATTAATAATATAATATTGACGAGGTACCTACATATTATAAACATTGTCTAAAACATAAAATAAGTTTTCTATTTTATACAGAACCTTCAAATCGATAGGAAAATATTAAAATGGTGTAAGTTAGTAGTGCTTCATAGTGGTTAGGAATTATTTGTGAGGTATAAAGTTATACACACACTTGAACAAGCGTTCAGGTTTTGTGAATTTTTAAAAGCTCGGCTTTATAAATAGAAACTTTACCTGTCATATAAATTATTCGTTGTGTCAAAACATCCTTATCATAAAGATTTTACTGTGGTGAGTAGACACATGGTCAAATGCCCTTGCATACATTTTAATTACCTGGGTTTCGAGACCCTTTTTGAATATTGAACGCGCAAAGGTGTTAACTCGAATACTAATTACCTTCTTAAGACAAGATATAAAATTCAACACAGGAAAAAATGTTTAAAGTTGATTTATGTATTAAAATATTTTGAAGGGAAATAATAAAGATACCTATATACTATAATTAATACGTAGTATTATAGGTTTTCAATATACTTTGAATTGAATATACATAATTTGAAAACATCTCATGCATACATACACTAGAAAAAATCATTTTGTAGAAAAAAGACGACAGCCGACGGGACTTGAACCTGTATCTGCTGGATTCGATTAGCATTTCATCTAACAACAGCTACTAGTTAAAATCCTCATAATAAAGTGTGTATATGCATGAGATGTTTTCAAATTATGTGTACTTACTCAATATTATATAGAATGTTACATTCTCAAATCTTCTGTCTTATTCGTTGAATAAAAAAATGCTTTATTACACTTTAAATTGTCAGCTATTCAAAATAATTATCTATTATAAACGGAATTATTGTTGGAATGGCGCTGAGAGAGAGTAAGCAATACAATATACTTGATGTAAGTGCATTCGAGAAAAGCAATGGTAACAATAAACACATTCACACACCCTTATTCCTACGCTCTAGAATAAATCGTGTTTTCATGGATAAATTGCTCGATTATAATATAATAATTATATTGCATACACCTAATTTTTTTTTAATATAGCAGTTTTTATTAATAAGGCTTGATTGAGCCGATTTTTGGAAACAGTCTCAGATTATTTACAATATAACATATTACTATGTATAAATGAAATCAAAATCATCACCTTAACTTATAGCACAAAAAGAGTACAAAAACAAATTGATAAGGAGACAGACAAGGACACGCGATGTAATAGACGTCGCCAAGCTGTTCAAAATAACAATGGCCTGGACATGTTTCTTGACAAGTGTATAACTGCTGAACAAATGCATAATACCTATAAGGCAGCACAAAAGTAGGGAACGAATATAGTGAACGGGAGCTATGGCAGACCTTCATTCAGCAGTGAATAGACCCGTCTGTTGATAATGATAAATTAAGTTTTTTTTTTAAATACGATCTAATGTGTATGAGTCAGTGGCGAAGGATGGAGGAAGGCTGTTAAAATCCGCCATAAATAGTGCACACTAAACTTTGTCAGTCATATGTATTGTTTTCATTGAAATAAGACAACAATTTATAGATGGCGTTGTTAGTTTTTAAAATTCAATTAAACCATACGAAACCAAGCAATAATAGATAATAGTAAAAAAATACTCGTCTTAGTATAAAATATCTAAAATTATGCAATTAAATCATACATACATTTGGATATTTTATGGATGGAATAATATTTTTAATTTATTATAGTTTGATTTAGGCAGGGCTTAATGAATTTAAAATAATTACAAGATAAAAAGAACTTTTTATATAAATACCACGTTTGTAAATTTTCTGTTGAATCATAATATAAACTTGACAATTCTACGTATTAATAATTTAGGACAAATAAGGCAATTGTCAACAAATATTTTTTTTGAAAATATAGAATACTGATATGTCATTTTGATTTATATATTAATAATTCATTAGACGTATATATTAATAATTTAGTTGCTAGGACCACCCCCTTAGCAACCAATAATAGTGGATTGGATTACGGATTTTTTCCGAAATAACTTTTCATACAAAACAGAATTAACTGAAAATGAATTCAATTCTGCTTAAAGATGGCTAAAAGTATTAAAAGAATGCATTGGCATCGTGTTCTGATATATTCTAAAAGTTTCAAATGTCTAGCTAGTCGGAAATTTAGTTAAAAATCGATTGAAAGATTTGTAATGGACAAACAACCACAGGACAAATAAGAATGTGTAATAAATATTCTTAATCCAACGAAAATAGATAAGTATGAATGAAAAAATGTTCACAATTTTGTCGTATCGCCCAAAGTATACCAAAACTATTATGGTTTGGTTTAGGAAGGGCCTAATTTGATTTTTTAAAACTAACTCTATTTGTAAATTTTATAGTCTTAGTTCAATAAAAACAAATACGTATGACTGACAAAGTTAAAATGTGCACTATTTATGGTGGATCTTAACAGACTACCTCCACCCTTCGCTACTGATATGAGTAGGTATATGTTTTACAATTTTATTTTATTGCAACGTCTTTCTGGAATCTAATGAAATTAGTTACCGGACTGGATAATACCCAACACCTGACGATACTTAATATCTAAAGAGCAAGGTTGTCTTTTTATTGCGCTGATTAGTACCAAAAGTCACCTTAAATTTAATCCAGTCTCACTTTAGAATGAATTTCAATACTTTAAGATTAGTCCAGACTACGGTCAGACAACACGTGCAATATTGCATTGCGTATTCCATAATTCTTTCTAATTATTGTAAATCGAAAATTATAAACTCTAGTAATAAAGTGTAATTTCAAAATTCCCGCGTTTTCGGGACAAACTAAAAAATATAGAAATAGAGATGTTGCTTGTCGCCCGGCCGCAAGATTGCTACCAGAAGAAATGAACCTTTTTAGAAGACAGTCAAATACGCCGTTTTATTTAATCTGTCCAAAACGTAAATTTCTAGTTAAATATAATATAAAATCAAATAAACGGTAATATATTATGTTACATTATGTAAAGTTGTGCCTGCATTCAATAAATAAATTAAATAAATTCAAAGAAAATTGTGTTCACATGGTAAATTGAGTTTTTAGTAGGAAATACCTTTCGATTATCAGACGTTTTTATTAAATTTACCTGAAGACTGTAGAGGGTCGAGTGTAGTCAGTGGTTTCAAAACATTATGTTACTACGTCCCCCTTTAAAAAATATCTAATCTTGACGTGTTATACAATACTTCTCACTCGCACTTATGGTTAGTTTTTGATCAAACCTTGACCTCAAGTAATTATTTTACAGTATCAAACAAAATCAAAAACAATTATTGAAAACAAATAATGCTTATTAAATATTTAAAAAAAATAATCATCCTTGGAGGGTCTCAAACCCGATCATCAGTAGTTTTTATTAAAATTAGAACTAGATTATTAACTCTTTTAAGACTAGAATGTAGAGTGTAGTCAGTGGTTTCAAAACATTATGTTACTACGCTCTCTTTTAAAAAATATCTAATCTTGGCATCTCCCACCCCCTAATTTCATAAAATAATACACATACGTTTTTTAAACGGTCAAACCAATATAAATCCAAAAAAAAAATATGAAAAAACCTAATTTACAGAATAATAAGAAGGGTCTACTATGTATTATAATTTATTTAAAAAATAATTTGTGCTCAATGCGATGGCTGTGTTTGTTTATTTGCACACAGATTATCAAATCTATATTTAATTGAAGATAATGCTACTAAATGTTTGTTTCGATGAAGTATCGTATGATAATTCTATGAATTTTTCCTTTTCAATTGTAAGAAGTCAATTAAATTTATAGTTTATTCATCGACAAATAATAGATACCGTAGTATACCGTTTTATGAACTATGGACTTGGAAACTGAAAACCAGTGGCTACATTGTTAAATTTTTTGCGCCTTCCCTTGCGCATTTCTCAGTTTGGAAATCGCCGGTAGATTATAAAGACTCCACGAATTGTCTTGCTAAAGAAGACCGTTTTCCGTGCATTTGATTGTGCTGGTGAGTGAACGTTTATGTATACAATAATTCTCACTCACACTAAATATCGATAGTTTTTGATCAGGCCTTGACCTCAAGTCATTCTTTTACAGTATCAAACAAAATCAAAAATAATTATTGAAAACAAATAATACATTTAAATATTTAAAAAAATAATAGTGCTTGGAGGGTCTCAAACCCGCATCCACCGTACTCTTACTAATCTGGATATGTACTACTTAACCATATTCCCAAAACTTACGTTTCAATATTTTGAAAAATAATATAAAAATATTGCACGAAATATTGTGTCAAGGTATTGCCTTAGTGTGAGTCCATCTCTAACTTTTAAAGTAATATGCCACAACTGTGTTTATATTACAAGCTTGTCATAAAAGCTCTGATAAGCGATTGAATTACCCGGCTTTTAATGTCTGATGTAAATTTTCTCCAATAATCATTATTATTACTAACATAAATGGATTTGATACCAGACAAAAGTCACCCAAGAAGATTTTCCTTGTAATTTTATCTCCAATAGCTGAGTATCCAATACTTAAATTAAACTTACTTACATAATTACAAGATGTGGTCACTACAAAGGTATAGGAATGACATGTTACTATTAGAAATATATTTTTATCGAACATTACTGAAGAACAGGTATTAATTGTGATCATACTGGTGGTCTATTCGATATAAATAAAAGGATTTCTTAAAAAGATATATGTATATACTTACTTATTATTATAAAATTTAAATAATATAAAATATATTAAAACCATTAATTATTATTCAAAAATCTTTCGTGATCGTCGAACTTTTTAACATTTTAATGATAAAAATATGCATAAATTAATATAATATAATAATAAAAGTCGGGTGTTAAAAAGGAAGGTGCATTTTATAACAAACCATAAGGTTATCTATCAATATAAAAACATATTTATTGCCATTTTTAATATTTTTAGATACATATTGATTGAATAAAATACTTAAAAATATCAGAAAACTGTATTTAGTTGCATGCTTCGTATTCTATTGCTGTTCGCTACACTACAGTGGCAACATTGCTCTCTCTATTCAATAGTTTAATATTTTGTTTATAGTATAATGTATTTCATAAGTTTAATTATCTAAGTAGGAATGTATAAGTAGGTATTACAATTTCCAACTAATAATCACCCAAGTATCGAATCAAAAATTAAACCACTTGTCATTCGCATTTTTACAAAAGAACAGTTTTATTTTTCTGGTAAGCTAAAACTAGACTACTATCACCTCGTTCACTAATATTATATATTTTTTTAATATTCTTTACGATAATTCTGATATTGCTTGATTTGGTTTTAAGTCGACGAGTAGGCTTGCGTAGTCCTGTCTAGATTCGGGTTTTTTTGCATCGTCATCGCAGTGCATGCATAGCATGCGCATTGACTGCCGTAAACCAGTGTCAAAATGGCCATTTTCCATGATGAAAGTGCTAGCGCACGTGATCTAGCTCTATTCAATAGCACGTAAATGTTGCCAACCGAATGATGTAGGTATAATACTAAATTCTACTATACTGCCCTTCTAAGGAAGAAGGCAGTAACTCGCAAAATTTGTGAAATTGAGTTATGAATGCCATCCGTTAGGTAATTTTGAAAGCTATATTATATTATGTTCACTTTAAAATCAGTATTATCACTAAAATACCGTTAAACTCCTTGGTGAAAAAATTGACATCTTCTAAAATAATGCATTTTTTTAGCAAAAGAGCAGTAATTGCACCTATTCATTGCAGTTACTGCTTGTTTATTATTATTTTGTTTGTATTTTAACATCCTATTAATAAAAATTACCACCGTTTTTTATTAATTCACAGTACTAAAGTTTGAGAAAAAACACATTATGTCATTTATCTCGAAAGTGTGTGAGAGTCAGTTACTGCCTTCTTCCTAAAAAAGGCAGTATAATTTTACTCCAAATAAGCCAAAATTTTGTATTACTTAAGTATAGTTTTTTCAAAAAACTATATTTTTGTATTAAAATAAGCATTATAAAAAGACGACAACGCTAGTTCCCCTAAAAAATGAAAACTATTTGACATACGAGTGTAGACAGTTGACGCGATGCGTAACACACTTTCCACATAAAGCATGCGCAAAATTACATGGTATTAAAACCAGAATTTAAAAGTTGAAGTGAAGTGGAGATAAATATTATGCTGTCTAATATGGCTAATAACATGATCTAAAAAAATAGTTAACATATTTTTGCATTGATGATATGCTTCGTCTGGAACAGAAATGGTTGAAAAAATATCCAAACTCAAATAGTAGAATAAGATAAGTTGTGTGTATATGCCTATGAGACACAACGTCGCACAGTGGTGTGTTTGCGCATATTTAACTAAAGTTAAATATTTACCTTGTTAGTCCTAACACGAATGTGTCGCTGCTTAAACACACTTGTATATGCTCATAAGCACTATGTGAGGTGTCATTCATTAGACTATTACAACATTTTTAATGTATTTTCTCACTGCCTGAATAATTCAAAAGCGATAGCTTTTAACGTGACTTTAAATGAAATACTGCAATAATAATTCTAACAGTTTTAAGTTTAATAAAGAAGACGAAACAGGTAAGAGATGAAAGTCATCATCACTATCTAAAATCAATGTACTTTTAAATGAAAATCTCAATTTAATAAGTACATGCTTCATTTCCTCGCAGGGATTCGTCCTTCCACCATCCCATAAGCTCCATCAATTATTTGTCGATAACGGTTTAGAATTCAATTATGTGTCACTGTATGGTGGAATTTAAATATTTTACTAATCGAATTGTCAAAAATAATAGAGCTTTCGTAAGTGATTCTAATTATAATTATCAAAATCCGCTTTTATAATTTTCTTTCGCACACATGTAAATGCAAATCGTCACCTCAATTAATACTACAACTAGATACTCGAAACTTTGATTTGGCAAATATTGGGAAAATGAAATTTAAACTTTACTTGATTAACATAAATCTAGACTATTGTTATTATTATTATTTAAAATAAAAATGGAAAATTGTGCTAGTCTAATTGGAAACAATTAAATAATGTTCAACTGTATGAAAAAATATTGTAGATATATTAAGTATTTTATTTATTTAATGCATTTATGGTTTTAAAGTTAATATTTTCAAACACAAAATTAATACAGTTCCCAGTTTTATCATTTTGTAGAGAAGGAAATAAATGTAGAATCATATCTAATAGCTATATAAAAAAATGTAGAAACAAAATGTAGAATAATTAAATGTACAAAATAAATGTAGAATCATATCCAATCTCAAAAACAGTGATAACCAAGTTATCTAGTTATAGTTTAAATTGAGATGACGAAATGAATGTGATTGACTGCACCTGATTAGAATATTCTCAATGGTGAGTACCTGCCTAATTATGTTCATTGAATCATTACTCGGTGACATGTTGAAAATTCCATGTTGTTTGTCACTTTACATCGAAAATCGATGATTCCGTGTCAAATGTCAAATGTCAGGTGTCAAATGTCAAATTTTAACATTTTTAAGTGGGTACCTATCTTATATTGAAAAGAATTTTTATCGGTTTGTCGCGTCTTTTGTTTTGCAAAATTACTATTTTTATTGTGAGTATTGAATAGAGGTCATTGAGGTATGTATGTATGTTACATTTTTTTTTCAGGTTTCATGAATCAAGAAGTATTATATAGGCAAGCGATTAAAAAAATAATTTCGTTCTTTTTATGCCAGAAATTGAGTAGGTAATTAAGTACCTGCTATAAATAATAATATTTAAATTCAAAATTATTTCTTTTACATAATATTGCAGTGGCGAAGGGTGACTTTTGGGAAGAGGTAAGCTGTAGAGATCAGAGAAAAATAGCACACTTGTAAGGTATACTTACAGGAAATAAGAAGATAATACTTACGATATTAGTACTGATGAATAATAATATGTGCACACTAATGACAACGCCACACTGAATCGTTGAAATTTCAATAGCTCACCGACGGTATAAAATTGAGCGATGAGTTTAAATTATGTATTTTCATAAACATTCATACACGTAACATACGCCCAAAAATATATCATTGGTGGCTTTGAAAAAAGCTGTTGTTGTCATTTTGCCATTCAAAACACTTCAAGATATTTCAGTAGGTAATTAATATAAAGGCTTACTATATGATCATTTGTACTCTAAGTCAATTCGTCTGTTTTTCTGCAGAAATTTTTTTAAAACATCATCATAAAATGTTTGCCCACGTTTTAATTTAATTAATAATTCTTTTTCAATAGCTATAATTGAAAGATTCGATAATCTAGTTTGATTTTGAGTATTTCGACAATATGTGTGGACACGTTTTAGAGTAGAAAAACTCTTTTCTGCCGTCGCTGTCGTGGTCGGTAGCGTTAAAAATAATTTGACTAGTTTATAAGTCTGTGAGAAAGCTTCCACTAGACATTTTTTGTTTTTAAAATATTCGAACAACTCTCTTAAATTTGAATCTTGAAATTCTGGTAAAGAATAAATGACTTTAAGTTCGTTTTTCAATTGACTTGAATCAAAAATACCAGAATAACTGTTTTTCAGGGATTCAAATAGTTTATCTGGAAATTTTCGTTTAAACGATTTAAATAGCGTCGGTTCAAGTAATTCTAAAAAATTTAATTTTTCAAATGAAACAAATCTATCGTTCATTTGCATTAAAATGTTATCGCAAACCTCCTTAAAAATGATTTTAAAATATTGCTCATCATTTAATTCATTTCTGCGACGTTTTTTTGGTGGTTCACAGAGGTTTTTATATTTATTATATAAATTACTAAAACTATTTTGGAAGTCGGTCTCTAACCATTTTTTAAATTCGTTAATTTTTTTAATGGAATAAGAAATGTTTACAGTTCTACTTTGAATAATTTTAAATAAAATATCCGTTCGGGCATAGATTTCGGAGAATATTCCTAAGTAAAAGTTAAATTCAAATTCTTTAAATTTACTATCATAAGCATCTGCAAAGGTTAAAGAATCTTCATCCCATTTAGAAGAATTATTCTGTATTGTCTCGAATGTCGTTATGAAATCAGATCTATTGTCATGTATTACATTAAGTATACGAGAGTGGTAGTGCCACCTGGTCGATGCAACACTTGGAAGACGGCGATCCATTATTTCATTGAGCAATGCACTTCTCTTTGTAGATGTATTAAAAAAACTCACTAATTTATTAATGTGTCCAAAAAATTTTTTACATTCCGCAACATTTTCAACGGATCTAGATAAAACTAAATTTAAAATATGAGCATGGCACGGTACAAATATGGCCATAGAACATTTTTCTCGAACTTTTGATTGAACTCCGTTTAATTCTGAAGACATTACTGCAGCCCCATCATAACTTTGCGCTACCAATTTTTCACTACAATTAAACTTTTCTAATATGGAGAATACATGTGAACTCAAAACAATGGCAGTTCTCTCTGAACTTACGTCTACATAACCTAAAAATCGTTCTTCTACAGAATTATTTGAAACGTATCGCAAAATGGTTGTTAACTGTTCACGGCGACTAATATCTGGTGTTTCATCTATCATTATAGAAACAAAACTAGCTTCTGCAATTTCAGCCTTAATTTCTGAAATAATTACGGATGATATTGACGAAATTAAATCATTCTGAATCTCACCTGATAATCCAGAAAAGGCGCACGAAGATTTTAATGAATTAAAATGTCCTTCAATTACAGAATCGTAAGATGATAAAAATTGAAGAGATTCTATGAAATTTCCACGATTATTTGATGATTCACTTTCATCGTGTGCTCGAAAAGATAATTCTTGTTTACCCAAAAAAATTGTTGTATCTATCAATCTACGCATTATATTAAGATTTCTGTCGACTTTCTCATTGTGTACTCTAGCAATTGCCTTTTGTTGTTTATCAACGGCAAATTCGATTCTAGTTTTACCAAAAGATTCCAGATTTACGATTGAATGTAAATGTTTTTCTGTAGTCACATGTTTTACCACTGAATTTGTCAAATTATTTAAATCACTTATACCAGAATAATTCCACGCAGACTTATCTGTGGCAAATAGCATACATGGCCAACAATATAGTTTATTTAATTGACAACTGCCAGTCAAAAACGAATATTTGTCATATAAATTGTTGTGGAAATGTCTAACATAAGTTTTTTTTGCTGTATGCAAATTTAAATGAACGGTTGATCTTCCAGCTTTGATAATTTCTGATTTTTGGTTAAACGTCAAACTTGAAAATGATATTTTTAAAATTTGATCTGTACTACAGCAATGACCAATTTCAGTTGGAAAACTAGACATTTTTACAAATAATTTGTATTTGAAGCACTGACGAATGACTTAGGGTACAAAAAAAGATAATCTATCCACATTCAGAATACAATAAATCACAGAATTGTCTCACAAAATAAAACTATACCACCATGTTTTGAACAACAATCTGACTGAATTAAAACGATATAAATTATGTTTGTCTATGACTGAACTAATCTAAATAATTATCACGAGATACAATTATTTGTTATTTTTAAAATCAATTAATAATTATATCTGATTGAACCCAATAGACATTATTTTTTTAAATCATCTTATTTATTTATTATTATTTAAAGCGGCAGGCATAGACAATAAACTTTGCAAAAAGAGTTGGAAGGCGGTCACTCGAACGCTTCCAAGACGTGATAAAATTTGTAGACTTGCTCGAAGACATGAGTCATATAAGGTATAGAAAACTATTTTCGATTATGAAGTCAATAATCGACAATCGTCATTCAAAGAAAAACAACAGATGTCGTCACTCGCTTGTAATTTTTTGTTTGATTCTAAACTCGGCTAATTTACATAGTCTACATTCAAATTCACACAATAGATGACTCTTAATATTTTAAAATTTTCTATATATTTTTTTATTGCAATTTGAAATAAATACTTGAAGATATAGTTTTCTTAGAAGGTAGGCTTTAAATAATCGCTTAGTATGGAGCCTTCGCCACTGTAATATTGTATACCTACATGACAAATAATTATAATATGTATATATATTTTTAAATTATTAATACAATGTATTTCCACCATGAATAATTATTGACAGTTAACACAATTATTAAAGAAACAAGTCGTCAGCTGAATGCAGAACTAATCTAACTCACATTTGAAATATTTTACAGAAGTGTTCTTTGAATCATCCTATTTAAGTTATTTATTATTTAGGTATATATACACATTTATGCATCACTATTTCCACCAATAGTCTTACTAAAATATGATGTACTAAGTCTTATTCATTTATCTATACAAATCATAATAATTATATAACTGAAGTAGGTTGTTTCAAAGAACTTCCTTCTGAAACATTTCAAATGTGAGTTAAAATAGTAATCTGATACACAATGAAATTTTACAGTTTAAAAAAAATATCAAATCCAGGCATTCATGCTTGTAATTGAATTAATGAGGGTTATTAAATTTTTTGACCAGTTGAATAAATTTTTGATTATTTTTTTTATTGAATTTTAAAGATTAGGCCTTTCTACATCAAATGGCATTATTCATACATTGGACGCTGAAGACGCACCTGGCGCGTAATGACCAGGCCGATCGATGTAATTAACGTGCATTTTAAAGGTAGTAATTAAAAAGTCATTATCTAGTCAGCAGTGAATGAGTTAACTCATAACATTGACGTTAACGTTCAAATCGTTGAAATTTTGAGTTGTTTCCCTATATAACTAGAGTATAATATATATGCGCGGAAGAGCATTGCAACATTTCCAACGGTTTTGATTTATGACCATATCCAAGTCGAGACGATTTTCCATGTGATAATGGTTGGTTTAATTACTTTCAATAATAAGAATGTGGATATTAAGTCCAAAAAATTAGTACGTTGAAATATTTAAGCACAACAATTGTGCAATAATTATTTATACAGAAAAAAATATAAAAAAAATATATATTTAACCTTCTATCTAGTGTTACCTACCACAGACAATATACTGCGATCAGATAAATTCATTTATATTAAATTTATTCATAATTAATTACAATATCCAAAATATTAAATGCGTCTTTAATCATGGATTAATATTCAAATTAATCAAAACGTTAATATTAATGTTGCTCAACACAATCAACGAAAATAATCATCTCGCAGACACACCTGGTTTTTTTTATACTTGCAACACTCCTAAGACAAAACGAAATAAAATACCCATAGACAGCCAGCAACGTTTCCTTTCGTTTCACCTGATTAATTATCCCACTTAAAATAATGTTTATAATGTCGAGATAGGTCCGAGTAACAAATGGACGGCCATAGAGGAATGCCTGTCTAGTTTGTGGGCAATAATAATGATTATCAAAAAAAATCACCTCTCTGTTGTTATAACCATAGATCATTTTATTACCGTCACCTAGGCTTTTAAAAACTATAGAATAATCGGTTGGTGCCTACATGATAACGAGTTTATATCTAATTACGTTAAAACCAACAAAATGGATTTTTTTTCTTATTAAATTTAGAGGTATCCAATATCTTGCTTGAACAATTTATTATCATGTACATGTGAAGGGTGACTTTTGGAAAGAGGTAGGCTGTGGAGATCTGATAAAAAAGAGCACACTTGTCAGGTATACTTACGAGAATAGTACGATATTTACTACTAATGAATAGGTACACACTAGTAAAAGACAACGACTCACTAATTCAATGAAACTTCAAAAACTCATTGACGACATAAAAATGAGCGATGTGTTTAAATTACGTATTTTTAAAAACATGTATACCCACCAAAAATCATTAGATAAAATTTATTTTTATTTATAAAAACAATCTATACTTACTTATTTATTAATATTCGATTAAACGCCATTGAAATTATTTTTTTAATTATCTTATTATTAATGATTTTGGACAAAGTGCGCAGTCCTGACAACATTATTATGCGCGAATGTTTTAGGCTCTGCGATATGAGCTTACCTTATTTCGTACAAATCAGCAGACTGCTGCGGTTACGAGACGTAAAGTCCATACGAAAAAAAATCAGAATTATTTCACACATAATCGGAGATTTATTTACGTCGAGACGTCGCGGCGTTTATTATTTATTTACAGCGCGCTGTGGTATATTTTTTTAATACCTTTGCAGTTGTTTTGTAAACTGTGTAATACTGTAAGACATTCCTACATATACGACATCTCTCGTTGGCAAAATAAATTATTTTTATAAAACATAAAATAATGAAGTGATTAAGTATATATATATATATGTCAATGTGCAATTTAAAAAAAATTTCTTAAGAAGGTAGGCTTTAAATAATCGCCTAGTATGGAGTCTTCGCCACTGGTACCGCGGAGGGTAGAGGAAGGCTTTTAAGATCCGCCATAATACATATTCTTAATCCAACGGAAACAAATAAGTGTAAATGAAAAAGGGTGCACATTTTTATCGAATCGCCCAAAATATACCAAAACTAAAAACTAACCAACACCATCTACAAATTCTCTTCTTAGTTAATATCAATAAAATCAATAAAAACAAATAAGTATGACTGACAAAGTTTAGTGTGCACTATTTATGTCGCATCCTCACAGCCTTCCTCCACCCTTCACCACTGCTATCCATGTATGTGTATTCAGGCACCACTGTCGTAAATATAGATACCAGTGGTGTGTAGTCTATGATGCTGGATATGAAAGCTTCTCCAGAAATATTCGATACAGTACCTACCTACTATGTCATATTTTTTTATATAGGAATCTTATTGACCGGTTTCATCCACTTTAATAAGACATCGTCAACAGCTGATGAATACCGTCAAACGTGAACAGTCTCTTCAACCATGTCCTTCCGTTAGTTTGAGCATATTATGAACACCACACGGTGCCTCCAATAATCCTTGTCGCTCTATCTTCGTGTGTCTTTCCAGGTCGTGACAGCAACGTGAGCATTTCTATGTGCGATATTATAAACATGAGAGTCAGAAATTAAAACCTTTCAATAGAGGCAAAATAAGAATGAGCTTTGGACAAATTTGTGTGGGAACTTACATAATATTATACTTATGTGTTAATTTTACTAATTAATAGACGTTTATTTCACTTATCTTCTTTAGGCTTTGATCTATTAAACATTCCGATGATATTTTTTTCTTAAAAGAATTGTTTTTATTTTTTATTATTAGTCTATGCTAGACAACACAGTTTAGTAAAACTGTTAATATTCTTTTAACCAGTGAATTAAAATATAAGTATTTAATTATAAAAATTTTCGAACTGACATAATGTTATATTATTTTAATAAAACTGTAATTAATACCTCCGATTTATAAAATAATCACTTGTGAATTATTGCAAAATAATACTCAATGATGATGCTGTGATAGAGAGTTACAAAAAACAATTAGAAAGTCTACCTTCTTTTTGTGTTTATAATGCAGTTTTTTTGTCTTTTCTGAAAAATTTCAAATTTATTAGCTCAACAATATTACATAGGTATATACTCTACTTTTTTCGCATACATAACTATGTATTATTTCATTCAACTGTAATGTATTTGTGCCAGCTGCCAAGAAAATTAACAACTAGAAAATGATTGAAGAAACAAGACATAATATTATATACGTAATACTGTTAAACATAGTTACCATAAAACCTTATTAAATGAAAATAATATGCACGTAGGCATTTAAAGAAACTACATCAGTTAAAAACCATGGGTATTAATTTTATTTGACGGACATATAATATAAATTTAAATAAATAAATAAAAATGTGAATCAGTATATAAAGATAAACGACCATAAAACCAACAAAAATTCCATTTCTCATTTGATTGATGTTAGGTAAACACGATTGAAAATAATGAATTGATTTTATTATGAACAAATTCCAACTTTAGGCTCAGATTTTTCGAGTAAAAATTAAAAAAAAATATCTGTGACAAACCGGTATACTGTCAAAGTTTTAATGGTTGACTATTTTAGTAAATCATTTTTTTTTCAAAAGAATAATTACATGGATATAATATATATAGGTATATATATTAATATAAGAGTAAAGCCATTAAAATCTGTACCAATTTCATTGTCACGAGGCACTACTATTGTAAATAAAATTTGAAAAACTCTGTCTACATAGATAATATAAACTATTTTTTTAAGCTACTATACTAATAATTTAGGTGTCTCACTAATTAAAATAGGTAGAAAAATACTTCTCTCGTGTCCGTCATTTACAACCAGGGTTTTTGGGAGATTTATTGGGCATTAACTATTAAATGGATAAAGTGTGTGCAAAATAGAAGGGTGCCTATGGATTTTTGGTCTGCCCGAATCCACTCATTTAAATTTTATTCTTTCGAAATTCACTGAAAATAGATAAAATGCTTGTAAATGAACACCGTTTAAGGACAGAGCGACTATGCAGACTTTCAGTGATACAGTACGAGAAGCTGCCATCTGAGGGCATGTAGGACTTCACTGTTTGGAGGACAATACATCGAACACTAACCGAAGCAACCAGGACCAAGGATAATATGAAGAAGTAGAGATATGTACTCTAGTGATCTTTTAAACTACGAATGTGTCCTCTCATTCCAACCAACTGCACCATCGATGATATGGTTGAATCCAATGACGCGACCATCATGATGGCCAAATCATGATTGGAAAGAGTTCAGGCCGCAGAAAAAGTGAATAAATAGAATTCCGATAGGCTATACCTCAATACACTAAATTTTTAATCAGGCTTTTGAATGTATGAGTATCCTACAAAAATGAACCACACATTATAGACGTAAAATAGTGTGTTACAACTTTCAAAAACACCGATATTGAATAACCGTCAGTGCATAAACCGAGACCAGTTGTCAGACGAAGGAAAAGCGTATTCTTGATACGTGTTTAACTTTATCACATATTCTTCCACACTCGAGATTGGTTGCCTGTTACTCCACACCCATTAGGTATTTCAGTTCCTATTATTTTTGAGTTCCCTGGTCCAGACACATCTTTCACATAGACACGACGGAAGATTTATATATTAGTTATTACATAATATAGTATTTACTACCAAATCAATTCAATATACATCGCAATAGGAGTGATTTTATAGGTTATTGTCAGATGTATATTAGACCAATAAAATTATGGTCATGCCCATTTATATTCTTTTACAATTTTGTTCCATGTACTTACAATAAAAAAAATCGCATGCGGCGCATTTTTTTGTTTGCTATAATCAATTTCTATAGTTGGGCTTTCGAAATAGTGTCTTATTAGTATAGTATTCCTTCATAGGGAAAAGGTTATCTAGCAAGGTATATATCAATGTTTCTGGGAGACTCTCTTAAAACCAATTCTAGATTATTATACGTAAAATTTAAGAATGTTGAGAGGTAGTATAGGGTGGAGGGAAAGCATGTGAAAAGTATGTGGGTGATGATGATGATAACATTGATTACAACTACTAAAAAGAAAAATCTGGTTTGCGGCATTGTACTTCTGGGATATGGAAAGAATATTCCGGTTTAAATTGGAGAGTGAATATTTAATGACGATATATCTTGACATTTATGAATGGATTTGTGAAGATCTGTTGGACTGTAGGTGAATTTTAGTGTTTTAATTTATGTACCTGGAAGGTGTTTGCTGCCATCTATTTATACGTGTGTGGTAAAACGTTTGCTTGTTAATAAACATTCTTTATATCAGAGGTTATACAACTATATTGTAAGCTGGCTTTTGCTTTACAAGGATTTTTTGCCGGACATATGAATGAATGAATTATATTTTACAATGTTGTTCAAATTTGTGTAGCATTAATTGGCATACTATAAATTTTAATAAAACAAATATTAATGATTCTAGATGTAACTTTGTTTTAAATTTAATATAAAATTATGTAGACATATTATATTTTTAATGCTTTTATCATTTTTATTACTGAGTTTATATAAAATTGTCGTCTAAATACTCGTATTAATAAATTGTATCTAAATGTTTGTATATTTTAGTTAAGTCTAGTTGATCATCTGAAAAAAAACACTTTTTCAAATCCCATGTGGTCCACAATTATTTTAGAAACGTTAAGGCAAATTAAAAGTATATATTTCTATCTACATTGAAAATATACCATCTAAGATATAAAGCCACCGAAACTAGTCTAAGTTGCAATAAAATTATCTGAATTTAATAGGGTTGGTGCATAATATTATTGTTATTTTATAAGATTAATTTATTAATAATGTATATTTTTCATAATAGGTACCGCTATTATAATACCATTGTTCATGGATAAAAAAAATTGGCAATAAAGAGTAAACAGAGACTAACCGTAGACTATAACTATTCGTAGGTATTATTTCAATAATTTATTTATGTATGTACATATTATATTAAATAATATAGTTTAATTCCACCAATAATAATCATTGAAGTAATTAAGTAATTGCATCATTACATCAAATAAGTCGCAATGCCTCTGACGTCAAGAAATTAATCATTAGATAACAAATAACAGCATTTTAATGAGGCATACAAGAATAATATTTGACATTCTCACTATTTCCTTCCAAAAATAATAATCTGCATTTGACACCATTGAATCGATTAAGACTCTTATATACTTCTTTCTGTGCCATATCCGTTATCTATTTTTGATTTCCCCTTGTCTCGCCGATCTTAATAGAGATGGAGTACTAGAGCGGAATGCAGAAACATTTTTCATAACTAAAATTTCCTTAGCAGAAAACACTATGCAGAAACATTGTCCTTAGTTAAGATCATTTCTATTGAAAATAATATCATATTTAAAAATTCTCTTTCCTATAGTTTAGGTAAATTATTTTATAATTGTTAAACGATGACAAAAATGTGACAACTGCATTTTATAAATGCAATAACTATAAATACATATTAATATTTAATTATAATACTCTTATGTTTCCGTTATAAGTCATTATACGTGATTCCACAGGCACCGCAAGATATTTTATTAACATGGTAACACTGGCGTCAAGTGTCATTCTATCACCTGGCATCTTGTATTTCTGCGGGCTGGCGTATAAAAGTAAAATAATATTCTGCAAGTATACGCCAAACGAATTAACACTATCAATATCCATATTGAGATACATTGTTAAATGAATTTGAGTGTATGGACTGTTTTATAGATATGCGAATTTATTTTGACAGCAGCTATCAGTGGTAAATGGTAATACAGAAGGGGGCATATTCATAACAAAAGTATTCTATGGTTAAGGATTCCTTAACTCTATACTCAGGATTGTCTATAGTTAAGTCATGCTTTTCGGCGACTTATCCTTAGGACCAAAACCTTAGATTGTGGAATCCGCTCTTAAACTCAAACCAGTCTCTAGGATTCTTGAACTAGGACGAATTTCTTGTGCTTATATTATCCTCCCTTGAATAATAAGATTCAGGAGTTGATATCAACAAAGTTTGTTAATTTCACATCTTGAATCCAATATCATGTTTCCCAAAATGTCCCTTCACACACGTGAAATTTATAGAAAGTAGATTGAGATACCAATAATTACTACTTTATTTTGTTGTATAATAATTTGATAGTTCATTATTTTATCTACCCTAAAAATACTGAGTACTTGCGAACATATTTTTTTATAACATTTACTGCTCAGATAATATTGTGTGCATACAAACTATAAAAATAGAGAGAATGTTGATTATGATAGGGTTCTTGGTAATTAATACTGTGTTATTCGCTGGATCGATGAAACGATAAAGTTCTGCGGAAGTACGTGGCAACGCAACGCACAGGATCGAGAGAAGTAGAAGCAACTTGAAGAGGCCTTCATCCAGCAGTGGATACATTCAGGCTGATGATGATGATGATTAATTGAAACACTGTGGCTTTCAACCAAGAATAAAATTAATTGGTTAGTTAGTTGACCTGGCGCTACAGACAATTCAGGTCTATAGCTGACTGCACAACAATACTCCAGGAATCTCTATCCCTCTAGCAGTGATGAAAACTCCATATTAGGCGATTATTTAAAGCCTACCTTCTAAAGAAAATAATTTTTAATTACGTATTGACGTACCTATATACCTAATCACTCAAATCCACTGACATCTGTCGAATATGTAGGAAAGTAGGAATGTATTATAAAGAAAGGTTTTTAAACAACAGCGCGACATTTTCTTTAAGAATTTTGTCTAATTATTTGCCAAGAATAGTGATGTTTTTTTTATGAACTTTATGTCACGCAACCTCAAGATGTCTGGAGCAGTCTATACAAATGATAGGCGCCAATGCGTAAGCCTAAAATCTTTGCGTATAATATATTAATACAATAATAATTAGATAATTTAGAAAAATAATTTCTATGGCATTCAATCACATATAAATAAAATTTTGATTAAAATAATTATTTTATGTGTATTTATATGAATGTTTAATTTAAACTCATCGCTCAATTTTAGGTCGCACAGTGAGTTATTGAAACTGTATCAAGCACATTCGTCAGTAGTAATATTGTATTATATTCGTAATTCCCTTAAATATACCTGATAAGTGTGTTATTTTCTCTGATCTCCACAGCCTAACACGTTTCAAAAGTCACCCTTCGCCACTGCCCTCTAGTCAGTCATACTCACCCTCTCTGCGTCGCTCTCGAAGAATAAAATTAGAAGATAAAAAACATTGTACATTGAATAATAAATTAATAATTTAAAAATAATCAAGCTTCTTTTAAAATACAGTTGTAAGTATTCTGTTTTAGGTGAAATAATAATCAGTGCTTAAAGTGTGGGCAATAATTACTTTCGGAGATGTCTCTCGTTCGATGTCGCCCGCGATCGACCATTATGGTCGCTAATTTATCGACCGCACGGATCTGATATTAAAATATCTTCATAATGCCCCGCCTAAGTTACGACCGATCGCCTCTCAATGTATCGTGTTTAACGGCGCGAAAGGAATCTCATTTACGACTGCACTAAATCACTGTGCCATCTAAATAATAACGATTGAGAACCACTTGGTTTTATGCTGAGAAATTGGAATAAAAACATCAATTAATTCATTCCTACTACGTACCTACACTTATGAATTAACTTATTACTTGGGGACTATTAAAAACACCCCCGTAAACGACTGTATTATACGTAAACGGTATTATCTCTTTCCCTTTCACCTTGTCAAGCCAAAGCATTGGGGCATAGAGCAAGCATAAGTTCACACTACTTCCCTTGGTCCATCACCAACTCCCGTGTCTCCCGCCATGCCAGACCTGCAGCGCGTAGATTACTTTTGTAGGATGAGGGAGCGCCGGCCACGGCGATGAAACCCTTGAAGCTGTGCCACAAGGGTACGAAGTGTCGCACTCTCTGGCGACATCCGGAACACATGTTCCAGCCATGGTATGGTGGGTACGGTATTATACTAAATTATTTAATGCATTCTAACTACATTGTAATAAGCGTAAATATTTCAAATTCATTTTTCAAACCATTATCGTAATTTATTGTAAACAAACCATTGTTGTAATATATTTTGTCAACACATTTACAACAAAACAGAATACTAAAATAAAAACACAAAACCCAGTTGCCATGGACCTTAGGAATTGAAGTTAGTTTCGGTGTATTACTTAATGACGATTAGGCAAGACAGGCCATAGGCCAAAATGTCTTCAAATATTACCTATACTGATATACACGTTTAATTTATATGACAAACTTTTAATTATTGAACATATTATATTATTATTCTTTAACACGTGTTTAAGTTTACACTCGAGAATTAAGCCTACTTAGAGCATCACCTAGAAGGCAACACCTTTTCTTTATTTTTGTATTCCATGATGTCTACTTAAGTATTGATATTATATATATCCATAATGAAAGAGGAAAATAATGGTACTATTTGAATAGGTAAATCACTATACAGTGGCACCATGACTACGGCAAAAGTAATTCGTAATTGTATGAGTAAAACATATATGACTGTCGCAAAAAATCGCCCACAGTGCCACTATATAATGATGTAACTATACAAAGCGTCATATTTGTCTTATTTTATGCACTGCATGTTCTCTATTATTGATGATCGTGATCTTCCATGTCACATCCGTTACCAAGTTCTGTCTTATCTTAAGATGCGATTTTTTTAGTTTTTACAGTGGATTTTTAATAAAACCTACACATTTTGTCAATATTCAGTTAATACATCGCTTATATTAATTTTGTAAGTACATACCTCAAACTAATAAATAATAGAATACCTATATATTTTGTCATTATTCGTCCATATGTTTAAAACTATCTACGACATGTATATTTTTTGTGCGAGTTTACATAAATAATACATAATAATAAAATTAACTGAAATTATTATTATAGTACAATATACTTTTTAGCTTAAAATCATGTTTTCCACTTCTTCGTTATCTCCAATTAGAGTCAGAATAAATTATTCTCTAAAAAAAGAGCTTCTTAAACCTTGTTCTTCTGAAAGCACACAAGAATATTTTCAGTACTACCTACTACACAGAAAGCATTTTTTTTACTAATTATTAAGAAGAAAAACGAAACAAAATATGCTTCGTAGATTTAGTCTTAAAGACTTTGTCTCAACGTTAAAACGAAAAGATTGGATATTTTTCAGAAATTGCAAAACAGAAAATGTCAGTACTTTTAATTTTTTTTGTATTGACATTAAACGCAAAATAGTTTTTTTACAAAATGGTAATATTATTAATTAGGAATTAAAGTAATTGTACATACTTAATTATTATTTAATTATTCTCAATTCTGTGGTTGCAGGGTAAATTTTTTACGCCGCCTTTTTACGAAATTAAAATTTTAATGCCAATATAATGTTTGAGGCTTTCACGGTTGTTTTTTTTTATCGTAGTAGATTTTTGGGTTTCCACCGTGTATCCTTCTTCCTTCTTTTCTCGACGTTTCGGGCTAGTTGCAGAGGCCATTATCAAGAGATCGAGTAAAGAATGAAGAAGGACACACGATGGAAACCCAAAAATTTACTACGATTGAATGGCAATGTGTAAAAAAATTTGGTATTTTTTTGTGTATCATAGATTTTGTCACAAGCTAAATAAATAGATATTTTAATTTTTGAAAATAGCTTGTATTGAGAAAATAATATTTAACATTTTTATAATTTTAAAGATAAAATTATTACTTATACAAAATATTGAATATAACACAATATCAAAAACTTAATTATACATAAATAATATAAAAAAAATAAAACATTGGTCAAAATCTGATGTACAACGACGTATATTTGTTTTCAAGATTTTTTTAGTGAATGTTTTCAATTAATTATGTATGTTCCTAATGATACTATGTTTGACGTTTATTATGAAATACTGCACGTGTGTTAGGGAGTATTCTTTAAATGATTATTAAACCCTTCAGACTTTTCTAATATTGAGCACCACTTAACTTACTTAATATGACAAACCGGAGTAAAGAATAAGTATTATCTTTTATCTTAGGTCATAAAATTATTCAAATGTTTTTACATGATCATAGCTTAAAATCAGTTTTTTTTTAAATAAAAATAAAATACACCAATGACACTGGTTAATAGTATTGGTGTACATTTATTACTAATTAAATTGAGGATATCACACATGAATGTTTATTTAAATAAGGATTATATTATCCCAGATTTTTTTCTAGCACTTTTATTGAGGAAACCGGGCATTAAATTTGATTTGTTTGTTAGATGGTGTTATTCTAATTTTTTTATTCATTCAGAATATAAAATAAAATTAATGGCCTAACTCGTTCCTAGTAGGGGTGGCCTAACAGATGTAATTTGCTATCGATATTGAATCGATACTGGTAAAGTATTGAATAGAAAGATTTTGTCGGAGACACCACTTTAGACCTCTCCCTCGTGGCCCTCGTAGCAAAGTGCGTAAGGCGCTAATCTTTCATCCGGTGGCTTTGGGTTCGATTCTCGGCGAAGTCACAATATATTTATGTATGTGATTTTTTCAAAGCCTGGATGCTTGTGATTCTACCTTTTCTATTACTAACTACTATTTCACTACACTACTTCCCATGCCCCTCATAAGGGGGGATTAACAGGGTTCTAGCCTGCTGTGCATATATGACGGGTGGTGGTGGGCACTTTAATTTAGCATGTGGGCTCGGTGTGGTAATAGAAAAAAATCGGTATTTGACAAATCAAATTTTGTTTTATAATTATTTTTAGTGTATTTCCTGACTGATAAAAATAGCTAAACGAAACAAAAGGGGGTCGCGATCAATGGTACATATTTTGATTCCGACTGCTGACAATTCAAGTGGATTTATTTTAAAACACCAAAAATGCTTAAAGATACACACATGGAATATATTTTATGTACCTATATATTTCAGGGCAAAGTAAAGACTGCCCCCAATAAGCTCTTTCACGTGATCAGCACGTCGACGCTATTCCTCTGCTTCGTCTTCCCTAGAGACTACCAATGACCAATAATATCTTCAGGATATCCGGTCTGTACCGAAAAATATGTCCAAAAAACTGCAGAATGCATTTCAAACATACTGTCAAGAGCTATTCGTTTATCTGTAGTCTCTGAATGTTTGACACTTTTCCCTGAGAGAAGATTGAGTTACCGGTAACTACCAAGCAAATATGTATTTTTTTATGTATATACTCGTATTTAAGTAGAAGAATCTCAAATTCATTATCATGGTAAACATGTCTATTAAAAATCGTGAACAAATATAGGTATATAAATTCTGTATATACGGATATATAGATTCTACTTGACGTTTTGAGTTTATTAAATATTCATCGTCCTCTAAGCTATACACTTTCATATAAAAAATAATAATTTCAATATTTTATATAAGTACCTATATATGTATAATTTATTGTAGGTAATACACAATGACTTTAAATGAAAATTAAAAATTACTCAGGTCAGCATCCCCGGTCAAAATCAAACTACCGATACCGATATTAAAGTGAAACAAAAGTATCTAAGTAACGGTCAAAAAGAATATTTCAATACTTTTTCGACATCCCTAGTTATTAGTTAACGGCTCAAAGCTAGAGGTCCAGGTGTTTCATTCAATAACTGTTGGTCTACTATAAAACATACCTTACTATTCAAGATAACATTCATAGAAGTTTTACGCGTGGAGCAACTTTATTTGATTCATAAAATAGAATACTAAATGTTAGACATAATATGGTTAGTTGTAATGAAAGTAGGTATATTATGTTTCGAATTATTGCAACCATTAAATAATAATTAGTCCTCGAATCTGTTCCTCAATTTTTACGAAAATATTTTGTCATTGTATCGTAATAGACTGTGCTTTTGCTTTAATATATCAATATATTATTTAAGTAATTGTAAGTATTAAAATAAGAAAAAGAGATAAAATAAAAAAAATCCCTAAGTCTTCTTCTACATTGAAAACTCGATGAAAACCGAAAATCAAAATAATTTCAAGAGATGCAGATGACTCATTATGTATTTCAGTTCCCATTAATTCTGTGTTCCCTGGGTGCGATCTATGACAAACCATCTCGCAATCAACACGTTTTAACTGCTTGGTCTATGTTATGCGTAATTTATATAATATTATGTATCATCTATGTTTTTCCTATGGGACTTTCTGCTATCAGACAACGTGAAAATGCACTTGCATTAATTTTGTATAAGTAGGTAACTATGAATATTTATTTGGTAACATAATTATCTAATAATATCTTCTCGCCATACAAGTTAAATAGAGTAAACTTTCATCAGTATCACTTTCATATATTATTAGATATTTTATTATATCTCCATAGAAGTTTTTTTTCTACATCTTTGTGTAATTGGAAAAATCAATAAAAGCACTGATTATTCATAACGTCTCATTATAATATCAAATTTCTGTACGAAAAGTTTTATTTATCCTGTTTTAGTAAAAACTTCGCCATAAAACATCGTGTAAAACATTAATATTAGCGAAATCGGCCATGTTTGACATCTCGCCGTGGACTTAATATAGAAGTAAAGTCATAAAAAACTGAACACATGCTGAGCTGCATGGCATGCGTAAACTACTCCACTATACAATGTTGCATTCTTCGTGGCGATAACGCCATTAACTATAGTATCAAAACTATAGAATATTAATTGTTTGGTGTGATCGAGAAGTTTTTCGTAACTAAGTTAAGGTTATATACCAAATATACCTCAGTTGAGGCATGGCCTAAAAAGATCGTGACTAGGCGATGCGCGGATTGCGGGTCGCGAGTGCAAATGACGCATGCCGAACGAAATATAATTTGTCATATAAATCCAACATGCGTCCATTTAATATTCTGTTTATTGTTCTATTAGTAACAATAATAATATATTCATTGACATGTTTTCTTTTTCAAATAAATGGGTAACGTTTTTAGTCATCTTTACACGATTTAAGAATTAATAGCCCCGTCGCCATCACGAAACAAATTGACGTATTGACACTTCGACGTTCGCTCTCCGAATGCCAGCGAGTCCAAAATTTCGTCGCGCCTATAGTTGAAAATTATTTGTCGTTTCACTGATGTATCGTCTTAAGTGAGTATCGAGTGTAGTTGCTAATTAGGTATAAGTCACGATGAGTTTCAATTAGAATTAGAGGCCGTGTTCTAAATATCTCGTCTCGAGATTTATCGAGAAATCAAGACATTGTCACGTGGTTAACACAATCGTGCTCAAAATAAGCCTGGCATGTGGCCATTAGATACATATATATTCACTGCTGACCAGTTAATTACCACATTTAATTATCATGCTAATTGCTACACGCCAGGCGTGTCTTGAGCATTGACCGAGTTGTGGTAAGAAACTGGTCAGCAGTGACTGTGTTAAGTAAGCTACTGTCCGAAACCGAAATTTCTCGGTAACAAAAAAAGCTCTCGACGTAAATCTGAAATAAATTTATCGGTAAAAAATTTGGTCGGAACAAATTTCAAAAAAATCAGCAAAAATATATTGTAATTTCGTAATCTTAAGTTAATCTCGAGAAATCAAAAAACTGAACTTGAATTTTCGAGAAAACAAACTTTCTTGATTTCGGGAAATGAAAAAAATTGAGAAATCATAGTCTCTAGTTGTGAATAAGTAGGTTGGTACCTAGATAAAGGTTTGGCGGACTTAATTACCTACGTACTTACATAGAATTTGTGCAGCAAAAAATATGTTGTACCTACCTATCTACCGAAATTAAAATTATTTCATATAGATATTTAAAAAAACAAATTACGCCTAAAATAATTAATCGGACATTTATTATGTAACAGCTATATCACACGTGTAATCGTGAGTGAAGATACACTTTGGCACTGTCACCCGATCGTAGTAACAACATAATTAACCTATTATTTTGTTTTATTATTAAACTAAATTATTAAAAGTATCAAAAATAACGACACCAAACCAAGTTATGATGTTATTAACAGCGAATAGATGGAACTGGTCACTATAAATATTTAGGAGCATTGGTTAATGGTAAATGGGACCAATATCAGGAAATAAATAGAACCATCGATATAGGAAGAAGTGTCTTTCTTAAAATGAGACGCCTCCTTAGCAATTGATACCTTAACCTAGATCTGAGACTGCATCACAGCCCCCATATCCTGAAGCGGGCCCCCAGGCTAGAATCTTTGGCGGGGCCCCCTACCTATCGCTAAAGGTAAAGGCAGTGTGACTATCTACAGTTGTGTATTCCAAATAGTGTTCGAGGTAAAAATTAGGGTATTTTTAGCGATTTTTTTTATTTCTAATACACCCACTTGAATTATGGAGTTATCGAATATTAACAAACAATAATCAATATGCTTTTAATTTTGTTTTAAGTGAAATAGCGCCGCAGGCGACCTTTTTTACCATTAGTGAAATTTTGTGATGTGTGTTTATCTCACTTGGCTGGTCAATTTGCCAGGCCGGGCCCCCCTTAATCCAGGGCCCCCAGGCTGGAGCCCTGTCAGCCCCCCCTTGTGGGGGCCATGGACTGCATATTATGACGATTCTACATTTTGTGGCTTAAGAACCTTCGTACCTACTTGGTAGTAGATGATAGAGCAAAGATCGCCTTTGTGGTGCTCGACCTTTGCTAGGGATGTCACAGTGAGAAGAAATGTAATAATTTCAAATCAAAGCATGAACATTATGGTTGGTTTGTACAAAAAACGAAAGACTCGGTTTGGTTTGACAAGATAGATTTGCACTTTTGCACTTTGCCATACGAGTTAAAAAATATATTAAAAATAAACAAAATATTTCAAAACGAGTTAAGTATCTCTTTTTGTTTCATTACCTGCCTTATCTTCAACACGTAGCAGTATTCTCATAACAATATATTTTTTTCTTAATCACACTGATTTATCAAAACAAGGCAAAAAAAAACATTATTTATTCACAGAAAGAGGTGTGCTCATTTGGGAGTGGCTGAGCGGTAAAATTTCGCGTTACTCATTAAAATTGCAATCGTATCGTTAAACGTTTCTATTTTTATTGTTTTTTGTTTTTATTTAAACAGCAAGTACTTACATATATATTATATACATAAATGTGTGTGTGTATATATATACACGTGTTTTTGAGTGATTTTGCCATTCAGATTGCTTTCGTTTGTTCACCGTCTTCGCAAAATTTGTGTATTATACAATATGTCTGAAATTACTACCTAACTAATAGTTTCCTCCAAATCAACCCGCCGCGCACCACACTCGGCCTTAATCAAGTATGTAGATCACGAGGTCCTACATTTTGGCGTGAAGCATCAACAGTTGTTTACGCCTGGGAATGTCTCAGTAGCAGATGACCAAGACTGAGGTCGCAACGCACTCAAGCGTCGTATTTACGTAAAGTGATTAATAATATTATAATATGCACCTATTAGTTTGTCGGTTATGCTTGTAAGATATTACACACTTCCTTCAAGGCAGTGAAAAAAGTGAACAAATCGGCTTAACACGATTATGAATTAAAAATAAGCGATTCTATTACGGCCCTGAAGCTTCAAGCTAAACCTACTTGAACATTTCACCATTTTGCCCTGAGATAATTTCTAGAAAAAATGCAGGTCGGCAGTGCCAAAATTTTTGGGTGTACCTTAGTCCTGCAATATAAAATATTTTGATTAAAATCACATTTATACTCTAAAATAATTTGTGACACTATTACGGGAGTATCATACCTGGGTGGTTCACCATAATTATGAATCAATTCCATCAAAATGGATCCTGAGATAGTTGGACCTAAAGTTAAAACTCCTTTTGTAAAATTCAGGAATGTTTTCACTGTATATATTTTGATAGTACATGGATCAATATAAATAAATACCTAGTCGAAACATAAAGTATATTCAGTCTTTATTAATATTAACAAAGTATTAATGTTAGTAAATACCTTTTTATACTGCTAAAGGAACTGTCAAAACGGTCATGATTCACATTCAATTTGATGTCTTATCAATACAAGTATTGCCATTTATTGTTTTTGAGAGATTAGAGTTTTAGAGTTTTAGAGAAATTGTAGAGTTACGATTGTGATATTAACATACAATATAGTAATTTGTTTTATCTAGCCACTGAAACAAAAAAAATGAATTTTATGAAAATTGAACTTGATCCTTAATTATTGTGAGCCACCCACTTATCATTAATTATTGTTTTATTTCACGACCCGATTAAAATAGATGATTTCTTTATTTTCATGTCAGTTTATTTTAACATACAATTTTAACCCATTTAAAACGTATCTCCCTGTCATTTACATAATATGTTGCAGATAAAAAAACAAGACAACATTATCAATAAATAAATAAGTATACATACATATTATAATAATGGGTGCCGGACGAAATCCTGAAGGCTGAAATCCCGAATGCTGAAATCCCGAAAGCCTAAATCCCGAAGGCCGAAATCCCGAAGGCCGAAATCCCCAATGCAGAAATCCCGAATGCTGAAATCCCGAATGGCCGAAATCCCGAATGGCCGGAATCTCGAAGGCCGATATCCCGAAAAATAAAAAAATACAAACAGTAATAATTGCGGAATCTTAACAGTTATCTTGAATTTTGCAACTTTTACAAGAGAGGCAAAAACCATTTTTTTGTAGAAACATGGGTTTTTGTGGAAAAATGGGTTTTTGTCTCTCTTGTACAAATTTCCGCAATCTTGGCACTTATCTTGAATTGCGCAAATTTTACAAGAGAGACAAAAAACCATTTTCTTCAAGATAAGTGCTAATATTGCGCAATTATTACTGTTTGTATTTTTATATTTTTCGGGATTTACGCTTTCGAGATTTCGGCCATTCGGGATTCTGCTTTCGGGATTTTGACCCCAACCCTATAATAATATATATTCGAAGTCATTGAACACTAATATATTAATATATAGTATCTAGCTATTCATGATAATACGATTTTATTGCTGTACCAATTTATATTTCCTCAATTTGTACGGTGAAAAGTGTTTGCTTTAAAAAAAGTGTGTTCGAAATTCCAACGATTCGAGAATCGGAGCCTCGTACGAAACTTGTTTAGACAACTCAATTATTTAAATGGTCCATCGATATTTATAACGCTAATGCCTCCAATAAAAATCTTCCCGAAGATAATTTTCCAATATATACCGAGATCGAATATTGTGACAAAATCGGACATTGAATAAATTGCCGTGAATGGTCAGTTTTGCATCGGGTGACCAACACCTGAAATGTGATCAACTCGTCCGATATAATATACATGTGATCTCAAACGATTTTACTACCCGTTAGGTATTTATACAACATCATGCTCCATCTATGTACAGTTTTTTTTATTAACAATAATAATTAAGTATACTTACTAAATTATTAAATAAACGATGGTAAAAAACATATTACTTTTAGGTAAAAATGTACCTACCTAAATAAGACATCAGGATCGCTTAACGGCCCACATGCTCAGCGTACGTCAAAATGGAGCTTTTATGCTATTTTCAAAGCATGATCCGGACATTCCTTAAACGTTGTAGATAATCTATTTACATAATTTTGAAGCCTTATATTTATTTTAAACATTTGATGACTGCATAAAGTATTTTTATTACATAAAATAGTATTCTTTTAAACCTCTCGCTCTAATGTTTTAGAATATAGTCATATTTCAGTTTAAAAGCATTTATAAAACCATTAGTAAAATGTATGTCGACATTATTATAGTGAAATATTTACAATTAAAAATTATATTGATAATCTCTGTGATCCCAAATTTGACAAGAATTAGGCATTTTATTATTCAAAAAATGTGCAAGATTTACACATTTAAAGATACTGATTATAAGCTACGTCTTTGTCTATTCAAATGTGATAAACATTCTACGAATAGTGTTTGCTTTATATTAATTATTGACCTAAGAATAAGGTAGTATTTTTTTGAAATACGCCATTTCTATTAGCATTTCCCAGTGACTAAGCTACAAGATACGGCCGTAGTCATAAATTGACAAACGATAAATGAAGTAGGGAGTAAGATCATGTTAACGCGCGTGTTTGAACATGTACCTAACCGATTTTTTTTTAAACGGTACATGTTCAAACACGATCTTACAACATGATCTTACTACTACTACTATTATAATTAGATAGGATGCCCATAGCTCAATAAATGGTTAAAGCATATTGGCGCAAAACCAGTGGATATACGGGTTCAAACCCGTCGGGTGTCATATTTTTTTCCAATGTGATTTTTTTAAGTTATTTATGTTCAAAAAAACCTTGATTTTTTAAGAACGTTGTATGAAGATCACATGTTTGTAGTACTGGTCCACCCCCAAATTAAAAAGTAATATTACATTGTCATCGAATTAGCATCTGTGAATTAAGGTACGTGGATATTGTTATTTACGGGAAATAGCCAAAAACGCTTTTCGATTGAGACAGAAAAAAGTGATAGAAAAAGTTATAGATTTTTGCATAAAATGTTCATAATAAAAAGAGTAAATTCATAATGCCATGAGTGAGGAAACAGAAATAGCCTAGAAAATAGAATAGATATACGTAGTACGAATATCTGATAAACTTTGGAGGAATACTCTAATTAGTGTGTTGAATAAAGAATATTAACGAAACACGCATTGTATTATCATCGTCGACATATTGCTAAATGAAGGTCTCATCTGGCCATTTCATACTTGTCGGTCTCTAAGTCTTCATACAAAAAAAATCAAAATATTTCTTATCTACATCGAAGCAAATATCAGACGCAATTAGGGTTCGCAATACCGAATGAATATATCAATATCGGTATTTCGGTATTTCTTATTGCATACCGGTATTACCTAATACGGGTATTCGTCAAAACTTATTATAGAAAAAAATAAGTAGGTACCTATCAATAAATATAACTATTAAAATCTATTTGAAATACTATTTTTTTTGCTATCTAGGTACCTATATTTATTATGTTGACCTTTATAAATATGTATCGATGATAATATTTTAGTACTGTTAATTTTTATAAAATACTAGTCCGGATACAGGAAAATCTCTCTGAAATAGGTACATCGGTTTATTGTTGTTTTAAATTAATAAAACGAAATATTTTTTTTTTGTAGTACTTATTTCACTTTTAATCAATGGATTAGGACCGGCTTCGTCCGCCTCAGAGGGACATTTTCAACTGAATACATTTTTCTTAAAACAATATTTATCAAACAAAATCCAAAGTGACAGAAATAATATAGCAATAGGTACATAAATTAGCCGTCCAATAATACGTTCCCAACAACAAGTTAATTAAAGATTAATGAGGTTGGACATTAATATTTCATAATACATGAGGGGCATTAAACAAATTATTTTAAAATATTAACAAACCACAAAATATGAAACATCAACACTTACAATAACATTAATATCAACAAATATTTATGATTAGTCAAAATTTACAATAAAAAGTAGGTATATAAAAAAAAAAAAAAACAATATTATCAATTGAAGTAAGATCGAATACAAAAACAAATACAACCAAAATATGAGTCAAAATTAAATAAAAATAATAAATAATGTACAATAGATATATAAAGTTATGTTATAACAATCCCAAATATTAAATAGGGTATACTAACGGAGAAGACACAAAATATTATTGATTATTTAACAAATTAGAATTGGGTAAATTTTTTTTGTATTCAGTTGAAAATGTCCCTCTGAGGCGGACGAAACCGGTCCTAATCTATTGATTAAAAGTGAAATAAGTACTACAAAAAAAATGCGATTTATTAATTTAAAACAATAATACAAATGCAGTTCCACCGTGAATTGACAGTTAACAAAATAAAAGAAATACGTCGTTTGTTGGATGTACTATCAACGTTGGATCAATAGTAAAGTTATAGAATAATTGGAGACATTTGCTACGAATGTCTTCTTTTTTCGAAATATGTTAATTCATCGCGACAATTCTATGAGTATATTTGAGGGATTTTGTTTTAATATTATGTAACTTTTGTTGGTTTCAGTCAATATATTTGCGGTTTGGCAGCATACAATTTTTACAATAGTAGTAAATAATGAAAAATATAACATTAATTCATTTTAAAAAACATAAACGTGTATGTTTTCTTTATACCGAAAATATCGGCATTTCGGATTTTTGAAATCGGTATTTCGGTATCGATAAATAATTGAATACCGATTTTGAAATACCGGTATTGCAATCCCTAGACGCAATTGAGACGACTTCTGACATCTGTAGACTAACCTAAGTGTTTCGTCTTTAATGATAACATATCTTTAAAATCATATTATAATCTTTATTTTTTGACCCGGTGTAGTGGTCACCACACTGTAATGGCGTCTGTGATCTTCGGAATCTCAACCGACGTGATATTTTCTCGCATTTAAATAAACATTTGTTGCTTATTCTAAAATTTTAAATAAGTTAAAGGCAATAATCGATTTGAAAGAATAAATGATCGAACTGAAACACAGGCAATATAAACCTATATTTTTTATTCATCTACGCATAATATATAGCCATATCAAAAGTATGGTAAGTAAATAATTAAATCGAATAATATTTTAATTGCAATGTTTTCTTTTTTCTCTTTGATAACAGTCTGGCGTAGAATATGGCCATGGCCCCACATCCTGAAGCGGCCCCCCAGGCTCGGATCTTTGGTGCCCCCCCTCCCTACCTATCGCTTAAGTTAAAGGCAGTGTGGCGATCTACAGTTGCGTATTCCAAATGGTATTCGAGGTAAAATTAAAAGGGTATTTTTTAGCGATTTTATTGTATTTCTTACAACTATATAATAATTTTGGAGTTGTCAAATATCGGTATACAATAATCAAAAATTCCATCGCCCAACCATATACTTTTAAATTTTAGTATGCTTGAAGTGAAAAAGCGACTTTTTTTTACTATTTGGACAATTTTGTGATGTGCGGATTGCGAGTGAAGGAGAAATATTGGATAAACTTAAACACGTGTTAAAGAATATTATGTTACTTTCAATAGTGCAAGCTGTATCATAAAAATAATATGCATTCAAATTTATATCACAAACGGAATGCGCATTTAATGGGACAACTGGGCGCCAGGACAATTGGGCGCCGTACTGCCGAATGAAATAAATAGACGTTCATTACAATTTTATACAGTAAGTAGACGAAGAATTTTAATCAGTTTCTGTCTACTACTTGGTAGTAATAATTAATTTTGCTCTTACCATAATGTTTTTTTTATTGCGGATTGAGAATTATCATACCTAAGGCTTTATTTTTTTAAAAAACAACTCTCTCCTCGTTTGAACAAAAACATATGCACAATAAAATCATTATCTATGTGTGCATATGTAAATTATCACCAAGTATTAAATAATAATATAATAATTTAAATATTAAATAAGTATATATTTTTAAACTACCTATCTATTCACAAACGTCTATTTATTCTCGAATTTCATTCGATTGCGTGGCGCCCAGTTGTCTCAGCGCCGAATCGTCCTAGACACGTGTTCTTTGGGTTGTATGGCCTAAACTAAAAAAACGAACTATGCTTCAACATCTTGGTCCTTGCCAACTGACTTTTATATTAATTCACATAAAATTTTTTGTGCTAAATACTGGTTGTAAATAAATAGTTACTTTTAAGCGGACCTGTATATGATATAAATGAAGGTACATCAATAAATTTAATACAATATGGTAATAATTCGAAGTTATCTCGTATCGTTAATCGAATAATTTGAAAACATCAATCTAAATACAGTGTTATGTTACCAATCAAATTGATGTGATAACAGAGAATTCAATTCAAATAAGGTGATGAAATAATAATTATTCTTAAATTTGTTGATAAGAATTATTTTTTTCTTTTTGTAAAAGTGAGAGAATTTAAGGATATTAAATTTTATGTGGACTTGTTTTAATGCGCGAAAATAAAAATTAATTAAATTATTTGATAACTTTACTCACCAAAATTTGAAACAACTAAAGTTTTAATGTATTTATTTTAAACTAATGACAACCGTACCTACATATACATTTTTTTAGGTTCCATGACAAAACAGAACAGTGACAAAACAGAACAACGATCAATAATATAACTATGACATTTCAGGAAGAATATAAATTTAATATTGAAATTGTCCTATCTCTATTATGTTGATAGATTTTTAATAGCACAGATTTTCAATACGCCATAATAAATCAAATTATATACCTAATTTCTGCATTCCTAATCGGTAGAAAGCCTCAAATAAACGGGACTTAACTCGGTGTTGCCGGCAAGCTTAGGATATCTCATCTTAATCGATACAATAATATGTTCAAAATGATTGGGTGACTAGGTACAACAAAATAATGACCTAACCTAACCTAACCTAAATAGATTCCACAAAAATTAATGTTTTATTTTTCCCCTGGCTGTTCTGTTTTGTCATTCTTGCAATAGTTTCTCTTCTAGCTCTGCTTAAATATTGATAGCTACAAATACATTATATACTTCAAAGAGTTGAAACATGAATTCTATATACATCGAAATAAGGTTTGGTACCTGCTACATCCTTAATATAATACATAAGGATACTGTAGGTACATTGCATCAGAATTGAAATCAAACTATCTGACTTAGCAATCACAATATTATGCCAGTTTTTATTGTGGAGTCAATGGGATTGGTCAATTTATTTAGTGCCCACCTTTTGACAGAGGTGAATCGATTATCAGATTAACATGCAGACGCCATGATGGCATAGTTCGTAAGAAATACAGTTCAATAGGTATAAAGTGAGTGATGCTTTACAGAAAATAATATGCCAGTGTGTAAAGATTTCTAATAACTATACATTCATATTCCACCTTACTACATTTACGCTGTTCTTGAAAATACCGCTTAATAATTCACTACTTACTTCCTTTTGTAATTCAATCAAAATATCAGTGGCGAAGGGTGACTTTTGGAAAGAGGTGACTGTGGAGATCTGATAAAAAGAACACACTTGTCAGGTATACTTACGAGAAATAAGAAGATAATACGATATTACTACTGATGAATAGGTACACACTAATTACAACGACAAACAAAATTAATAAAACTCACTGACGACATAAAATTAAGCGATCAGTTTAAATTACGTATTTTTTCAAAACATTTATATACATCAAAAATCATTAGATAAAAGTTTTTTTACGTTTAAAAACAGTCTACATATTCGATTTAACACCATAGAAATAATTTTTTTAAATTATCTAAATATTAAATATTTAGTTTTATACTCTGTGATCGGAGCTTATCTTAGTTCATACAATTCGATAGACTAGGTGGGGCTACGTGTCGTAAAGTCCATATGAAAAAAATTGAGAATTATTTGAAACAATTATTTTATATAATATATAATCGAGTGATTATATAAATAAGTCAATATGCAATTAAAAAAATATTTTCTTAAGAAGGTGGCAAGGAGATTCTCAAAATAAGATGCCTCCTTAGCAATCGAGATTTTAACCTACGTCTGAGACTGCGTATGGTACGATGTTATGTGCTCTCAATTTTTTTCTATGGTATGGAAGTATGAACGCTAAACCAAGAGATGTCACGGAGACTTGAAGCTTTCGAGATGTGGCTGAATAGACGCATCCTCAAAATTTCTTGGACTGGCCGGGTGACAAATCGTCGCTGTAGGATTGGTTTCCCGAATAGACCAAACGTTCAGGAGACAAAAAACAAATTTCATAATCCTATATTTAAATACATGGAGATATTTAAATTGTTATTTTTACAGCATATGAATGATGTATTCATTACCATTACAAAGTAATTTAAAGAAAGGGATGGTTCTCATCCAATTATATACAAACAAACATTCTGCGTTAAGAGGTCGATTTCGACAAAAACGGATATTCAGGAAACCAATCCTATAGCGACGAAATGTTGAAGTTCTCAATCGAATAGGGAAGGACCGAGAAGTTCTACGTAGTATCAAAACCAGGAAACTACAATACCTCGGCCACATTATGAGAGGACAAAATACAGCATTCCCCAACTTGTCATTCAAAGAAAGATCAATGGGAAGCGTAGCAGAGGACGGCGCCGCATTTCGTGGCTTAAGAACCTCCGTGATTAGTACGAGTGCAATTCCACCGAACTGTTCCGGGTAGCAGACGACAAATATAAGATCGCCTTGATGGTGGCCGACCTCCGCTAGGGGATGGCACAATAAGAAGAAGAAGAAGGTAGGCTTCAAATAATCGCCTAGCATGGAGTCTTCGCCACTGCAAAATATCACCCTATTGAAACCTGCCGATAATAACGAGTATAATTTAACATAATCTACTACAGAACTCAGATCTGATTTAGATTTCTTTATTGTATCGAGATTTTGGACATACAAGAAAAGTAAAGCCGTATGTCGAGTCACACATACAAAATTGTCTCGATTGCAACATATCCATTCATTAAATTGACCGGTTATGTTGCAACTCTCTTCCACGCACACATACAGGACCATGCCGTGACTGGCCGAAATGAATGCTAAATGAACATTTTGTTATTTTACACGCGGCCCTATGTCTGGTGAAATTTGTGACATACGACGAACATATATGTTATTCTACCAACAATGTCACACCAAAGCTGTCTATTAAATGACGTGAGTTTTATGAATGACAAAATCACATTGACAAATTCAACGTGTTAGAAGTCAAGACTAGTTTGTATGTGCGATTTGCTGAGAGTGATACATTTGAGATATTGTGGTATTGGAGCTAATTGTTAAAAATTTCATGAGCGGAAAAGATGACCCGTTTAAAAAGAGCTAGAAAAAAAAACGGATAGGTATGTATCAACCACAGAACAGATTAAAAAGATAGCAATGAGAAAGCCAGTGATTATGGACCAAAGTTTTCAACTATACTTTTATTAAATATTTTTTTATCTAACTAATAAGTCACAAGATTTAAGAATGTATCATTCTTTTTATTGCAACATACTTTTATAATTTGAAAACACTGAGAAAACATATAACTAATAGAAAAAATATTTTTTGAAAAAAAATACGATACCCAGCAGGAGTCGAACCTACGTCTCTCCGGATTCGCGCCCACGCACATTGACCACAATGCTATAGGCATCTTATCTAATTGCGAAAAAAATTAACTAATGGCTCTTACAATAATATTTGTAGCACTTTCTAACACTTTTATTCATCAGACCTCCTCGCTCATGTTTCACGAATATTACTATTCAGACAAACCACAGCAATAACAATAACTGTTTTCTTAATACAATTAACATAATCGATAGGAAAGGTGATTCAGTTTTTGTTTGTTAATTATTTTAGTGTCCCTATCTAAATAGCACACAGTTATATGGTTTAGATATATAAAATAAACATTAATTCTGTG
Source organism: Rhyacophila brunnea (assembly GCF_057557595.1). Lineage (NCBI taxonomy): Eukaryota > Metazoa > Arthropoda > Insecta > Trichoptera > Rhyacophilidae > Rhyacophila > Rhyacophila brunnea. The sequence continues at coordinate 45,512,956 of NW_028233361.1, read as the reverse complement.
TGGCATTTTTACAATACATATAAATCTATTTAGTTTACATAGATCGTCAACAGAATTAATGAACATAAAGCAATAATGAATCTTTTAATCGGCATTGTTTAGGTAGTAAAGATAAAAGACAATAAATTACCTAAAGCCATCACTAGCAATATCAATACCATATAATTAAATGCCTTCTCAGCTAAAACAAATTCATAATGTAAATAATCTATAAGTAGATATTTAAAAAAAAATCCAATAATAATGTATTCATGTAGGTATATTATAATATAATCATAATGTATTATAATGAAAGAGCATGAAAGACGAACTGATTTTTTTTTTAATATGATGTGTGTAGGTATTATTATTTTTCATCTGAATCCTGATTTTAATCTAATAGTCTGAGCTCCAGTTTTTATAATAGATTTATAAAGTAGGTAGGTAGTAATAATTTATAATAAGTATAAGTATATATATTTTATGAAGTTATAAAAATTTGCGTTGCGTTTACCTCTTTCAAAAGCTTCTTAACCACACTGAACAATTCCATCTTTTCACTATTCCATGCATTTGCCTCCAGCACAATATTTAGAATATATTGTCTAATAGTTTAAACTGTTATTAAATTCCGATCATTTTTAAGTAACTTTATCGACATATTGATGTCTAGAATTTGAATATTGAGCGTTAAAATCTAAATTAATCAGTCAATTAATATGCGTTTGCTTGAGTTTGACTAGCTGCTACGGCACTAACCGTTAAATAGTTAAAATTAACGATAATTGTTAAAATATAACCGCCGGCTTGCGCAGGTATTTAGGACACTGCTGTGAGAAATGAACAAGTTAAAATGTTGCCATTATAATAATACTGCTTCTTATTATTATTATCATTGTCGTTTCGCGAAAGTTTACATTACAGAAAATATAAATTTTGTCTCTGCCAGCGCGTGCACAATACTTATCTACGTGACTTTGTATTAAATTTGGACAGTGTGTGATGTCTTTGTGTTGAAAACTTTTATCAACTGGATCTATTTTTTTTATACATTAATAATACATGTACTCACTACTAGAATAATTTATAAACCACTCCTGCTTTTATAACCTGTGTTTGGTACCTACTCGACAAATCTACATAAATCATCACCTAGCATGTCGTATGTGCAATTTATTAGTTTTTCAATGACTATGAATATTGATTATATTATATGCTAAGGTGGTAAGTACATATTATATAAAACAAAAGCATTTGTTACGTAGGTACAACAAGCGACAGGGTGTAGACATGTCAGTAATAAAGACAGTCTGTTTAGTGAATCAAGGTGGAGTGTAATGCTACTAGGGAATTCTACCGACAGAATCAGATTGATGGAATTTAATAATAGATTTTACTAATAATTTTTCAATAAACTACACTAATTCGTCACATTTTTTATGGATATTTTTACTTTGGTATATTTACAAAATTTTGGCGTATTTTTTTTAAATTTAATTCTGTGTTCCAGTAGCGAAAGGTGTAGGTAGGCTGTTAAGATCCGATATAAATACTGTATACTAAACTTTGTCTGTCAAACGTATTATTTGTTTCCATTGAACTAAGACTACAATATGTGGAGAGTGTTTGTTAGTTTTTTAAAATTCAAATAAACCCTGTCTAATCCAAGTCATACTAGATAATAATAAACAAATATTCGTTTATCTGTAAAATATCTAATATTATATCATTAGACCAAACATAATTTTAGATATTTTATCGAAAGAAGAATATTTTTGAACGATTATGGTTTGACCTAGGCAAGGCTAATGAATTTTAAAAACTAACCAACACCATATGTAATCTCATCTTCTTCTTCTTCCACGGCGCTACATCCCGGGGTGGGATTTGGCCTCCTCCACAACCGCTCTCCACTCACTGCGGTCACTCGCCACATTTCTCCAGTTACCGGGTCTTCCAATATGAAGCCAGTCCACTTCTACGGCGTCAGCCCATCTCCTTCTTGGACGGCCTCTGGGTCTCTTCCGTTGGGGTAGCCACTTCCTCATGATCCTTGGCGCTCTAACTTCAGGCATTCTCTCCACATGTCCCGCCCATCGTAGTCTTTGGGACTCACAGAATATTAAATTGTTTGCTGTTCAATCAGCTCTTCCAACTCGTGGTTCATTTTTATTCTGTAGTTCCTATTTTACAAAGTGGGTCCAAAGTATTTGGCGCTCGAAGACAGATAATTTGTTTTCTTCATTTTGAGTTAAGCACCAAGTCTCACAGCCATAAGTGACCACTGGCCTTATAATTGTTTTACATATTAGAAGTTTACTTCTTCGGCCTAGCATGTATTCCCGGAGATAAGGCGGATTTTTATCTCCTCTGCTGTCTTATTTTGGGTATTTAGGCTGGATCCGAGATACGTGAACTTGTCCACCCCTTCATATGCATGCTGTTATATGTCTATATTCTGCAGCGGTACCTGCACCGCGATTTCCTAACTATCGACTCGTGTGGCACCAGACGACATGACGTAATTGTGACGTCAGCCAATACACGCTCGAAGCATGCCGCCCGTGCGCAGTGCCCACCGTAGATATTATTATGATGAAACACCTATATGTGTATGGTGACAATGAATAGCGCCGCTGTCGGAGTAGCGTTATATTCTCGAGCGCTATTATCACTCCGGTAGTACGTCGCAATGATGTCATATGACGTCATGTCGACCGGGCAGCTGGCACTCGCAAGTTCTAACATTGGGCCCCAGGTCCCTGATCGCGTGTGCTGACCATAACACCATTTATGTAATAGGTATTCTTAATTCAACGAAAACAAATAAGTATGGCTGAAAAAGTTTGCACTATGTTTTTCGGGTCACCCAGAGCATATTTAAAATAATTATTATGGTTTGCTTTAGGCAGGGTTTAATTGAATTTAAAAAAAATAACCAGCACCATCTAATTGCAAATTGTACGCTTAGTTCAATGAAAACAAATAAGTTTGACTGACAAAGTTTAGAGTGCACTATTTATGTCGAATCTTAACAACCTACGATCACCCCTCACCAGTACTGTGTTCTGTATGTATTTAATAACATATTGATAACTGTCTAAGCATCTATTGTATTTTATGTGTATTTTAATTGATTAACACTGCCCAATAGGATGTAGGTAATCGTTACGTATATAGAGCCTATATAAAACTACTAAGTACAAGATTAATAAAAAAGAATCCATAGTAAAAAACAAACATAAGGTTTGAATGTAAATAAAATTAAATATTCGAACAATGCACGTGCCAGTAAAGCAAAGTTTTTCACTTACTTTGTTGTAAGAATATATTATTATTATGTATTTAAACAAAGCTGGCTTCTAAGAAATAAATTGTCATCGCGTGATTCTGCATTGAGGTTAAGTGTGATTCAAACATTATGTTAGTTATTTAAGTGCCAAGAGCCGTTGTGTCATTTCAATACTCAATAGTATTGTTATAATTATGATTAATTAATTAATTTATTAAACGTAGAAATAGTAATTAATATCATTAATTAGTAGTTTCAATAACAAAATTATTTTGTAGATTATTAATAAAAACAGATTTCACTTGATATTATAAATATAATATGAATTGTGATGTGGTTTGATATACCATTAATCAAATAAAGTTGTAGGCAGGGTTTATTGAATTTTAAAAACTAACCAATACCAACTATAATTTGTATTTTTAGTCAAATGAAAACAAATTAAATTGAATTATATAATGTCAAAAAATTCTATAAAGCGCCAATCTGAGGCAAAAGATCTTGGCATAATTTTTGACTCTTCGTTATCTTTTCACTCTCATATGTATAACTTGTACAGCTCTACGTGGAAGTAAGCTTCTAGGATTCATCACGCGACAAACCAAACCATTGAATAATCCAAATAACATACGTACACTATCTACGTCTCGTTAGTGCGAAGTATTCTTGATAATGGGTATATTATGAAGTTTCCTACAAGCTTATTTTATAGCGCGTTCAAAAGAAATTTCTTCGATGTTTTTATTTTAAGACGTATAATTTGTTTCTTGCAATACTTCGCCAAACAAATTACTTTCCGACTGTCTTTCTACAAGGAATGCTCACTTTTCACTCTCCTAATCTCGTAAGTCACTTCTGCTATTGAGATATCACGAGGGATGGTTCCCAATCCTGGCGCCCTATAGAATTAAAATTTACATTATGCGCCTGTCAATTACCTACGTGGTCGCAGCCATGACCTTCTTCCTTGAGTTACGCCTATCAGGCACCATTAGTGAGGTACGAGAGTAGTCAATGCACTCCCTAAAGACATTAAGATTTTCAATAATGTGCTGTGCATTTTGTTTTTAAAATTTTATTTTACTGTATAAAATTCTTTATGTTTTTTTTTATTTTTTCTTCTTCTTTCTTGTGAAGGTAATATTTATTATAATTTAAATGTCATATTGTGGACGTCCTGAGAGCCTAATGCACAATCCAATTTTTCGATCTTAAGGGTAAGTTGCCAAAAAGGATGACTTAACTATAGACTATACTGACTATAGAGTTAAGGAATCCTTAACCATAGACTACCTACTTTTGTTATGAACACGCCCCCTTCTGTATTACCATTTACCACTGACAGTTGCTGTCAAAATAAATTCGCGTGTCTATAAAACTGTCCATACACTCAAATTCATTTAACAATTTATCTCAATATGGATATTGATAGTGTTAATTCGTTTGGCATGTACTTGCAGAATATTATTTTACTTTTTGTACGCCAGTACGTAGAAATACAAGATGCCAGACAGAATGACACTTGACGCTAGAGTTACCATGTTAAAAAAATATCTTGCGGTGCCTGTGAAATCACGTATAATGACTGATAACGGAAACATAAGAGTATTATCATTAAATATTAACTATGTATTTATAGTTATTGCATTTATAAAGTGCAGTTGTTATATTTTTGTCATCGTTTAACAATTACAAAATAATTTACCTAAACCATAGGAAAGAGAATTTTTAAATATGGTATTATTTTCAATAGAAAAAACGAACGAAGCTTTTAAGACGAGACCATAACGAACATTATACCATATACAACATTATATTAACTAAGGACAATGTTTCTGCATAGTGTTTTGTGCTAAGGAAATTTTAGTTATGACAAATGTTTCTGCATTCTGCTCTGAATGTCCACAATGTTTTGTTTTCTTAAATAAATACATACGTAAATAAGTATAACTGACAAAGTTTAGTGTGCACTATTCATATTGGATCTTTACGGCGACCACACCTTTCATCACTAATATACCAACTTACATATTGTGCAGGTATCTAACTTAAGGGAATTTTTACGAAAAATGATTGGTCACTCAATAATTTATTGGATGAATTCTCTGGGTTGAAACACACACGGATGGATTAACAATTTTACTTATATTGTGCATTTGACGCAGTATACAAAACATTATCAAACAATTAATATCTTGTACATATTATTATAACTAACACAATTCTCCATAGGGTTAAAACTATGTTATTGAAAAAATCTTGCAATGAACACCACCACAGTGCAGGAATAAAAGAAAAGCTTACACACAGACACGTAGGCCGATATAATTTAAATTTATGTTAATTAAGGAAAAATTTATTGTTAGTGCCATAGGAAGTCAGGAGAACTTAAATAAGGTACCTATTTACTTATAATATATGTGTGCTACTATTGGTCATAATATATGCATGTAAAACATGGTCCTTAGTGCAATTTAAGTGAATTTCACAAATTAGTAGCGGCGCTACGTGGCACCGAAGTGAGCATGTTGGGCACGACGTGGAAAAACCATAAAAAAACCAATGTGTAATGAGGCAGACAAGAACATGCGATGTGGTATAAGTCGTTAAGTATTAAGTGGTAACGGGCTGGATATGTCGCTCGGCGATTGGACAACCGCTGGATAAACACTGTCATTCAGTGGTATCTACACCTACACAAGGGGCAATAAAAACCATAAGGATTAGTTAGGTAGTTCTAGTAAAAAAAATAACAAAAAAGATTTAAAAAATTGTTTATAAAATAACACCTCTATAAGACACTACATTCCAATGCAGAATATTCTGTATTTCAATTTATTAAGTACCTACATTAGTTTTCAATAAAGTACGTATTTATTTTTAGAATTTCACATTAATCGGGTTTGGTATTTTATGGTATGTGAAAGCTGAGTTATGTTTGTATTGAATATATTTCGCGATATAACTAGCTACCCGGGAATGACGTTATTTTCAATTATTATTCGCATTCAATGAGAAGAAAGCACTAAGTACAAAATAGTAATATTTTTTACCTTTACATATAAAACAGTACTGGCACATTAATTTAATTTTTGACTTTGTCCGAAATCAGAAATGGCGAAATTGATTGATTCGATTTGAATGTATTTTTTTTACCATGGCTGATGCTAGGAACATCAAATCATATGGGTCTCCTCGGGGTGAAGGTCTGTATTAACATTTTTTTACTAGAAATGGATGTAAGCCATTTTCTCAACCCATTGGGTTCACACTCTGACTCCAAACACACATTGGAAAACAATATGTGTATTTGCCAGACTCACGATTCGATCCTGAGACCCCAACGCGTTAGCTGTGGGAATGCAATTCAACCACTTGCTATTATTTTTCAAATCATTATGAACCGAAAATCCGCAGCTTTACATAGCCATTATATTTCTATGAATATCCACTATCCAGTCAGTGCCTATAGACACATACATCAATATAGCACTCGAGTAATAAATCTATACACTCGAGTAAGTCCTCTTGCTCTACCTGTATCTCACTCACTACTCTCCCATTATATCTGAATACTTTACTTACTCTTGTTGAATTGTTACAAGTACGATATTTTCTAAATCTGTTCTACTATCAACAATATCATAGTATCGTCGCTATAGGATTTGTTTCCCGAATATCCATTTTTGTCGAAATCGACATTTTAATGCAGTTCAATTTCTTTTATCGAACTCTACCGAAATCATTTATAAAAACAATATATTTTTATCTAGGAACAGAGATATTTTTTTAAAAAACCCGAATACGCTATGTTAAGTTGCAATAACTCCGTGGTGTTCTCCCGAATGTCCAACTATTCGTACCTGAATATCCAAGTTAATTTCGGTCGAAATATATCTCTGGCTGAGTGTTTATTTCCCGAATATGACTTAAGCCAATCAAACCGCGCTCACGCCATGCATCTCGCTCCCACATTCACGCTGTCTAGCTCTAAAACAATCACGCCCGCTTTCATATTTTTCGGCCGTCCGGAGACTTCTTTCAAATTTCGTCTTATTGATATTGTTTTTAACGTTACTATTGTTTTAATAGTGAATTCATCAAATTTGAAGAGATCATTCATAGCTGATACATCATCAGTTCGCCCTGAACTTACAGTAGAGTTGTGGAAGTGAGTATTTAACCTAAATAACTGCATTTTGTTTTGATAAATGACACAAAATCACAACGGTTATATGAATTCTACAGTATGACCCGGCAACTACTATGACGTAAAAAATAATTATTATTTCAAATTATTATTAATCAAACATTGTTTGTCTTTATTTTACTTTTAATCTAGGTATTTCTATGAAAATAAAGGCGATGCTATTATTTATTTTTGAATGCGCTGATAGTTAATTTAATTTTATATGTATGGTGGTGGTTATTATATACTTAGGATATTGGTACCTACCTAATATTAGCAGCCAATGGTAATTAATTTATACGTGCTATTATTTTGTGTTGTAATTCCTTACAATAGTAAATATATAATATTTATTTGGTGGTTTGTAATAAGTTTAATTGTCAATTATAGAAATATATAGATATCATAACATACAGATATATATAAATAGATTTTTTTTTTTGGAAAAAGTATTAATATAAAATTGTTAGCAAGTACGAGTAAGTACCATCATAAAATATTGGAGAAATGACCGTGACGTCGGTTAGTAATTGAAGTCGTAGATGCCTTATAATATATTTTCTCAGAAGTGATTTAAAAAAATTATATAAGTATGTTCAATTATTAGAATGGTACATTCTTAAATCTTGTGAATTATTCGTTCAATAAAAAAATAGTTAATTACTTAAAAACTATTTTATTACTTAATCCGAATAAAACCGAAAAAGCGATTGCCGCATGATATTATTACATACGAACTTGGGTAATTACGATCATTAAGTATTTAAATAGTAGAAGTAATTATTAACAATCATCGTGTAAATAAATATAACATTTGAAGCGCGTACTTTTTGACCACTCAGTAATCTGTGGGCCGTGCAGCAATACGCTACGGTCTTAAATCCCGAACGTCCATGTTTTGTCCCGAATATCCATTATTCTGAGAGAGCGCTAAAAAATTCCCGAATATCCACAGTGAGTACTTGTAAATAAAACGCGTTTTCTGTGCATTTAATGATTTATACCAGTATATTATTCTTGGAATCTATTCTTAGATAATGTTGCAATCATACAGTATAGAAAGAATGATTGATACATCTACTGATATTAAAATATACGACAATGAAATTTGTTTTTCGTCTCCTGTAAAATTGACATTTGGTCTATTCGGGAAACAAATCCTATAGCGACGGTATGTCAGCTGGACAAGTTCCATATAATATAACGAAACAAATAACAAACAAAGAAAAATATTTTGTGCTTCGGTATTAAGTAGTTAAAACGCTTATGAAAAGGAAAATATTTCGATAGCTCTAACAAACACTTAAATTTTGAGACATTGCCGACTACGATTTGAATATTACGGCATTATATTTAATTTTATTTAATAAGTATTTTATTTTATTAAATCAAGAAACAAATTTATTTTTTCCTTTGCCTAAATTAATGTTATGTTGGTACTATCTAGACACTGAAAAGGTGTGCAATTTATTTATTTTGGTCCAATCCTAAGAATGAAATGATTCTAATAAATACGCACCTACTGACCATAATCCCAGAATTGAAAATTCTATCCTGAATTTTGATTCCCTAGTAAGCATAAGTAGGTAACAAACAGGAAACACTGTCTTATTGATGTATATAAATACAAACATTAGTCGCCATGGACCAAAACTTTAAAGATAGCAAATCTGCTACCGTCTTTTTATGCTCTTCGTTTTCTCACAATGAACGGTGTTTTATTTTTTATTATTATTTTTTTATTTGTGACTAATCCCTTTTTTACACAGATCTGAAATATTTGAGATGTGCAACGCGTTGCGATTTTCGCTGTTCTTCATTTGTTTGAATAAATTATTTATTTATTTATTTATCCGCGTGCATTATTTGCCGGTGTCCGTTAATTTAAACATCATGATGAAGTAATGACATCCATTTGTAATGCATGCGGCGAAGTGTAAATATACATACATATATAATATATATATTGAGGATTAATATTAACAGAGTGTCAGGTCAATTGCCTGTACGGCTCTCTTCGATAAAGTGATTCTATGGTTTATTATTATATCAATGACGTAGAAGAAATTTCTATAAAGCAGAAGACACGTTTATACAATACTTCGTGAATTAACACAATGATATCAGTGCTCCGTGGCGTGTTAGCATCTATGACGTGGTGTTGCAATGTTCCTGGAAAAAGTTCCTGAGAGCCTATCAAATAAGCTTTAAATTTAAGGACGATAATGCTGTCCATATAATGGCGACATATCTCAAGCTGTGTGACACGTCATCAACAAATGCCCAATATTAAAAAAGGAGTGATGGACTCTTGGCAGTATGTCTTTGTAGATAACATTATCGCATAATTTACCTCCAAAAACCTCACGAAATACTTAACAACAAAACAATACAGAAGCACTAAAATACTAAAGATTTAATTCTGGCCATAGAGAAAATTTAAGACATAAATGACACATCATTTAATAAGTGTAGAGAAAACAATTCAATTATGCGCATATGTAAATGACTCAATCTAATCAACTCTCTCAACCATCTTGTGCAAATAAACAAGGGCATGGTTGTTTAATCTCATTACACTCATTCAGATATAAGACCGTTATTTAACTGGACACATTTGCAGAAATGCTGAAAGGCTTCTTTTACTTTTGGTGCCATCTTCTATTGAAAGGTTTGCGACCAAAAAACAAGTCATTCCTATCCTGGGCCAGTTGAATTAGCTCACCAACGCCATCTACGTTGAGCTACTTACAGAGGTTACATATCCACGGCTATAATTAATAGCTATTCTACCTTTTTTCCATTATTAGCTGGAGTAAAACATAGTTCTCATTCTGGAAAATATGGTGAGAGCATGCAGTCTTTCTACGCTCGATAGTAATTAGGGGTTAACTTGGCTTATGATGGTTCCGTTCCCTTAATTCTCATGCTGTAACAATATTAAAATTTACTTATAGTGACGTTGTACCTAGTCGCCCTGCATCGAGAATGTATCCAGGTTTATGACTCGATTATGTTCTATGTTATTTTTTTCAAAAACGGTTAACATCATTTTACTCCCTACATTAATTATAGTTTGTCAATTTATGGCTACGGCCGTATGATGTAGCTTAACTACTGGGCAATGCCAAAAGAAATGGCGAATTTAAAAAAAAAACACTACCTTATTCTTAGGTAAATAATTATTATAAAGCAATCATTATTCGTAGGATGTTTATTACACTTAAATGGTCAACAACATAGCTTATAATAAGTATCTTTAGAATTATCTTCAAATGTGTTAATCTTGCCCATTTTTTGAATAATAAAATGCCTAATTCTTGTCGAATTTGGGATCACAGAGATTATCAATATGATTTTTTATCGTAAATATTTCACTATTATAATGTCGACATTAATTATACTAATGGTTTTATAAATGCGTTTAAAAATAACAAATGTAAAAAATCTTATCACCACTGTACACTCATGTACTGAAATATGACTATATTCTAAAACATTAGAGCGAGAGGTGTAAAAGAATACTATTTTATGTAATAAAAATACTTTATGCAGTCATCAAATGTTTAAAATATATAGCGGATAATAAGGCTTTAAAATTATATAAATAGATTATCTACAACGTTTAAGGAATGCCCAGGATCATGCTTTGAAAATGCAATAAAAGCTCCATTTTGACCTACGCTGAGCATGTCCGCCCTTAAATCAAACTATTTTCCTTCCTTATTAATTGCATTTTAATATATTTTAATGTACGAGTACCTAATGAAAGTTCGTCTTTACGTTTATTTTTCCATTTTCTATTTTATAAACATCTGTCGAAGCTTTTAAATAATTAATATAAGTTCTAGTAGATTTAAGTTTTGTACTATTCCATTTGAGTCGTTTTTGCGACCCGGGTTTCGCCTTTTGGCATTTTCAGGCACTTTGCGTACTCAACAATGGTAAATACACACTGATAGTGCAGTGAAAGTAATGGAATAGTACGAAACTTAAATCCACTATAATTTAAAATCAAATTCCATCTAGTACCATCGATAGTATTAACATTAATCAATATAAGGTCAAATCGCTGTGAAATTTATTTTTGCAAAAAAATTTACGTAATAAACTAAAAATTGTACTATTTTCGAGTTGCCACTGCCTATGACACCTTACAATAAGATTTAATAGATGTCCCCCGGACGACTCATTGTCCTCGGCTACGCGGATTAAATATTTATCGACTTAATGAGAATTTAACGTACCGATTAAAAATACACATTTATGTACGACAGCATCAAAATAATAAAAAAAAAAACAAATGTCTAAATAAATAAAGGTATAACGCCACAAAATTGACATTACATACATACACAATTTTATTTTCAGTGAGCAGTGGCGTTGAGTAAAACAAACAAAAAGTATTTTGTGTGATGTTATGTTTTTAACTTGAATACCTAATTTTTCTTTTATTTTGTTAACTATCAATCCATGGCGGAACTGCATTGTAATGTTGTTTTAATTTAATAAAACGCAATTTATCATTTGTAGTACTTATTCCATTTTTAATCAATAAATTAGGACCGGAACAACAATACCTAAATACCTAGTAATCTATGACTTAAAATACATGTGCTATTCAGAAAACGAAGTAATACGTATTTTCTGGACTGAGTTACTAATTCAAATTAACATGCATATGCGTAGGAATTCCAATACCGAATGAATATATCAATACCGGTATTTCTGATTGAATACCGATATTCGTCAAAACATATTATAGAGAAAAATAAGTACATTCATATAAAAAAATATAACTATTAAAATCTATTTAAAACATAATTTATAGCAACTTAAAGTACATACCTACATTTATTATGTTAACTTTTATAAAAAAGTAATGATCATAATAATTTTTAATTGCTAATTCGTACAAATACTGGTCCGGGTAGAGGAAAATCTCTCTCAAATTCAACGTTTGTTGGATGTACTGTCAACGTTAGATTAATAACTGGAAATATTTGCCACGAATGATTTCTTTTTCGAAATATTATATTCATCGTGACAATAATTCTTTAACTATATTTGAGGGATTTCGTTTTAATATTATTTAACTTGTGTTAGTTTCGGCCAATAAATTTTGATATTGGCAGTATAAAACTTACATACTAAATTTAATATTTGATGAAATTGTTCGCAGAGTAAAGCTAGGCTGGAGTGCTTTTGGCCGCCTGAATAATGTCTTTAAAAGTGACCTTCCACTGTGCCCAAAACGCAAAGTGTTCAACCAGTGTGTGCTTCCCGTGATCACATATGCGTGTGAAACATGGACCCTAAGTAAAAGAGAGATCCAGAAACTTAAAGTAGCACAACGTGGTATGGAGAGGTGCATGCTGGGCATAACGCGAAAGGACAAAAATAGGAATGAGTGGATAAGGAAGCAGACAAGGGTTTGCGATGTAATAGAGTTTATTAAAAGCCTTAAATGGAGATGGGCTGGACACATAGCTCGAAGAAGAGACAATCGTTGGACAAATCTGGTCATCCAGTGGTATCCAAGAAGTACAAAACGTCCGCAAGGTAGACCTAGAGGCCACTGGATCCATGAAATGATAAAGTTCTGCGGAAGTACGTGGCAATGCAATGCACAGGACCGATAGAAGTGGAAGCAGCTTGAAGAGACCTTCATCCAGCAGTGGATAGATTCAGGCTGATGATGATGATAGTAGTAAATAGTGAAAAATAACATTAAATTTATTTCCGAAAATCGTAAACATGTAATAGTACGCTTTATTAATACCGAAAATACTGGTATTTTTGATTTTCGAAACCGGTATTTCGGTATCGATTAATAATTAAAATACCGGTTTTGAAATATCGATATTGCAATCCCTAGATGTGAGAATTGATTATAAGTTAAATTAAGAAAGATGGAAATATCAGATATATAGTTAAAGGAAAACTAGAGTGTTACAGAGGATTTTCATAAAAAAAATGTAGCAAAGAGGTACCTAACTTGTTAACTTGTCTTTGGTCAATTAAATACGAAAGCGATTAAAAAATTGCGACATAATATATTATTAATTAATTAATGAATCATGAGCCTAATAATGGGTAGAGTAGCGTTGCAAAATATTTTCATCATCATCATCAGGGGCGCGACAACCCGGTGTGGGTTCTGGCCTCCTCCAACAGCTCCCTCCACCTGTCCCTATGCAGTGTGGCCGCTTTCCAATTTGGTACCCCCAGAATACGGCAGTCACTGGCAGCTCCATCCAACCAGCGAATCTTTGGCCTCCCTCTACTTCTACTTCCTATTAGATTGCTGGACATCACTCTCTTTGCCGGTTCATTGTCATTCATACGGTGCACATGACCTAGCCATCGCAGTCTCCCAATCGTAATTGATTGAACTGCGCTGCAATCTTCGTACAGCCCGTAGAGCTCAGCATTATATCTCCTCCTCCAATTGGTGCCATCCCTGATCGGTCCATATATACGGCAGAGAATTTTTCTTTCAAAGATGTTCAAGGCTCGTTCATTTCGCAGAGTTAATGTCCAGGTTTCCGATGCGTAGGTGAGCACTGGCTTTACAAGTGTCTTGTAAAAAGTGCTTTTAGTTCGGCGAGATAGTATGCGGGACTTAAAATGTCTTAACAGGCCAAAGTGGCATTTATTCGCAGACATGATTCTCTTGTTGATTTCTTCTGTAATATCATTATGTCGAGTTACAAGAGATCCAAGATATATGAAACTGTCGACCGTATCAAACTTGTATGCACCAATATCTTACTCTGCAAAATATTTTACTCTGGAATATTATTTGTTTGGTGGATGACACTGGCATAGGCGCGCGGTACTTGAAAGACTGGAGGTCTTAGTATGGATAAAAATAGATTTCTTAATTTTTTCTAGGTAATATAATGAAAAATATTTTTTAGGAGCAGTGGCAGGGAATGTTGGGTAGTTTTAGTCGGGTTGAACGACTGGCGGCGCGTGGAGGGCATTTTCATGCGACATTATGGGCAATTAAAAAAAATATCATTTGCGACTGATCGCGGGGACGTGCGCGCGCCACAGCTCACGGGGACGTGTGTAGAAATGGGAATTAGACACGACGGAATGTCAGATGCGTTAATTATTGAATATTCATCTTACAATCTAATCATTATCGGCCATCTTTGTGCGAAGGATGATGTCAGTCAGGCCTGCTCGTTTTTACGCAGGTAAATGAACCTGTTAATCACTTTTTGCATTTTAAAATAACCCAATTCTTAATATAACTCCTGTTATAGCTAGAGAGTGGCGAGTACAATAAACAATAGGTTTAGTGGAGAATGGTTTTAATTTCATAAACAACGATTACAGATACCGTACAGTTAACAAGATTTGTTGAGTCGAGCTCTAGGTTTCATTACCTTCAAAATTCTCATGTAATAGCAATAGGTGATTATTTATAATCTACATCCCCTCCTATGTACCTATGGTTAGTTTGACTCTCTTGAAAATGGCTCACTGGCAGAACATCATTTAAAAAAGACACATTGAGCACAAAACATATTATTAATTCGATACGTTCACATCATGACATTTAGAATAAAAAGTACAAGTAAATCAACTAGGGAAAACACAAAGAAAAAATAATTTTATAAAAAAGAAATAATAAAAAAACAGTAATAATTCAAAAAAAATATACAATTTAAAGAATAAAATAGAATTTAAAAAAAAAACAGAATATATAATGAATCGCTAAATCGTCTACATCTATAGGGAAACCTTACAGCTATTCAAATATGTACAGAAACATAAAATAATATTAATCTTAGCTAAATTGCAGCTAACTCCTGTTTATAAGACTCTCTAAAGTCAGTTCCGGCCTAATCACTGCAGTATTACATATACACCGTTGTCTAGCGATTAAAACTTTATAGGATACAATAAGCGGTTACTTCGTTGACATCCACATGAGTCTAAGTTGGATGAATCCATCATTCTTATATGGATTTCAGGTTTACTAGAAAGATTGCCACCGTCGGCAACCATGATACCGAAATATGTCACCAGCTCGACAAGTGTCAAATGCATTAAGGATTGCAAATTGTTTTGGTCAAAATACATAACGACCAGTTTTAGCTTTATTATCATTTTGATAGTAATCTGTTTTCCGACTAAAACCTACCTACTCTAAATCAGTAGCAAAGGGTGGAACCTATCATTGAAGCGCCTAGTTTCAAAAATGAGTTATTGTTATGAAGCATTTACCAAATTGTATACCTAACTAATTATTATATTAATATACATTAGTGGCGAAGGGTGGAGGTAGGCTGTTAATAACATCCGCCATAAATAGTGCACATTAAACTTTGTTAGTCATAGGTATTTGTTTTTCTTGAACTAAGGCTACAATTTTCAGATGGTGTTGGTTAGTTTATAAAAATAAATTAAACCCTGCCTTAACCAAATCATAATATTTTTAGTATGCTATGGGCGATCCGACAAAATAGTGCACATTTTTTCATTAATACTTATTTGTTTTCGTTGGATTGAGAATTAATATTACACATATTGTTGGTTATTTTTTTTAAATTCATTACGCCCTGCCTAAACCAAACTATAATAGATAAAAAATATTATTCTATCTATAAAATATCCAAAGTAATGTATGATTTAATTGCATAATTTTAGATATTTTATAGATAAACGAGTATTTTTTGACTATTATCTATTTTATGGTTTATAAACTAACCAAAACCATCTGTAAATTATAGTCTTATTTCAGTAAAAACAAATACGTATGACTGACAAAGTTTAGTGTGCACTATTTATGGCGGATCTTAATAGCCTATCTTCACTCTTCGCCACTGCTCTAAATACATATTAATTATTATATTAAAGTAAAGACTATATTACATGCAGCAAAATATATTTTTTAATATATATTCCGACATTGTATTTATTGGATTGTTATACACTTTGATAATAAGTGCTCATTTATAAAACGGTATAAAATGGTGAAGTTGATTGATATCTATTTTGAGCTTTGAAGTCTTAAGATCACGTGCCCGATTCCCACGAGGTGGAGTAAAATTAACTGACTCATAGGTACATGCAAGAGAAAATAATATAATATGCAAACAGGTGTGTGACTCATACGTATGCAAAAGTTTATACTACATGCTAATTTCCTTAGTCCACGTACCTATTGCTAATAAAATGAATTAAATAATCCTAAACTGTATCTATTAATTAATATATTCAGTAAACATATTAAAATATCAGCGATATGGTAAAACTCATTTATAAAATATGAGAACTCTGCTGTATTCCCATCAGTTTTCCAAAATTTTAAATCAAGCTTATTTTTCACCTATCATTGAAGCGCCTAGTTTCAAAAATGAGTTATTGTTATGAAGCATTTACCAAATTGTATACCTAACTAATTATTATATTAATATACATTAGTGGCGAAGGGTGGAGGTAGGCTGTTAATAACATCCGCCATAGATAGTGCACACTAAACTTTGTCAGACATACGTATTTGTTTTCATTGAAATAAGACTACAATTATTTACAGATGGTGTTTCATAATAGATAATACCTAGTCCAAAAATACTCGTTTTACTATAAAATATCTAAAATCATGCAATTTAATCATACATGACATAGACAAAAATATTTTTAAACTATTCTAGTTTGTTTTAGGCAGGGCTTGATGAATTAAAAAAATGAACTAACAATATGTGTAATATGTATTCTTAATCCAACGAAAATAAATAAGTATGAATGAAAAAGTGTGAACAATTTTGGGTACTGTTCGGTTATACGGAATACAGCGGAAAACACATTTTGAAAATACCCGATATACTGGATTATTTGTTAGTTCGGGTTAGGTTAGGTTTGGTTAGGTTAACCTAACTAATAATCCAGTTTATCGGCTATTTTCAAAATGTGTTTTCCGCTGTATTCCGTATAACCGAACAGTACCCAATTTTGTCGTATCGCCCAAAATTTACCAAAACTAATATGGTTTGGTTTAGGCAGGGCTTAATTGATTTTTAAAAACTAACCAACACCATCTGTAAATTATAGTCTTAGTTTAATAAAAACAAATACGTATGACTGACAAAATTTAATGTGCACTATTTATGGGGGATCTTCACAGCCTACCTCCACCCTTCGCTACTGAAATACATATGTAGAGACGGTAGACCCTCCCTCATGACATCAGTAAATCGAGAGAAAGGGCACGAACTTGTGCCTCTCCGATTTCCTAAGACAGGAGCGTGAGAGGGTGAAATAAGTAATTTTGGAGTTACATTGTGTCATCACTCAGTGCTTAAAGATGTTTCCAACCATTATTATAAAACCTTCAGAATCGTGAAGGGCATTTGAGCGGATGTTGGAGAAGGCCAAGACTCTCATAGCATTATATAGATATAGTATAGATAGGTATTATCCATTATGACTCATGTTAATTAGTATGTCTGTCTACACGTTTCTGCTGTCATTTCGATCCCGGATCTTGTCTTGCGTTAATTCTAAGAAAATGTTCAAATTAATTTAAATGGCGCTCGATTTGAATTTAAATTTCGAACGTAGCCGCAAAACAATGCCTAATTAATTCCCGCCAAAATCTTTTTTACTACGTGACGGTTATTTTTATCATTCATATCGCAATTGACATGTCGTAAATGTGTTGAAGATGTGCACTAAAGATATTTTAGTCAACTTTCTATTAACAATACCTACATACATATTATTATTATTTATTGTCTTATGAAAATCTTATACCTACTACTACAAAGTAATATTTTGACCATAAAATTCTCTTTCAAAAAAACACAATTATTTATATTATAGCCTATGAATGGTGACAATTACAAGTAAAAACTGGGTGATAACGTGATCTTATACATTGTAAAACAACCATCGGGTAGGCCTTGTACCTATCTAATTTATATTTTTTGTATTTCCACATTTCTACTGTTTAATAACATACTATCTATTTCTATAATACTGATCTATCTCTTTTTTATGTAATACCGTTTTATATTTCTTTGTTTCTAAATGTTATGTTGTGAACGTCTTAAACTTATAATTTGTAATGTCCACAATATGTTAAAAATAAATAAATTGAAATTAAGGTTGTAATTTATTGATCAATCCAAAAGGTCCCTTATTACAGAATATTTTTTTTCGACCATGTCCGATCCTAATTAGATGGATGAAGAATGGATGTCAGCCACTTTCTCGACGTATTAGGTCCATACTCTGACTCATACACAAATTGAAAAACAATATGTAGTTGCCGGACCCAGGATTCGAACCTGGGACCCTCGACGCTATAGGCCGACGTTTAAGTAGCGCGGTGATCGCGGGTGTATACATATATGTATATTGTAAATGTATCAGGGTAATTTTCTAAACTACTTAAAAGGCCCCTTATCACATAATACATATTATGTATCATGGGAAAACCAAATCAAGTTACACCCCACATAAGTGATATATATGCACAACATAGTTATATCGTTTTCAATAACTTGTTAAGCCAAAAGGCGGAAGTGACAGATTCCATTTTTAAAAAAGAGAATAGAATATGGTAATTTTTGGTTTTCGCATTTTTATTATTATATAAGCCATTTTCGCCAAAAGCTCTTTCTATGAAGGGAGCTTTTAAATAATATGAAAATAATTACAAGATAAAAAGAACTTTTTATATACAACGTTTTAAAATTTTCTGTTGAATCATATAAACTTAACTTGACTAGCTTAAACGATCAAAAAAAAATTGTACTTGATAGAAATACCGAATAATGAAATGTCATTTCATATTGATTTCCATAGTAACGCACATATATATTATTTAATAATTTAGTTGCTAGGACCCCCTAGCAACCAATAATGGTAGTGAAATAACTTTTTATAAAAAACAGAATTAACCAAAAATGAATTCAATTCTACTTAAAGATGGCTAAAAGTATTAAAAAAATGCATTGGCATCGTGTTCTGATATATTTTAAAAGTTTCAAATGGCTAGTTAGTGTGCCTATTGTATAATAGCTATATTCTTTTGCTCACGATGGACAGTCCTCGTAGCCTACCGGATAAGAAGCCCAACTGACATTTTTTTTTTAGCATAACTTTGATTCCTGGTTGGGTATATCACTTTTCGTAAAATAACTATTTTATTACGTGTTCTCTTTTTGAAATATCTTTTATAAAAAAGTAAAATATAATATTTTATGTTCAGTAAATTAAATAATTTAATACCCACGATGACCAAACGGATAACGTAGCGGCTTATATTATCATGGGTCCCAGCTTAGGATCCAGGGTCTGACAAATACACATTTTGTTTTTAATGTGTGTTTGGGAGTTAGCGTATGGACCTAATAGGTTTCGCAAGGTTTCGTGAAGGTGCATATCGCGGGGTTGCTGCCAAAACATGGTTAGTCGATAATTTATTTATTTAGGTACTAGGTACGTTATTACAAAACATGCACATAAAGCACAAATAAATTAGCATTATTTGCCTGATTTTAGAGGACATAAAAATTGCAATTATTACTCCATAACATGATATCAAGACTTACCAACTTTTGGCAGTAATTATTATAATCTTCTTAGGATCGTACTAGGTCAAAAAAATATTTTAGTAAACTATTAAAAATGAAACAAAATTAAAGTTCAAGTTCCGTAAATATGTATACGGATGTAATATGACATTTTTTTCGGTTACCTACCATAGCATACCTTCCTTCTCCAGGCACCCTACGTCACTGTTCTATAGTGGCGTACCGCTCCTAAAAACAAAATTTATGTTCTAACTGAATAATATTAATAAAATAATTATATTTAGTATTTTTCTAGTGTATTGAAGATGTCACATAATCGTATATTGTAATATTAAAATATACGAGTAAAATGTGTAAATTTTATCATATTTGTATTCTTTAAACGTTACCATTTCAATTCTCACGCAAAACCGCCTATCTGCTTGACATTAAAGATATGACATTAAGATATTACACAGAGAGTCATGTAAGACACGCGTGCTTATGGAGATAGCCGGTCGCTAGCGTGACCATGCGAGTACTTCAGTAGCAAAGGTAGATAAATCCACAAAAAATATATATTGACAAACCAAAACAAAACAAAAAAAAAAAATTATTATAACGTCACTGTTCTGGCAGAAAACGCTAATTCGAAAAAATGACATATCGAGTTAGTACCAAAATGTTCCTTATTTCAAACTTTACCGTCTGGTAACCATCTTAATAAATAATCAGTCTTTATTTTAAAGTCATCCTTTTTACGATTACTTAATAAACTCACATGATAGACTTATATTTCAAACATTTTAACAACTTCAAAGTCAAATTACTCAAAACTAGTATTCTCCAGTTAGTGTGTTCTGCCAGAACAGAGACGATTAATATGTTGAGTATCATAGATAAACACAAGATTTTAAGAATGTTATTATTATTTTGTCAAATCGTAAATTACTAATCCAGTAGAATATAACATATAGGTAATATACATAATTATTGGAAAACATCTCGTGTATACCCACGAGAAAAACGTTTTTTGAAAAAAAAATACGACACCGAATTCGCGGCAATGTGCTTTTCGAATTAAGCTACGAGTATTCTAATAAATTACGATAAATATAACTAGTAGTTTTTTCACGGCTTATTAAATTGGATTAATATTGTTGGTTATCGGTTTTACGTTATTAACACATTTGTTATACCTAAATCAATGTCAAATCAGCAATTTCACTCACGGTTCCAAATTTAAAAAAAACATTTCGAATTGAGTATTTTTTGTTTATTATTAACGTCATCTTTTTTTGTAAAAATAAATTTAATTTCATAGGTTAACACACAAGCTTAGATATTTTCGGGATTAGTGAATACTTTATATATATATATTAAATAGATTTATAATAGTGAAACAAATTAACCTTTAGCATGCGCATCTGCGATTTATTGTAGTGCTTAAATAAGGCAGGGCTTATATGATTATTGTTAAGGTTTATGTAATTGACTCTACGTACTATCAATATTGCATCGCCTTCTTTCGAACGGCCATCCAACTATATTTCGTCTTCTACCGAACTATCGATATTTTTTAATAAAGCGTGGTGTTTTGTGGCGGTTTTAATAAAACGACATCAGTCACCATATCATATGCTTTATTCGTTGATTTTAATAATTTATTATCATGCTTAACATATTGAATTTATTACCATATTGAATGGTCACCCTAGTCCGGAAACGTGCTTTAAGGATAATCCCAGTTGAAAGTTAAGTTGTCTGTGAATTATTCGGGTCATGTCCATTGGCGTAACGTCTACTCACGGCGACCTCTTTGAACGTAGCACAACACTACGCATGTCGTCTTCTTTGATACAATCATCGCATTGATGATGATGATGATCGAAATGGGCAGGTTTTAATCACACAATCAACGCGGACGTCACTGGAAAATTGTGATTGTGATCAGAGTATTGTCTGTTAACAGGTGTGTCAGGTGTTTCTTGTCTTTGTCTTTCGTGAATACTCGTACCTACTAATCTGCGTAGGTTTAGTCCCTCTGGAATAAAAGGCACTGTTATATTTCGAACCATAGGCTTAAGCTGTTGCTAACAATACTCTACGATGCTTCAATTCAAACATGAATCGTGATTTATTAAAAACTAGTAAATAATTCCACGATGTGGTAAAACTAAGTTATTTATAATTTTAATGAAATATTATAATTTTATTGTGTATGTGTTACACCGAATGTGCAAAAATGACTATTACATGAAATGGGCAAAATTTTGGCTAATTCATGTAATAGTCAAGCCTGTTGCCTTATTCATGAATAAGGTAAATTTTCTGCTGAGTATATGAATTCGCCAGGGTATGGAATTCTTGAACTGTCAACATGACAGAAGAAAAAGTAAATTTAATACGGATGGTTTTATTAGTTATAATTGGACATAATATAATATTATTATTATTAGGTTAGGTTAGGTTAGGTTTTGTAATTCTGAATTAAATTATTTAACTGAATGTCCATTTTGAGGTTATCTATCAAGTGTCAACAAACTATCACAAACATTCAATCGACCATTGCACGTTTGATACCCAAGCACGAATCAAATCGCGAAAATACTTTTCAATAAAATTCTTCCGTTATCATATTATAGTTCTAGATTTTTTTTTGCGCATAGTAAACGGATATAAACGTCATTGTAGTTATTGATTGGTATATTTTTATATTATAATTTATAATCAATGACATTTGACACATTTGTTTAGTTTGATTAGTTGCAAAAAACACCACCGGAGCGCGATCATCTATTTTGACCATAGATAATATAATATGTACATTTTGACCAATGCATGAGCATTTGATACATTTAGTTTAGTTGCAAAAAATACCATCTTAGCGCTACTATCTAATTTGTCCAATACATGAACTAGGTAGAAAAATTACTGCTGAATTCACGCACTCTTCAGATATTTTGTATAATTCATGAATAAGGCAACGGGCTTGCATTTATCATGATTTAGGCAAAATTTTGCCCATTTCATGTAATATTCAATTTCGCACATTCGGCGTAACATATGCAAAAATCTTATGACAGATCAAAGACAAGATTATCTTATGCAAAAATATACATAGGTACCTACTTAGTTTATTAATTAATGAAAATAAAATAATGCGATTCAGGTAGTATGGCAGTTATAATGAAGAATATAAAAATTGTACATTTACTATAAATAACATAATAAAATTGTATCTATTTTACATAGACATAGCGAACTTTACAAATTATTAATATAAGACGTTCACAACATGACATTTAAAAACAAAGACATAGGATTAATATACTATACTTAATATTAAAAAAATATATATAATGCAGTTTTAAGTTATTAAACGGTAGAAAATAAATAGTAAATACATACATATAAATTAGATGTAAAGAAGTACACTGAATGAGCTAAATATACCCTATTTTAAGAATAGATAAAACAATGTCCATATAATATTATAATCATCCTTACTTAGGTGGAATATGTCAACATCTGAAGCGATTTCGTGAGTTATTGTCCTTCCAATTGGCATTACATTATTTGGCATGGCAGGTTAGTTCTGCACCTTGGGAGAATAAACAAACACATAAAATGATGCTCCCGATTTCTGAGAAAGATTATTACTATTATTCTGTCAGTTGATGTTGTATTTAGGTATATATTAGTATATATTATAGGTAAGTATATAAAATATATAAAAGAATATTAATATATAAAAGAGACGAGAAAATTGAATAAAAATAATTTACTAGACTTGAAAATTATTAAGAAAAATCAATTGTGTAAAAAAAAAATTATGGCACTCACGATGAAAATTGAAAAGTATTAGTTTTAAAATTATTCGCGTTCAATGGTGTTCGAACAGAATTGTTTGTATGTTGCATAGTTAGGTTGATTCTAAATGAGGCAACGTTTTACTTCGTCTGATCGATTAAAACCCAACTAATTACCGAAACACGCAGCTCCGAGCTAAAGCGCTGAATATTTAATAAATCGATATTTTCCGATGGACCTTACGTGCCAGTTAAGAATTAAAGGAAACATGGAAAAGATATGCCTTAATTTTAAGATACATATTTAAACTCTACCCATTTTATATTTTAGTGTTAATTAAATTAACTATAGATACGTAGGTACGTATAATAGAAGTGTTGAAAGAATATTGAAATGATATATTAAATTTAGTTACTATGGGAAGCAGGGATTACAACCACCGATAAATTTTTCAATTCTGAGATTATTCTTTTATCATTCGTTAAGATCCAAAATCCCAGGATTGAAGTTTTGCTAAAAAAAAAAAATATTGTCTGATAAATACCGACAATTGACACAGTAATAGGCCAAGACTTCGTCGACGTGAAATAAATAAATTCAATTACATAGCTTGAAAACACCTCTGATATATACCCACTAGAAAACATCACATTTGAAAAAATACAACGGGATCTAAACCCGTATATCAACTGGTCTCGCGCCTATATGTTTTAACCAATTAAACTACGGGCATCTAACTTAATTACGATAACTAACTAGTAGATTCTATATGAAATGCTTATGAAATTGCGCTATTTTTGACTATCGGTTTTTGTATTTAAATTTTTTTTTAGTGGTTATACATTTCTGAGGTATTTTTAATTATGTATGTTTAATATATAGAAGGTTATATTCTCAAATCTTGTGAATAATTCGTTGAATATAAAAATAGTCATTAATTCAATTTATACTTGACATGAGTAAGTACAACATGATTTTTAAATATGAATGCCTTCATGTTTAAGTCAAAGTGACATGAATCGTGTTCATTTATTATTTAGTTAGAAAAAAGATTTGAATTATGATGCCAAAAACACTAAAATAATCGTTTATATATTTCTATCGGTGGTAAAGATTCATTAATAAACCATAATTATTATTTTACATAATATTCAAGTACCGTAAATAGGTCAGATTAAAAGCTATTATATTTATTTGAAATCGCTGTGATAATTGGCCATTTCATTCAAACATATACCTACCTATTACGTTAATGAAGTCCGTGCGTTATACAAAATTATTCACAAACTACTAAACTGATTTCGGTGGTTGATATCTTGAATAAAACCCTTGGGTCCCAAGATGAGTAGACACTAGTGATTTTTTTTTGTATGTAGAAAAAAATAAAAGCTTTTAAAACTAGGAATAAACATAATACTAATAATAGGGAGGCTCTATTGATTATAAGCTTAAGTATATGTAATATCTAGATTGAGGCTGTTGTCCCTGTAAGCATATATAATATTATGATTGTTGCTAAAAAAAAGTTATATCCGTCTATTTTATTCAATTATATGATAAATTAAATAAATATTTGATTTTAAAAATCTAACTAATTCGGTTTATTTGAAAATTTCTTTAAAAACGAAAATATCATTATTGCAAAACACTATTATTAGTGGAAGTATAACATTAACCATGCTTTAAATGTTATTTTATACAACTAACGTCTTAATAAAATAATTGTTGAATTTCTAAAGTTTTTATAATTTGTACATCTTATATAACGTTCGTTAATATATTCATTAGCTTACTTGTGCTTTACGTGCACTCTTATATACCTACTACTTGTATAATAAAGTTACTATTTGAGGTGAGTTGGAAATACTGTCACCAGTTTGTGTACTCAAGTTTCGGACGAAACTACCCATACTCAGTATGTGTGACCCAATAAACTTATTCCAAAAAACTTGTGATGATATCATCGCGAGTCGCTGTTCTGTGCACTCGCCAGTTGGTAGACTTTCAACACCATTGACATTAAATGCGAGCGAACGAGATAGCACTTTAATATAGGTATATTTTAATTTATTAGTCTATTGCGTGCATAAATTTTGTGTCGCAGCACAGTGGTGAGATGACGTACAGACTTAGGCTTGCTATATGACCGCTCAAAACATGTTTAAAATTTAAAATAAATCACTTTTATTCATTTTTGTTAACAATAATATTGTAACCTAACAGAAAAACAACTCATAAATTTAAAATGTGTTTAAAATTTTATAATAAATGAAACTTTTCGACAAGCGGACCTCAGCGTATTTTTAGCGATTCTATTGAAGCCGATACACAGTCTCAGTTCCTTGAGCCGATACGTATTTCAAATACTAATATGGAGTTGGTTTTAGTTTCAGTTGAGTATGAAACTTTTGTCGCATACGCACGCCAAATGCTCTATATAGTGTTCCAAATACTAGTATTTTGGAATAAGTTTCTATACTAAGTATTTTTTTATACTGGTAGTAAGTATACTTAGTTTTCAAAATCGACCAGTTTTCCCATCTCTAGTTACTATACTGCTACTCATGTAGGTATTACCTAATAATGACTTACAATGTTATATTATATTGATTGATACGTTGACAAATCGTGAGAACAATGTAAAAAAATATGCAAGTAGAAATCCTTTCGATTCCTATTGTTTATTTTTTATTTCGTTCTAATTACACCCCCGTTGCATCCAAGCATTTAACTTCAAATCCGTTGTTCCTGTGCCAATCTTTTGTGTTTTCGTAGCCATCTGAGCGGAACAGCGAGTAATTATATCCACGAAGTAATTTCCAACTTCCACCTTCGCTTGATGAGTGAAGTTTATTTCGTGAATGCGAACGGAACTTAGATAATTTGCCGCGCGTTGATTGGTTGTAATTATTTCATTTAATTCGGGTAATTATATCAGAAACGTTCAGCAAATAATAATTAAATTAATTGCCCACGAGTATTTATTTTTTCATCAATATAAAATTATCATCATCAGCCTGAATCTATCCACTCCTGGATGAAGGCCTCTTTCGGTCCTGTGCGTTGCGCTGCCACGTACTTCCGCAGAACTTTATCATTTCATCGATCCAGCGGCCTCTAGGTCTACCTTGCGGACGTTTTGTACCTCTTGGATACCACTGGATGACTAAATTTGTCCAACGATTGTCTCTTCTTCGAGCTATGTGTCCAGCCCATCTCAATTTGAGGCTTTTAATGAATTCTATTACATCGCAAACCCATGTCTTCTTCCTTATCGACCCATTCTTCTTTTTGTCCTTTCGCGTTATGCCCAGCATGCACCTTTCCATACCACGTTGTGCTACTCTAAGTTTCTGGATCTCTCTTTTACTTAGGGTCCATGTTTCACACGCATATGTGATTACGGGAAGCACATACTGGTTGAACACTTTGCGCTTTAGGCACAGTTGAAGGTCACTTTTGAAGATATTATTCTGGTGGCCAAAAGCACGCCAGCCTAGCTTTACTTTGCGAACAATTTCAATATAAAATAATAATTGAGAAATATGTATTATTTATACTTACCTGTATTCATATATTATTTTTTCATTGTGTAAAATAATAAAGTTGTTAGTTTTTACTTCATCCACAATTATTATAATGTACTCAAGACCGGTTTCATCCTAATAGATATTTAAATTGATGGCAATAAAAAAACACTAACCACACGTTATATTACGTTTGATATGAAGCATCGTCAGTTATTTACATCGGTAATGACTCAAGAGCAGTTCCCCAAGATTGAGGCCACCATGCACTCAAGTGCGCTTTAATTGAATGTAGATTGACTTTTAATAAAAAAAAATATCGATGTTTGTACTCAGACTACTATTTATTTCAAGTCGGACGTTCTGGCACTTTTCTACGATGCGAAAAATAGTTATATTTAATCATTGTAATCGCCCAGAAGTGACAAAGAGTGGATCTTGGAGAGGGGAATTTGATGGAACACAGAAAATAATAGCGCACACTTGGATAGCTGGATAACTTTTACCGGACATATAATACTTAATAGGCATATCTAATAATAAATAGTATTATTCTATCAGTACTAAAAATGCGAAGGTATGTCGTTCATAGGTTCATGGTAATGAAACCCCATAAGACCGTCAGACGATGATTATAAACAAATTTTTTAGCCGCCATCTTAATGCACCAAAGTAAAATTATTAAATTTCTATGGGTGCCCAATTTAGACGCAATAAAACGTTGAAGAGTCGCTATCAAATGGTCTAATATAAAAAGTTCATAAAGCTCTTTCTAGCAATAGTCCAAACTATTTGAATCAGATATATAAATATAGGCAATTAAAGGTTTTTCTTTTTACAGTAATAAAAAGATATTATTTAATAGTGTTAATAAATATACGTCTTTACGCTGAACTTAAAGCTTCGTATGAAATTATGTTAGTTTCAGGAAAGTGAACGTTCAATGATAATTACAGGTGTAATTACGTGTTTAATTTTTGCTTCATACACGTGGGCCGATACAGCGAATGCTTGTAGATTACGGGTCGTTTTTAGGGTGCAGAATTTACTTATTATAATATTTTAGACACCATTACCTGGATTAAATCTTACCAAAAAAAATTTTTTTCTTCTTACTATTCTATCATCGAAGTATTGCAAGCACTGGCGTCTCCAGGCCATGTATCAATTCTCCAAAATCTTGGAAGTCGAGCCAGTGTCAAAGGTTACATAGCTAAGAGAAAACACGCATCTCTGTTATGTATAAGGGTTGTAAAATATATCCGAATAATATCTTCAAATATCTTAGGGTATTTTTGCACTGACGTACTAATTGTGACATCATCGGGGGCTTAGAATACCTTGTAACCCAAATTACTCTTAAATAGGTTATTATTAAAAAGAATACACTTTGTGTGTTCAATGTGCTATACCACGCTTTATCAGTTTTATCTAGAATATATACACCTGCAGGTATATTAACCATACTTTTCATTTTTCATTCATGAATAAAATATTCTTAGCAAATAGGTACCGATTGATTCCTCTAGAATCTGAACCCCTTCTTTAGTTTTTAAATACCTACCTATGTATATGTTTTTTTAGATAAACCTTCGTTTAGATTTTCTTACCCATCTAGCGAATACTACCCCACTGTGGATTGGGCAAGTTTTTAACAATCATTACTTTATTTTCTCCGCTTCCACTTAGGAGTGAAAATTATAATTTACTTTGTTATACCTCATAATGTAGCCGAATCTTTTAAACGCATTTTGTTACAAACGAAGGATTTTTACCGAATTTTAGAGTTAGGCTAGCTTTAAGTAATATTGCTGCCAACTAAATTTAATTAAAACATTCATTTATTCAGATTCACTGACCAGAAAACAATATTTTTTTTTTAAATCTGACGTTATTTAAGAAAAAAACCTTGTTTGTTAATAGAACTTTACTGAAATGAATAAAAATGATCAATTATTGGTATCTTACTTAAATATATTTACACTGATATTGGCAATCGTTCATAATGAAGAACATAATAAAAAAAAACCTTGAAAAGATGTAATATTGTGTTATTATTAATAAAGGCTCAGTAATTTGCTTACGTCTGGCAGGTACGTACCAGGCAATATATAATTACATCTGGTAATTATCTGGAACAGGTAAACTTGAGTTCGTGAACTTACGTGTGACTGTACGGATAATAGCCGATGAAAGGAAAGAAAGAAAAATCAACTCTTTTACAATACAAAGTTTTGAACTTGGCCTTTACTTGTTTTAATCACGATTTCAAAATTGTATACGTATCCACATATCGTCATATCAAGGGAATCCGATCCCGAGCCAAAATTCTGATCCTGGGATTTCGGGAATACAATTTGATAATCCCGGGATTGGCATTTTTTTCCGTTGTTAATATAAAATTTTTATATTTACAAATAACATTGATAAAATCGGTCAAAAATAAATCTAGTATAATTTATACTATTTAAGACATTTATTGTTAATATTGTATATCTACGTTCAATCTTGGAAATACATAAGTTTAATGGAGTAAATAATATTTTAATATGAATAATAATGTGAATTTAATATGAGATTGCTGTTTCTGATAGTAAAGACTTAATGAATGGATTAGCGAGATTTAAAATAGTAAAGCAAATAATCATGGTGTACTTATGGCCTTTCCGCTTCATAAATCTAATGAGTCAGCCAAATATGAAACTGTCGTAAAACGTATGAGATCATGGTGGAATTACTTTGTTAAAGTGCGAAGCATTGTTTTTTCCAATCTTTCTCATTTTTATTAATTTATGTGAAAAAATAAAATGAATCGGCAACTTAATCATGGGTATAAATCAAACTTTATTCAAACTCAGTTTATTTGTAATGTAATTATAATAATAAAAAAATATGTTGTCATACTATAACAAAATAATTTATCTTGGTAACTTTTTTTCAGCTAGCTTTTCATAGAGGAAGATTCGACATTTCGAGTTTTCAAGATTTCCATATAGTAACAATTTTGCCAAAATGTGTTTTTTTAAGTTGATCTTAATTTATTTCAATATTTATTGAAACTCTCAAATACAACCAAAACAATCTAATCTATCTAATATATAAAAATCAATATTTGTTTGCTTGTTTGTTCGTATTTTATGCGCTGCCATACCGTTCATCCGATTGCGATAAAATTTTGTGAACGTATTGCTTGCACTTTCGCTAAGAGTATAGGCTATATCTTATATATAAAAATGAATTCTTCTTCTTCTATTCATCTTCTTCCTTATTATATCTTCTTTTATTCGTATGGTTCCTATACCATTCATTCGGTTGCGATGAAACCTTCGTCAGTTGTTGTGGTAACACCCGGAAAGGTTTCTGATTTAGTACAACCATCTTCTTCTTCTTCTTCATTATATCTTCTTTTATTCGTATGGTTCCTATACCATTCATCCGATTGCGATGAAACCTTCGTCAGTTGTTGTGGTAACACCCGCAAAGGTTCCTGAATTGGTACAACCATCTTCTTCTTCTTCTTCTATGCTATCTTCTTCTATTCGTATGCGGTCCTATACCATTCATCCGAGTGCAATGAAATTTTGATCAAGTGTTGTGGTCACGCCCGCAAAGGTATCTGAATTGATACAACTATTTTCTTCTTTTTTTCTTCTATTCTATCTTCTTCTATTTGTATGCGTTCTTATACCATTCATCCGATTGCAATGAAATTTTGACCAGTTGTGTGTGCACGTCCGCGAAGGTTTCTAAATGATAACAACCATATTTTTCTTCTTCTATTCGTATGCGTTTCTATACCATTCATCCGATTGCGATGAAGCTTTTGTCAGTTGTTGTGGGCACACCTGCGAAGGTTTCTAAATTAGTATTATATAAAATACAAAGTTTGTTGTTTGTTTGTTCCATCCAATTTTGATTTTTTTTACTACATATTAATAACATTAATAACATTTGCATATTTTGGATTCGATTTTAATTTAGTGTCTTTTGTTTGACCTTTACTACTATTTGAATTATTTTCATATTGCCATATTGTATTACACAGATATTTTAATATTAAAAAAATAATTACCCCTTATTATTTTTTAAATATCTAAGATAAATATAACCACGAAGCGACCCTGTGCGAAGCCGGGTACTTCAGCTAGTATATTATAAATATTATGAAGAAATGTCTGATTTAGCATATTTCATTTTAATAATAGTAATATATCCAATTCAGCTACCTACTAGTTATCGAATTAGAGTAATTAAAAATGATGACCATCCCCTTACTATCTGTTATTTATACATATCAAGTATTCAGAAAATTCTATATAAAAGCATATTAGGTTCATTTTTCAGTTATAAAGCAGTTCTTAGACTTTCACGTAAAATTATTTTTATTTCGCATCGGCGGTTTCAAAAGCTCAGCGGCAATGTATATGATTTTACTTTTAACAGGTCTATCAAATACATAAACTAATTTATTTTAAATGCACAATATTCATAAATTTCATTTCTATTTCCATAAAATTTATTGTATTTATTTTCAAAATAATCTGAATATACCATGTACTAAAAATAATACATCGCGTTTATTAATAGTAAAGGCTAAAAGCTGCGCGAATTACATTTTCATAAGCGCCTAACCCTCCCAGTTAATATCAGAATAATAATATAATGCATAGTGTTAGATTAATTTCCTTTTCATTTCCTCCCTGTATCTAGCCGCCACATTAACACAACTGGCTGTTATATCGGCTGCACAAAGCCAAAAGGGTCAAAGCAACACATTTAGCCAATTTATATTCAATAATAATAGGGTACATAAATTCACACAGGAGCCATAATTATTGCTAACACAACATGATTTACATTAGTTTACAATCCCTGTGTTGAGGTTTTGATTAAATCTTAATCTTCTTTTGTATCTGGACTATTGCCATTTCATCAGCTTGGCTAACTTTATCAAATCGCCTACTGAATTTTTGTCTGCATCATTAATGTATTTATTTTGGTGTATTTTTGTACTATGCCTAATATGCACCTTTTTATACCAGGTTGCGCCGCTACTTAAAGTTTTCAAATTTCTCGTACATTAATAAGAGTCCACGTTTTATATGAATACGTGCGCACTAGAAGCACACATTAGTTGAATACTTTGCGCTCAATGCATATTTAGTATTGTAAGCAATCTCACCATTTGTTATCCGGGATAGACGTAGTTGTTGACGAGCTCAATTTTAATGTCAATGATGGGTCAGCAAAGCATTCTTACTCTCTACTTTATGCCCGTAATGCATATTGCCATGCAAAGTTCCACTATTAATTCATGGATAATATTTCACGTTACTTATTTTAATCATTCTAACTTTTACTCGCATTATTTCCTCTTTATTCCATAGGTATCATCAGCATCATCATCATACTGAATCTATCCACTGGATGAAAGCCTCTCCAAACTGATTCCACTTCTCTCGGTCCAGTACGTTGCGTTGGCACGAATTTCCGTAGAACTTAATCATTTCATCGATCCAGCGGCCTCTAGGTCTACTTTGCGGACATTTTGTACTTTTTGGGTACCACTGGGTGACTAAATTTGTCCAGCAATTATCCCTTCTTCGAGCTATATAGGAATATAACATTGGAATATAACAATAAGTAGGTGTATAACATTGTAAATATTTTACAAACATTTTTTGATTTGAATATTATCTTCCTATATAATAAATATACCTACTTCTAACTAAAATTTATAAAAAGGGTTTATAAAGATAAAACAAAATAATATAATAAGTAATATAACTATTTAACGTTATACAATTTTGTCAGTTACATAGGTACCTATATAATTTTATCTAAAAAAATAATATTTTTTAGATATGTATTTTTTTTATTGGAAAAATGATTTATAACATAACGAAAAACTATACTGACTCATTACACAATTCATTTTTATTTATTTCGTGATATAGGGGGGGAAATGGCAGAAATACACAATGAAGAATAACTTTATCCAAGTTTCTCCATATTTCGTATTGTTCTAAATCTAGTCTATTCGCTGTGCAAGTTTCATCAATATTGGTCGTAGTTTTGTGTTATAACACTGTGAGAAGCAGACACTCCAATTGATTACCTAATAATATAGATGTTTTGTGGAAGCAGTGGATGAGTTTGTATATATGGGATTGACCATTAGTGGAAAAGGTGGATGTGAAGCAGAGATAAGAAGGCTCATACATATTGCGAAAAATACGATGACGCGTCGTACCACTGTATGGAACGATCGGGGGATTTCCATTGCCACGAAAATTATACTTGTGTGAATATTAGTGTTCTCCATATTTTTGTACGGTGTCGAATCATGGATCCTGAAGGCAAGGGAGCGGAGGGCAATTGATGCCTTCAAAATGCGGTGTTGGCGCCGAATGTTTCGAATTTCTTAGATAAAGCATAGGACGAACCAGTAAATCATTTAGATACTGTAGATAAATGAACGGCTCTTGAATAATATGTCTGAAATGCATTCTGCAGTTATTTTGGACATATTGTTCGGCACGCACTAGATAACCTGGTGAAACTGGTGGTTTTAGGAACATCCAGGGATGTCAACGCAAAGGAAGTAGCAGACTGGGCGCAGCCTTCACTCTACCCTGAGAGAAGCAGAGAATGGAGAGGGTGCAAAGTCTTGGTAACGCAAAATATGACCATTTCAAGGCGGTCACGATCTTCAGACACGAGGAAACGAACAAGAAGAAGAAGAATGTTTTAATTAACTTAAAGGGTGTTCCAACCATATAATCATTATATTCTACTTTTCATTTAAATATCGAGTACCTATATTAACATTGTATAACATTAAAAATCACATTATGTAGGTATTTAGTACTATTTCAATTGTATTTATATAGCACATTGATTAATTAAATGGCTAACGATTTAAAAAAAAAATGTATTTTCAACGTACGAATCGAATGAAAATATTAATCAAAAACTAAATACTTGATCAAATAGTATTGTCATCAAAGCGAAATAATATTAGTATTATTTGAACTTTTTTACCAAAAGAGCTTTCGCAGTTATCAATATGACTGATTAGTAAAGTGTTAAAAGCTTCGCATATTATATTGGTATGGTTTTTAAACAGTGGTTCGTGATTTGGCATAATTGTCAATATAATAATATTATATGTAATTAGAATCATCCGGAGTAGTCTCAAATTATGAAGCTACCGTAAATAAATATTCAATAGACAATTTCATTAAAAAAATAATTACAAGATAAAAAGAACTTTTTATATACAACGTTTTTAAATTTTCTGTTGAATCATATAAACTTGACTTGCTAGCTTAAACGATCAAAAAAATTTGTACTCGATAGAAATAATACTGAAATGTAATTTTGATTTCCATAGTAACGCACGTGTATATTAATAATTTAGTTGCTAGGACCCCAGACCCCTAGCAACCAATAACAGTGGATTGGATTACGGATTTCTTCTGAAATAACTTTTCATACAAAACAGAATTAACTGAAAATGAATTCAATTCTTCTTAAAGATGGCTAAAAGTATTAAAAAAGTGCATTGGCATCGTGTTCTGATATATTCTAAAAGTTTAAATGTCTAGCTAGTCGGTAAGTTAGTTAAAAATCGATTGCAAGATTTGTACCGGACAAACAACCACCGGAAAAATAAGAATACGAGCCAATAAAAATGTTGTAAAAATTAAAAATGTTGATATTTCTAAAATAAACATAATATAAGTTTCATTATGGTTCAACATGTAGTCATTTTAAATACAACTACACATATAAATATATAATATTACAAGGTACTATCGACAAAGGGTACTTGATGGAAGTTGAATTTAAATTCTAATGGATTTTTGTTTTGTTACTATTTCATTTGAGTAGTTTTGTCCTTTTTTGTACTTATATATAATTCAATATAGATCTTGGCCACCTCACGGAGAGGTTTTCTTCTATAATATCTATTCTATATTCTTTTTACGAAAAATATGTGTTGAAACGGTTGGGTTCGATAATACATATTATTGATAAAGAAGATGTAAATTTGCCAGACCTGAGATTCGAAACCAAGATCCACGGTTTCATTAACACTCTGAATGTATTTTATATATTAACATCAAAATAACGACGTGGTAAGTTGCAAAATATAATTAATAATATCGAAGGGGTTTGCGAGTCAAACAAGTTCGAGAGCCACTGGTGTATATGAATCATATTTATAAGGTTATCATGCTAAATACATTCCTGTATACTATTGTATTGAAAAATGTAGTGAATAGAAAATTAGAATACGTCATTAAAAAGGTATCTTGAATGGAAAACCTTTGAAGTTATGATTAATTATTTTTTCCAACAATACTTTGTACAAGGTAAATACTACCGTTTAAAAATGGATATTATTAAGAATTTTAGCGAAAACATTTAACATCTTTTATGAAAATATCGTTTGATGATAGACTACAACAATTTTATTATTATGAAATTCTTTTTAGATGTTTTTTGATTAGGCTAAGCAAACAAGGCGATACCCTATATTTACTTACAATACGAATAGTATTTTGGTGATCGTATAAGGAGGTAGTCAGGTGAGGGAGCAACAGTGTAGAAGGATGTATATAATTATTGTCTTGATGCAGAGTACAGAGAGTTACAATGGAGTAAAGATTAACGGTGCAGAGTAGGGAATCCAATCCCGAGCCAAAATTCTGATCCCGAGATTTCGGGATTACAATTTGACAATCCCGGGATTGGCATTTTTTTACCATTTTTAATATATTTTTTTTATATTTACAAATAATATTGATAAAATCTGTCAAAAATAAATCTAGTATAATTTATACTATTTAAGACATTTATTGTTAATATTGTAAACGTTCAATCTTAGAAATACATAAGTTTAATGGAGTAAATAATATTATAATATAAATAATAATGTGAATTTAATATGAGAT
Source organism: Rhyacophila brunnea (assembly GCF_057557595.1). Classification (NCBI taxonomy): domain Eukaryota; kingdom Metazoa; phylum Arthropoda; class Insecta; order Trichoptera; family Rhyacophilidae; genus Rhyacophila; species Rhyacophila brunnea. The sequence goes on along the minus strand of NW_028233361.1, from coordinate 45,476,654 downwards.
TGCTGTTTCTGATAGTAACGAATTAATGAATGGGTTAGCGAGATTTAAAATAGTAAAGAAAATCATGGTGTACTTATGGCCTTTCCGCTTCATAAATCTAATTAGTCAGCCAAATATGAAACTGCCGTAAAACGTATGAGATCATGGTGGAATTACTTTGTTAATAGTGCGAAGCATTGTTTTTTGCCAATCTTTCTCATTTTTATTTAATTATGTGACAAATAAAATGAATCGGTAAGTTACACATGGACATAAATCAAACTTCATTCAAACTCAGTTTATTTCTAATGTAGTTATTTGTTATTAAAAGTATTTTTTCTGTTATATTTTCGTTTTTATTTTATTTTCCATAAAAATTAATAAAAAAATTATACCGAAAGCTTCGGGATAATGTTTATCAATCCCAGGATTAATAGATATCGAAAATAACTCGGGATCCCGGGATTGGAATCCCTAGTGCAGAGTAATCGTGGTGAGCTCATGTTCAGACCTAACTGCGACTGAGAAGTGAGGTGACTATGTCGAGTGACGAGTCAGGAGTGAGTGTATCTCCCTATCAATCGTCCTTCGCTATTTATATAAATAAATTATAAGAGTCATCGTCGCAATAAAATAAATCAAAATAGACACTATTGATCTCGGTTATGATTGATTAAACTGCTGACAATCGCTTCCACCACTCTGATTTGTTTCGAAAACAAAACATGACTGTCGAAATGTGTCACACCTGTAATGATGAGTGGTACCTATGATTACCTAATACAGTATTTAAATAATATGAGGTAACAAAATTTATTTCGATGACGAATAACCGTGAAAGTCTCAAACATTATATATTTTTGTATCATTACATAATATTATCTTCAATTACTTACTACTTAAAATAACGAATCTACATCATAGTATTATTATTTATTTTTTCTAGATGCCTTCATGGATACCTCGCATTTACTATCGAGGTTTCTTAAGGACTTTGGCACGCAAACTACTCTACTTGATGCTAGTCAAATGAAAATTGTGCCGGCTGAGAGAATATGCCTTATTGAAAACTGTTCTTCTACCCGCATCGGGTATTGCTAATTTAAATTCGGCCAGGGCCTATGAAACCGCCTTGCAAAAACCCTGGAAAATTCTTAGTAGCGCAAGGCGGAGGTGATTCTGATGAATATTTTGTCGTATTCATTGGGAACTGAGGACTGCGATTTGTAGTCGAGTTTTTTTTTTTTTTTTTTTTTTTTCCCGTGGTAAAAGAAATGTCGCATAGGACTGATATTTTGAGCATATACTTATCCTATCTTATATGATTGCAGTCACTGGATCTGAAAGGCATGAATCGTCTTATTGACTTCTTTTTGTTAACTACCAACCAGACCTAGCAAAAAATACTTAGTAAATAATATTATTCTTCAATATATAATAATAATAAATAATATTCATTGGTGTACATAATTTTGAACACAAACTTAATGGGGCATGCCCTATCTTAGGTACCTACGATTATCGACTGCAGAGAAATAATATGGGGTAAAATTAAACACATTATTATTTTCAATATTTTTTTTCAACGTTTGTAATATTATGTATTAAATTTTGTCTTGTAAACGCAACGCACCTTCAATATTGGTATTATTTGAGGATTTTCAGAGGGGCCTGTACTAATTGCGTTTAATGACTTGACCCCACAGAACAGATTAATAAATAGAATTTTGATAGGCTACGTTTAATACACAACATTTTGACGCAGGGTTTTGAATGTGTGAGTGTCCTACGAAAATGAACCACGCATTATGGACGCGCAATAGTGTGTGAAGTACACCAATATTAAATGAGCGTCAATGCATGAACTAAGAGCAGTTGTCAGTAGTCGACGTATAACGCATTCTTGACACGTGTTTAAGTTTATCCCGTATTCTTCCGCACTCGAGATCGGTTACCTGCTATTCCTTACTCGATACGTATTTCAGTTCCCTGTTTGACCCTCATGAAACTGCCTGGCTTTCTATCGTATTAATTTGTTCTGTCATTTGGCATACGAATTGAGAAAAATCCTATAAAAAATGTATTTTCGAGTGTAATTCTAACAGCTTGATAGGTGACTAATTTTGGCGTAAGTTTATCAATCCATATCTTGCAGATATTTCTTAATACTTACGATTACTGTTTTCAAATTCGATTAACAGATGGCAACCATAATTTTAATTGAATCAAAGCAATTATCATTTTTTGGACCTTTGGGCTTACCTACTTGAAATTTTTAATTTGAATAATAATATATAATATTTATTTTGCTTAGTAATTGTTGATTCTATTCTTTTTTAATTATTTTATTTGAATAATGTATAAGTAAATAAATATTTTTAAAAATACCAACTTTACTAAAATAGGGTTTGATAGATAAACAAAAGAAAGTACATATTTTGCGTAAATATTGAAACGAGATCTGAGTCTTAGTTACAATATCAATGGCTATTTTAATCGCTCCAATCCAATAATTAACGATGATGAACAAAGTAAATGTATTAATTATTAAGGTAGGTATATAGTAACATTATATTTGAATTTGAGATTACCATTGCTCAATGCTGTCTATTTAAATTCTTTCTAAATCTGAAATTCTAAGTTTTTATTTATTGGTTAATTATGCCGATTTATTATTGTATTTTGATTTTATTTAAATATGCGGTACTGTTCGGTGATCAGGAATACAGCGGAAAACACATTTCCGATAAACTGGATTATTTGTTAGGTTAACCTAACCAAACCTAACCTAACCTAAACTAACCCAAACTAACTAATAAACAGTACCAAATATGCTATTTTATTTACCGAAAATTATCCACATAAACGTATCAAATATTTTTTTAATTAATAGACTAAAATGAAAGTTTACTGCCAATAAAAAAAGGATAGGAATAGGTAATAGCAAAACCATAACATAATCAAAGTTATCTACATACTAAACTAACATGCGCTATGTCTTTAATGCAAATGGTTAATCGTCTATATTCTAGAATACTGAATCATTTTACTTCCTGAATTATTAAAGTTTCTCTGTCTGTAAATTATAATATAACTAATCTCCATTATAATCTATATGATGCATAAGTAGTTAGTTTTCCCTAGTTTAGTTCAAAAGCTTTAAAAATTAAAGCACGTTCGTAGAATCTTGTAATGTGTTTCCACTTTCCATTCCAATAACCAAAGGGAGAATTAGTAAGTTAATCTCAGAAGTTACGCTGTTATGTATTAAAAGTTAACTCAATGGTGATAATGCTTAGTTACCTTAATATTGAGTATCTTTTCTAAGTTAGGGGACATACACAAGTTATAGAAGTGTTTAAGCTAGTGAAGTGAATTGAACCGATACTTAAACCTGTAAGACTGAAAATATAATAATTGTATTGAAACCGGACTGGAATGTATTATAAACTGAAGTCGGTATATTTTATAATATTTCATATACTTTTCCATCTTCTGTCAGTGGCAAAGAATGGAGTTAAGCTGTGGAGATCCAATATAGATAGTACGCACTACACTTCATGAGTGTTACTTAATTGTTTTCATTGAAATAAGAATACAGTTTGCAGTTGGTGTTAGTTAGTTTTCAAAATTATATTCAACCCTGCTTAAAGCAAACCATAATAGATACTAGATAAAAAGTAATCTTCTGTATATAAAATATCTAAAATTATGCCATTAAATTGTACATAGATATTTTACAGATACATCTATTATGGTTTAGTTTGAGCAGCGTTTAATCACATTTATAAACCATCTGCAATTTGTAGTTCAATGAAAACAAAATAAGTATGTCTGAAAAACTGAGTATTATTTTTGTCGTATTTGCACAGCCTACCTTTATTATTATGGTTTGGTCTAGGCAGGGTTTCATTGAATTTAAAAAACTAACCATTTTCATCTGCAATTTGTATTACTAGTTCAATGAAAACAAATCAGTTTGACTAACAAAATGTAGTGTGCTCTATTTTTGTCGAGTCTCCACACCCTACTTTTTATATTATGGTTTGGTCTAGGCAGTGCTTAATTGAATTTTAAAAACTAACTATTTCCATCTGCAATCTCTATCGTTACCTAGTTCAATGTGAACAAATAAGTTTGACTAACAAAATGTAGTGTGCTCTATTCATGTCGAATCACCATAACCTACCTCCACCCGTTGCCACTGCCTTCTTTGTATTATAACGTTTCTAATATATACTTAAATTTTTTTTTGAATATTTATGATTTCATAATTTTGATTTAGATTTTGAATTTAAGAGATTACGTAAGTTGGCCAATGTAAATAAGTCAATTTTATAATGTTTGTTTTTAAATAATTTTCCTTATTGCTATAGAAAATCGTGCACTTGTCGTGTTCAATTTAAAACATAACATTTGGAGTAGTTATACTGATTGAGGAAATTCGTATAATTAGCGGAAATTTATGATCGCACGAGATGCTAAAAAAACATACTTAATTGGAAAATCCACCTCGGCATTTTCATTTAAGGCCATTTATCATGAAGCACATTTGCATTTCCTCATTTTCCGTTTTCCCCTTTCACGAAATTTACAACACAGCTTTAAGCAAATATGTCACGACATATTATTTAGTGAAAACACATATTTTAACAATAATGATACTGATTAGTTGTTACACACTAAAAAAAAAGCATTAGAAACTGACACTTTGCAAGAATTTCTAAGATCGAAGAAGAGAGTAGGAGTTCGGATAAAATACATATTTTATTCTTATGCCTGTGTAAAATTCTATATAAAATATAGTTCATATAATAAACAAATTAATGCATCAGTAATATTATATAGCCTTATTATATCTTGGTTTTATAGACTATGAAAAGGCGTTTGATTCCATCAAAAAATTCTCAATTATAGACGCCCTTAGCAACCAAGGAATTTCCAGACGCTATATAAACATATTGAACAGTATATACAGTGATGCCACAGCATGCGTGAAACTCCACAAACGGTCGTGTAAATTCCCCATTAACAAAGGTGTCCGGCAAGCTACCGCTACTCTTGAGGACTTATTTAGGAAACTTGATTGGGAGGAAAAAGGTGTTCCAATTAATGGGGAGCACCTCAGTCACCTGCGCTTTGCAGATGATATTGTTATACTCTCACAAGACCCGAAAGACCTCCAAGGTAGAATGCAAGAACTCGCGGATGTCAGTCAAACGGTCGGTCTAAAGATAAATGTCTCAAAGACAAAAGTGATGAGGAACTGTTTTTCGGACCCTGCGATTATCTGTATTTCTGGCACCCAACTCGAGCAAGTCAGCAGCTACGTCTATCTCGGACAGCAGGTGTCCATAGACGGAAGCATGCACGATGAAATCGCTCGAAGAACAAAGCTGGGATGGAGTGCTTTCGGACGTCTGAATATTATCTTCAAGAGTGACCTACCAGTATGTCTTAAGCGTAGGGTGTTCAACCAATGTGTGCTACCTGTACTCACGTATGGCTGCGAGACGTGGACCCTCAACACGAGAGATGTCCAAAGGCTAAGAGTCACACAGCGAGGCATGGAGAGGTGCATGTTGGGCATCACGCGAAAGGACCGTAAGAGAAACGAATGGGTTAGGAAGCAGACAAGAGTACGCGATGTAATAGACGTTGCCAAACAGCTGAAATGGAGATGGGCGAGGCACATTGCTTGCCGAAAGGACGGCCGCTGGACAAATGCCGTCATCTAGTGGTACCCAAGGGGTACGAAACGGCCACAGGGTCGCCCTAAAAGCCGCTGGATTGACGAACTGGTAAAGTTCGGCGGAAATACGTGGCAGCGAACGACACAGGACCGAGAGAGTTGGAGAAAGCTTAGGGAGGCCTTCATCCAGCAGTGGATTGACCCCGGCTGATGATGATATATCAATATTGTTAGATGTAATGTGACGGGAACACAAAAATATTAATACTTAGCAATCTGCAAATTACTAAATTAATAAATCATAAACCACCAGCTACATTAGACAAAAATATGCAATATAATTAATAGGATGTCACCAAAGAGCTAGAATGGTAATGGAAAAAATTGGCACGCTGTGTTTCCCATGAGTTACTAGACGACCAAAGGGTCACTCTAAGCCCAACTGCTTAAAAAAATATTAGATATTATGGTCCATGAAAATATGTAGTTCTGAAATGAGTAGAAGGATCTAAGTATCTACAAAAATAATAATACTTTGCGGTTGGGCCAATTATGGTGGACCTCATTCCTTTTTTCCTACCTACCAAAAATCCCAGTTAGTGTCGCAAGACCAGGCGACCAGCAGTCACGGGTCATGAGTCGACCGTGGTTAAGTTTACATTCAGTTACTTTAAGACAGCGGACGCGCACAGGCGTACAGAGTGACTCGTCCAAAACTAATATGGTTAATTCCAAGTGAACCGTGAGAGTGACATTCCGAACCGTCCGTTTACCAGTGCGTGAGTGCGTATACACTGAACTCTCAACATAAAAGGTCAGTGTCTGGCATCCTATTTAAACCCCGCCCCCCTAGATCCGTAATCCACAAGCATCTTCAAATTACAGTCCACTGAAAAAAGCGTAACCACTATGTTCTATTGGAAAGGAAAATTGTGTAAAAAAGTCAATCGTGAAGGTATGTTCTTAAATGCAGACAGTTATTACGTTAAATATTTCATAATAATAATGGCTAGGACTGTTGCGAAATGTCGGACGTCCTTTAGGAAAGTATTACAGGGTGATTATAAAATATTTGATCCTACTTCAATTCTTAAAACTATTTATTTAAAAACATAATTAATTATAATTTGTATCTCAGAAATAATAACACAGCAATAATATGAAAATAAAATTTATGAACAAATGTTTTAATAAATGACATCGCTTTCATTGAACTGAGTTTCACATTTCGGCACCTTGAAGTTTATGTCCTATCAAAGATGCCGAAAGTCAAACCCTGGCTAACTGAAACCAATCATAATAGAAAAGTGTAAATTATATCAGAAGATAAACGTCGTCAATACAGGGAACTCAGAAATACCTAACGGCTGTGGAGTAACAGACAACTGATCTAGAGTGTGGAAGAATATGGGATAAACTTAATAAGCATGTTCGTCGTTTTGACAACTGCTCTCGGATTATTCACCGACGTTCATTCAATATTGGTGTATTTGAAGGTTGCAACATGTCAATAATGTGTGGTTCATTTTCGTAGAATACTAACACATTCAACCCCCTGCGTGAAAATGTAGTGTTTTGGGGTATAGCTTATCAGAATTTTATTTATTAATCTCTTCTGTGATAGAAACATACGAATCAAACAAATTCAATAATAATTAATTGGCATTATTCTTGACGTTAAGTATAAACTTTAAAATGTTTAGTTTTAATTTAATTTAAAATTGTTTCACAGATAGTATTGGGTATATTCCACTGAAGATCGGTTCCATATGTAATAGACAGTTTCACAGCACACAGTTTATACAAGTTCAGTGTGCACATAAAACTTTACAAATGTATGCTTTCTTTGAGAAAGTAGTAATGGCATGCAATTAATTAATAAATACGACTCATAAAAATGCGGTTTCTTTACAGGTTTTCCGATTAATGGGTTCCAAATTGGAGTTATGATTTTAGGACGGTCCTGTTGTTGTACACCAAAGGACAGTAAGTTCCTTCCTGCTTAGTTTAAACAGCCGGTGTTGCAGGAAATTAACATGGCGAATTAGCATAATTGCTATCTGACTCTTGCCATGCGGAAGGCTCTCGGGAAGCAACTTTATCGGCGGGCACCCCCTCCTCCGCCCGGGTTAAATGGCGCGCTAATCATCGCTGGAGCGGATGACGTCACTTCCTGCTGCGGAGAAGCCTGAAATGAAATACTTTGAGGGCACATTGAGTGAGCGGGGAAACTTTGGAAAGTATTTGCATATTTCTGGTATATTAAATTTTATAGTTATCAATGTAACAAGTATTTTTTTTTAATATCAATGATTTTGTAATGTAAACATGCACTTACTAAATAGGTCCACCCTTCGCCACTGTTTGGTGAGGCAGGGATTAATGAATTTAAAAAAAACTAACCTATGTCATGTTATATACATCTAATAAAAAAGAACCCCTAAAATCTTCAGTCCCACTTGAACGTTCTCTTTGCCTTTTTTCCGTATACCTTAGGCGTAAAACCCACTTAACGCAGCAAGTATGGCTCTCGCGCAAAATTTCACAAGTGGCGTGTAAATCAACGAAAATACAACGTAATCAAATACGCCAGCGCCCACTGGATTTGACGACGCATTATACGCGCCCGCCGCATGAATCATCGTTTTTTCGCGAATCACCGCTTCTCGGCGATACGAATGAAAGAAAATACAATGGAGTCCATTCATTGAACACAGCGAGCAAAATCACGCTCTGGACGGCGTCGTCGATCGACGGGCGAGAAGTCATTATTTAATAACAGAGATCTCATTGTTTAATTTTATTGCATGTTCTATATTTCGCTGGTTGAATAATGTCGTCGTAAATATTAATAACAAGCCCCGAAATAATATAATATTTTTATTGATTTGTTATGAGAGACGCTGTAATAATAATTATTTTGTGCTGCTTGGGCCACTTATTACATAGGTGAAGGGTAATGCGTGGCAAGAGACGTGTGATTATGGTTATGAATAAACGCTTCATACGCCGACTTCGCCCGCTCGACGCGTTCTATGGGCACTATCGCTTAGTCTTTTAAGACTTGATCGTAGTAGATTTTTGGGTTTCCACCGTGTGTCCTTCTTCCTTCTTTACTCGACGTTTCGGGCTCGTTTCAGAGGCCATTATCAAGAGATGATATGTTTTATGATGAAAATGTAGTGTAGGTATATGAATGTAAACGTTGCTACGTTGCTAACAACCTAAAAGAAAGGTGGAAACCCAAAACTCAACTACGATAAAAAAAAAAAAAACACAACCGTGAAAGCCTCAAACATTATATAAGAGACTTGATATTTGGAGAACAAGTACTAACGTAGTAATAAAACATTCTATTAACAATTTTATTGGAGGCGGTTAGATATTCTAAAAATCACATTGTCTCCATGGAAGTGGCGAAGGTTGGAAATAGGCTGTGAAGATCCGACATAAATAGTGCACACTAAACTTTGTTAGTAAAACGTATTTGTTTTAATTGAACTAAGACTACAATCTGTAGATAGTGTTTGTTAGTTTTTAAAATTCAACTAAACCCTTTGTAATTCAATCTATAGTAGAAAATAGTTTTAAAAAATCATTTTTCTTTAATATATATAAAATTATACACTTAAATCATAGATCATTTTAGATATTTTATATATAAAAGTTATTTAATATATTTTTTATCGATTATGGTTTTGTTTTGACAGGCCCAATGAATTTAAAAAAAAAACTAGCCAATACTATCTGTAAATGTATTCTTAATTTAAGGGAAACAACTAAGTATGACTGAAAAAGTATGCACCATATTTGTTGGATTCCCCATAGCATACCTAAACTATTATAGTTTGGTTTAGTTTAAATATTGAAATTTTAGTGTGTACTATTTATGTCGGATCGTAACAGCCTACCTCCACCTTTCGCCACTGCTACCAAGACATGGAATATAAAGCTTGATAATTATTTTGTCTAAAATGGCAATCCTCAATTCTTCTTCTTCTTCTTCGACCATGTCCGATCCTAATAAGATCATATGGGACACCACAGATTATAGGTTTGTAGTAACAGATTTTGTTTTTACGAGCAATGGATGTTAGCCACGTGCTCAACCTATTAGGTCCAGATATATTATAAAATATTTACATCACTTTTATATGTATATAGAAATATATTGTACCGGTAGTGTAACTGATTTTTCCTGTCAACTTTCCCGACGAACAGTTGCATGCAAAATTTCCCCCGCCGTGATTTACCGCAGTAAAATTCATAACCAGTCAAAACAGCTGTGTTACAAAATGGCGGGCTGTGCCGGTTGGCGCCCAAACGTGTGGTAGCGGAACGTCAATTTCCGCTGCGGGATGTAGACACATCCGATACATTTTTCCAACCGAGCCACGGCTGGGGAAATCGAATAAGTGCGTGGTACGTCACATCAATACTCAACCAGCTGGGTTTTCCAACAACCAAGATTGAACATTAATTGTGTACTTACGAATTGGTGGAGCGGCCGTGTATGGCGAGGCTGTAAAAAATTCATGTTGATTTTGCAATGCTTGTTTGATCTAATATAAGGGCCCAATACGTTGCACGAATGAAACATCAATTAATATAAATACCACTCTGTGAAGTAGTGTTTACATATTTTGGTCGTTTAAAATCAAAGTTGAAGGCTTTTAATTTTATCTCTTTTACACAAATTTCTTTATCGGCTCACCAAATTGTCCTGTCTTATGAAATTATAAGAATTCACAATACATTATAATACAGAAATACCGAAATTATAGTAGGTACGTACTTATCGAGTATTTCTTTACGTTATTTAAAATTGTAGTATTTTTGGCGTACAATAACTTTACTATTTAACATCGTACATAGAATAAGGATCAAAATTGTAATACAAATACGGTACTTACTAATTATAGTATGGTTTGTAACAATGCCGTGGATAGCCATGATATACTAGACTTAGGAGCGAACTTGTTTATTTACAGTTTTGACTTTATAACAACTAATAAGTATTATTTTTTTATTCGAAGCCTGATGAAATTTCAAGTAAACCTCAAATGCATAGTTATTTTGAAATTATGGCATGAATAGAAAATGAACCGTATTTTATTTGGTATTAGGTGCTCGCAATGACATTAATTTAATAGTTGTACGATTTTAGTAATCGGATAGTACCCAAGATTCATTATGTACCTAAAAGTGAATGTTATGTAGGTGCGTGTACGTTCTGGTATTTGTGATTTAACCGCTTTTTCATCGAAATAATGATGATTCTATATAACTATAAAAAACTGATATCAAACTCACTAATGCACAAATGAATCTTAAATGTGAAATAAAATGCAGTAAATTTAAACATTAGGCTTATTTTTGTATTCGTCTGCTTTACTTATTTAGTTAATTCCATTTGTGAAGAAGGCAGTTTCTCTTCAATATATTTCAATATACCTACTTTATAATAAAGTTGTGAAGAAGTAGTGCAATGATGATAGCATGATGACCGTACATTGATATTCTAAAAAAACAATACATAAGTAAAGTTAAGAGAAATATGAGTTAGTTATGTATAAATTTGTATTACATTTGAAAAAAATGTTTACCGTCTCTGCCTTGTGAAAACTATCGTGAGAGTTGTGCTTACACTTCGAAATTTAAAGATACTTCCGTACCCTTTCTGCATGGGTACTTATTTTACATAATACTATTGGTCCTAGAAAACTCCTAAGTACCTATCTACTTATTTACTGTACTAAAAACAATGACATTAATATGGACGAAGCATCTAGAAAATAAAATGACACTCACTTTGTGTCGGGTCTGCCGGATGGCGACATTCATATTTTAATATCGGTATCCTACGCTCAAATGAACATTCTGCTTGCAAGCGGTCTGGCGACACCGCTGGGTCTGCCCATACAAAATTTCTGACTGTCAAGTTTCGACTCCACCGTTATTATTGTGTTACAAAATGCCAATGTGCCTAGTTAAAAATTGTAAAAAAATCTACTAAACACTCCAAGAAAGATGGGATATCACTTTTCATGTGTTAGTATTATTTATTATTTATAAAATGCCATTTTAAGATAATGTTTATTCAATGCAATTGAATGACAGAAACCATTGGACAGTCGCCTGTGATGCGCTGGGCTCACTTGCGTCTAATCTCCGAGAAGTCGTAAGTAACCGAGAATCTGTTTCTAACGCAATGAGTCATGACACTAATACGCCATTACAATAAAGGTTATATTACTATAAATTCTCGAAGCTTGTATCGCATAATGGAAATGGATACGTCATATGGTCACGTGACATCTACCTATACATTTGTGAATGACTTTCATGCACAATTTCTCGTGCGCGCCGGTATGAAGTGAGTTGTCCATTTAATATGTCATTGACTAAAAACTATTTAATTTTGACACCCTTGTGGTGGTCACGTTATTGTAATACAATTTTGAATCTGCACTCATGTTTAAGAAATTAATTGACATGATGTAAAGGTCAATATTATTAAAACCTTTTCCGTATACATGTAAAATAATTGCGCACATTCGTTTCAAAATCAGTGACTTACATGAATATTTATTTTGAGATAACCACAAAATCCTATTCGTTATCAAAATATACATTTGGACCCGCAAATACAACTGTTATTTAAGGGGTGTAGGACGATTCGGCGTTCGATAGATGTTTGTGGATTATAGGTATTGTTAAAATATATACATATTTAATATTATTTAAATAATTATATTATTTTTTAATACTTGGTGAGAATTTAAATTAATATACACAGGTAAATAATGATTTAATTGTGCATATGCTTGAGTTCCAACGTCGCCTATAGCGTCGTGGGTCCCAGGTTCGAATCCTGGGTCCGGCAAGTACACATATTGTTTTTCAATTTATGTATGAGTCAGAGTACGGACCTAATAGGTTGAGCAAGTGGCTGACATCCATTTATCGTAAAAACAAATCTGTTAATACAAACCTCCACTCTGTGGTGATCTTATTAGAATCGGACATGGTCGGAATGATAATTTTCAATCCACAATAAAAAACATTACGTTAAGAGCAAAATAAATTAAAACTACTAAGTAGTAGATAGAAACTGAATAAAATTCCTCTACTCTACTTCTACTCCACTACGTCTACTTTCTATATAAAATAGTAACGAACATCTGTTTATTTCATTCGAAAGTGTGGCACCCAATTGCCCTGGTGACCAGTTGTCCCATTCCCCATAATGCTAGGTAAATAATTAGAGGTGGCGAAATTAATGACGACATAGATAAATGAAAAAAAAATAGAAAAATTGTGGATAATATAACAATATAATAATATATGCATTAATCTCCGATATAACACTATGTCATTTTGGTTTATTCGTTTTCAAATGATACGAAAATCAGGGACGCCCAATTTAAAACGTGGAAAAAAACCGTAGCAGTGACACAATTAAAATAAAACACAAGATGTGCTTTATTGTATTTTTATTATCTTAATCAGAACTTGAAGCCTGAGACAAGTGTAAGGCGTGAATGGCGTGAATACAGAGTCAAGACATTATCTTTATTTCAGATCAAATTCAGACCAAAATGGAAAGCCTATACCGCCCGTCGATTTTTAAGCCCAGCTCGCTTGTCAGTCAATTAAAATTAAAATATTTTAAAGATGTGACGTCAATGAATTTCATTAGAACATATATACAGAAATTATAGTTTGAGCCTTATAAAAATGACAATCTACCTAGTTATTTTCCTAATAATTATTTCACTACTATTGTTTACTTATTCGTGGTGCTATAATCCTCTGTGAATTACTTGAATTTTGGCTTCCCTAGCATAATATGCATCCTTCCAGATCTGGCCAAAACTACTGCTGTACAGTTATGGATGATAACGGTCTTTAAATCCATCTCGATAATATCCCTCAATTTTGTACAAAGTCGACCAGGTATACGTTTGTCTTACAGTTTCTCTAATTAAATAATTACAGTCTATCCGACTGACTTTCTTTTAGGTATGCTTGCATATTATGTAATGCAGTCTAACATTTAGAAGAGATCTAGTTACATATTGCAACATTTTTTCAAAGATTATACGTGATGTATTATGAAAACTGTGTATTGTGTTGTGTTATTAGTAATATTGACCTCTGTTCCTTGTCAGAGAAATCGAGACCATTCGTTGTTTGTTCATCCAAGAAGCAGAACTAACTCACCATTATTGGTAATACCAATTGGCAGGGCATTACCCGTTTTCAAACAAATCGCTCCGGTTAATTATATATTTCACTAACGTCACGGTATTTTAGGTGGACGTTGTTTGATATTATATATTTTTTTTACATATTGTACTTATAGGTATTTGGTTCACTCTGAGAACTTCCATATTACCTACTCATTTTATCACCATTTTTTTTAAAATTTAAATAATATTTTGTTCGATTTTTAAACCATGCTGTGAACACTTTAAATTTGTAATATGTGATATTTACAAAAGGACCTAATTTAAAGGATTAGGTATATAATATTTTGTCTCCTGTAAAAAGCGCACATCCCATTATTACACCTCAGTCTCCACTATGACTATGTGTAATAATTAATAGTCCGAAGATACCGCGCGGCGCGCAGCACACTTTGCTCAAATGAGCCTAGTATTTTCTATATTTTTGATCATGCATCAGGTTTCCAAGCTATACCTACATGTCAACTGATTTTATTAGTGTTTTTCATATGATGCCTTTTACGTAAATATTGATTCAATGCATTGGAACGTTTGCAATGCTGAGCAAGCCGTCAGCTGAATGCAGAACTATTCTAACTCACATTTGAAATATTTTACAGACGTGTTTTTGAAACAGCCTACTTAAGTTATTTATTATCTATATAAACAAATTTGTACATAATTTTATTCATCAATAGTTTTACTAAATTATAATGTATTCATGTATTTATATAAACGATAAATAATTGAAGTATGCTGTTTCAAAAAACTCCCTTCTAAAAAAAAAATGTGAGTTAGAATAGTAAAGTTCTGCATTCAGCTGACGAAGCATCCCCTCTGCAGTTTATTTTTTAAAAATGGAATGTAATCTTAGACTAAAGATACATCTAGACGCCACCCATTGCATTGCTAAATGAAGTTGCGAGCCGTGCGTTTGGTTTGTGGGCGAGCGAACGCATTCGTATACAAATGTTTGAGACCATAGACCATTTCGCTGGTGCTCGCACTAGACGCTCAGAATTAAAATATAATTTTCTATTTTTTTTACGTTATATAGTATTTTTAAGCGGGCAAAATGCAACCATCAGGTAAAAATATCCGTAATTTAATTATTTTAAAGAAACACTAGGTCATTTGATATTAAAATATATAATAATATACAAATAAATTATCACGAACATGTATCAACTTACCTATGAAACGTAATACCATCTTCTTGCTTATCAGTACGGCTACCACATTTTAATACAACACACAGAACCATCTTTTCTACTTAATTAACTAAAAATATTTACTACTGACTTTATGTTTAACACAAAAAATAGCAATTTTAGCAACACGCGCTAGCAGGTTATCGAAGCTTAGTTAAGCAACAAACTAAGATTTGGCGGCGACACCATAGAAAATCGTCTCACACATCTGTAAACCTTTTATCTTACTCTAGCGCGTGTCGTAGAGATTATAAGGGTGCCGAATACTTTCTCACTCACACTTATGCGTCGTTTTTGTTCAGGCCTTGAATGTAATAATATTTGCGCTCCTATCCGGGCCTCGTATTTTCTAAGAAGACCAGGCACTATCATAAAGATGGTTGTCTTTATAGTGTATCAAATTAATAAGCACTAAATTATAATATAGAATTTATAGCACATCATTTTATTAATAACAAATCGATTATATCTTTCGCCATTATATGTGATGTGTGATTTAATTTTTTTGACAGCGTTAAGCAGCGTTAAATCTTTAATCACGATCGAGATTTATACAGATAAACAACGTGTTTAAATAAAAGATT
Organism: Rhyacophila brunnea; assembly: GCF_057557595.1. NCBI lineage: Eukaryota > Metazoa > Arthropoda > Insecta > Trichoptera > Rhyacophilidae > Rhyacophila > Rhyacophila brunnea. Next base: position 45,460,957 of record NW_028233361.1, on the reverse strand, counting down.
ATTAGAAAAAGTAATAGAGATGAAAAAAAAACAATATCTATAAATCAATCAATCAAATCCCCAATTGAATGCTTTCCCACAGTAATCAAACTGCGTAGGTATTATTGAATATTAAATTAATTACCTAAGTGTAACTTATGATGAAATACAAGTACATACCATCATCATTGACAATAAAATTGTCGATTCACTCCACAAAACAGATTAATAAATAGAATATCCGATAGGCTATAATTTATGCCAGTGGCTAATATTCCATACTAGGCGATTATTTAAAGCCTACCTTCTTAAGAAAATTATTTTTTAATTTAATATTGACATATTAAATAATATAATCACATAATAATATATTCAATATGCCCAACGACATCTATCGTATAATTGTCATTATAATTTTACGATCTTTTCCATTATTTCAATAAGCACTATTTATGGCATGTCTCGAAAGTTTAAAAAATTAAGCGACATCTCGTTTCGCTTCACATATTGTATGGATTACGTTCGCGTGAATCGAAAACTTTTTTTTATATGAAGTTTGTTTCTCATAATTTCAAGACGTCTGCGGCGGCCCATATAAATTGGTAAGCTATTTAAGGAGCGCTTACATTTTACGTAAGTGCACATTTATTCAAAATAATTTATAAGATAATTTAAAAAATAATTTCTAGGGATTCAATCACATATAAATATTGATTGTTGTTAAAAATAATAAATAATTTATCTCGTGATTTTTATTTGTCAGTGAGTTTATTTATAGACTAAGACAATTTATTCAGCCAATTATGTCAGTTGAAATCTGATATTGTATCTAAGTCTGTGTTTTAAATATAGAAGTATTTTAAAATGTCTAGTTTACGGGTTAAATTATAAATTGTTATGGAACAGATTCACAACAACGGATATTTTCAATACATTTTGAGCGTATCTTGCGTTTATATTTAAGAAAATACATAATTCAAATTAATTGCTTAATTTTAAACCATCAGTGAGCTTTTGAAATTTCATCGGTTTTTGTGTACCTACCTATTCATCAGTAGTTATGTCGGATTATCATCTTATTTCCCGTAAATACATCTAACAATTAGTGTGCTTCCTCCACAGCCTACCTGTTTCCAAAAGTCACCCTTCGCCACTGATTTATACCCCAACACACTACATTTTGAAGCAGGGTTTTGAATTTGTGAGTGTCCTACGAAAATGAAACACATATTATAGACGTGTAATAGTGTATGTTGGAACCTTCAAATACGCCAATATCGAATGAGTGTTGGTGCATAAACCGAGAGCAGTTGTCAGAACGAAGGACGTAGTCTTGATACCTGTTTAAGTGTATCCCATATTCTTCCACACTCGAAATCGGTTACTATTACTCCACACCCGTAATTCTGTATTTCCTGATTCACTCCTTCAAGGTCCTGAAGACCTCCCCTACCTTCTTTCACTCCTCTCGGTCCCTAGTCATTCCCTTGGTATTAATGAGTTTGTTGTGCTTGCCTTTCTCTATCCGCCTTCGATTGAGTTGAGGTTAAGGGGGGGCTCAAGAGAAGGAGATTGAAATATAATCTCGTATCAAAAGGACATCGGCGTCGTTAGGACGTTAATTTAAATCGATATTTTCGCAAAAATCACTAATCATCGGAGATTTTATTTTAAAAAAATATATATATATTATTGGTATTGTCGGCCGTCTTACACATTATTATTTGATAAACAACTGCACGTGTCCGCCGATCAGAAAACAGGGCTGTCAAAATATTATATGGATTGATATTTTTGAAATGTTAATTTCGTCATAGATTTTAATCAAACCTGTAAGTACATACTGATAACTTGGGTGGATATCGTAGCAAACATACTATTGCTATATCTACGGGTATATTATTATTATTACCTAATTCAAATTGAGCATAGGTTGATACTCAAATACTATTATACGAGTAGTATGTTTATGATTTCGAGAAAATAATACGATGGTATATTATAATCCATATCAATTATTTGAAAACATTACATTTGCATGTAGGTACATGTATAATATGGTGAAAAGGTCAGATACCTGTTTAATTTGCAAGATAACATCAAAATTTGTATATACTTACCTAAATGAAGAATGACATTCATGAGTGAGCACGGCTCAAAGCTAGGAAAATGTGTTTTTTTCAATTTGAAAATATTTTAATTGCGTATTATTTTATTACAGATTCATAATACATTATATAACTAATAGAACATACTGTTTTTTCTATGAATAAAAAAGACCGGAAGGAACATATTGTGTCACGGCAATCAAGAAAGACCGGAAAATATGGCCAACAATGCATGATACACAAACATAAAATACACAAAATTACCTATTTAAGTTTACCGCACACGTGCAGACCACGCGATATTTGTTTAAGCAAAGTCGTCGCTTTCCAAAATGGCGAATTTGGTTGCCAGTTTTTATGGCGATGAATCAGTATGTTCCTTCCTGTCTTTTTTTATTCGTAGGTTTGTTTACTATGTACACCAAGAAATTTCCATTTATAAAATCGGAAATGAGTTTTGGAATATAATGCAACTAAAACTGGAAAAATTCTATCATGGGTGTTTACTTCTTGAATTAGTTGACCCCAGAAACAACAGGTCCATTCCACTACGTGAACCACAGTGGATATTATGCCGGGTCCACATTGGCAACATGTCACCGGCAACCTCGTCAAATTTTACGTAAGTATGATAATTATCGTAAAATTTCTTAAGCCATTATGATAATTATCGTAAAATTTATCGAGGTTGTCGCGCGACATGTTGCCAGTGTGCACCCGGCATTAGATGCACAAAACTTGAATAAAATATATTATAAATAAAATTTAAAAAGTACAATATAATTAATTGCGTCGACAGCCCTGGCGTCACCCGCCAGTCAGATGGACTAATAAAAAAATAATGTGTCTAGTGACTGTATGTTAATAATTATTTTTAGGCACTCATGATATAAATTATTTCGCCCATTGGCTTTACATACAATAATGCTTCTTCCTACCACTTGTTTCACTAGTATAAAAGTGAAGTTGCGCAGCCAATAAAAAGTCACTTTCTTTTTATAATAGGCAGACACTAAATTCTACGCTTTAGAAAATATGCATTAGAATTAAACAGTACCTATTATTTTTAATACGTAGGTCCTAAACATTACAAATAAACACTATTCATTGGTAATGTTTTTTGGATAGCACATGAAATAAAAATGTAGGTAGATATGTATGTCAACATCCTTCGTATATTTAGTTCTCGGACAATTTCAGGTTAAAAAGTTATTAATATATTATTAAGTTTATATCGTGGCCAACACATAATCAAAAAAGTTATCATATCCATCATATCAGTTGCAATACTTCACACCAAAGAACTGATAAACATATTGAATTTAGTAACATTTATTAGAAAGTACTATTTTTTGGTCACCCTATAGCTTCACTTCACAAGCTTCACTTGGAGGGAGTTTATTGAGACAAACATTGGCGGCAACCTTTTTATATTAACTAGTAGACCAGTTATTATGGACCACATGTAAAAAAATCATATTTTCAATTCTCAAGGCCGATTCTGTAGAGCTTCCCCTTAACATTCTCATGAGGCATATCTAAAATACAAGACTATGACTATTAAGTTATGTGCATTCGATAACCATTTGTGGGTGCGACAGGTCAAAATAACTCGTAGATAAGTAAGAACCTCTAGTGATAGCTGCAAGTCAGGTATTCATTGCTAGACTCAATTATTTTCAAGGTGTCTGAGATGTGTGGGAGATTGCGATATACTATATAACTATACAATATCAAAGTGGTTATATGGCTACTATAATCGGTACCTTAGAACTTCTTCATGTTTTGCTGTTATATCTAAATTAACTTTTCCTGCTCACTCAATACACTCTGAAGGTACGTTTCATAAAATATTGGTAGTCTTTCTGAACACCTTCTCACGAAAGCATATAAATCGCGTTCAGAACTTTTTTAATTTATCAATTCCATAAATAAATACAGCGGCTCGAGTAAGCGCAAGATATAACAATAAAAAAGCCACAACACGAAAGGTCGAAGGCATTTTTGATAAATCACTTTGTGTTCGGAGCTGAAATAAAATTAAAATTAATTGATGGACGACGATAATGCTAATGAACGTGACGCTACGCCACTGGTTGAAGGTGGCCTCCTCGATAAATTTTTCAATTATGTTTAAGTAATATTTTTAACACATTTTTTTAATTTATTTTAACACACAAGTATTTTTTATTGCATTATTTTCATCTCCCTCGGAAAATCACCACGTCTCACGACGCACTGCCAGATAATTAGCACGTAGATCGTTCTTCTAGCAATACTACAAGCTAAGGAACGTGATTACACAACAATACAATAATAATTTCAAAAGGTGATTAAACGTACCTGTACGTGTACCTGTTGCTGTCAACGTGCGTTCATTTTTCTCCGTCCTGTCTTGACGTTTCAGATTCCTTGCAAACGCCATTCTCTAGATAATGGGATAAGGAATATATATGCTTACATTTATATGCCATTCGTTATTTGTTCACAATATCCACAGTAAAGTGCTAAAATTAAACAATTTCAACATACTTTTCCCTAACATACTAAAACATAGAAGCACGGAGCTAGCATAAGGTCACGATGCTTCCTTTGATTCAGCGACCCATCATCCACTAATTGCCATGTTGATCTTACGGCGCGTAGATCGCTCTTGTAGCATCTAAAAGTAGAATGGGTTGGTGCGACGACGAGATAAAAATAATAATTACATGAGTAGCTACTGTAATACTATTATTTTAGGTACATAAAATTTATCAATTTATTAATTTAGACAGACATTTTTATTTGTAGATTACAATCTTTAATCGTATTAACATATATTCGGTTTTGAATAAAAAAAAATTATATAGGTAGTTACTCACTTAATTAATATTTCATCAATCATCCAACATGCTTATTTTTGTCAGAATTTTTGCGGATATTTTTATATTTATTATAACTAGGGATTGCAATACCGAATGAAAATGCCAATACCGGTTTTTCGGTATTTCTTATTGAATACCGGTATTAATACTGGTATTTCTTAAACAATAAAAAAATAGAAGTAATTGCTTATCAATCATAATATAGCTTTTAAAATATTATTTTATAGCAAACACCTACACACATACATTTATTATGCTGACATTTAAAAATATGTATTGATCATAATTGTAGAACTAGTGATTTTTTACAAATAATTTGAATATATTGATAATTTTAACAAAAGCTCTCAAAAGTTCATCAAGTGCAAATAAGTCCGGCTGCAGGAAGAGCTTCTCAAATTCAACGCTTGTACAGTAATCAATAAAAATTTATAGAATAATTGAACATTTTTGTCACGGATGTTTTCTATTTCGAAATAATATTATGATAAATCATCGCGACAATCAGGTACTTATATTTGATGAAATTTGTTTTATTATTTTTTTACCTCTGTTGGATTCACTCGATATATTTGCATTTTAGGAGCACATAACTTATAATTCATTTTCAAAAACGTAAACGAGTGTGCTTTCTGAATACCGAAAATTCCGGTATTTTGGATTTTTAGAACCGTTATTTCGGTATTGATAAATACTGGAATACCGGTTTTGAAATACCGGTTTTGCAATCCCTAATTATAACCAAGTCGTTAAAATATGTACCTACACCTTTATTAATACTTAGTAGATTCTACTTGATAAAATGTTAAATATAATAATAATTACATTATGCCGAAAGTGGCAGCAATATTTTAGTCATTTTAATTATTTATATAAAAATAATATTATTTTTTTCTGTATAAAAAAGCCTCTAGGAGGCCGCGTTATGACATTACAAGAATCACAAATATTTGCCTCACCTTTTTCCGTTTCTCGATTGTCCATTTCATTTCGTCCAATATCCGGTACATTAGCGAGAAAGAGATCGATATAGATTGTCATTAGTTAAAGGACAGACTCGTAAAGTGCACCGCTTTTCATATAACTAATATAATTTCCAGCCGAAGATTGTTGTATGATGGTAATTAATAATGTTATTCTATAGAAATTAGGTGACGTTTCAAAATCCCTCAGAACTCAAGGGCGTAGGTAGATTCGAAATTGTGATAGATAATAATAATAAAATTGCAACAAAGTATTCGCTCATATTATTATAATCTGTTATAAGGTTTAGAAGTATGTACGCAGTATCTACTCCAAAATCATCATGATCCTGAATAATAAGCCCTAAGGTCATAATGAGCCTTAATTTAAGAAGAGCAGAAAATTTCCGGAAAAGGCTTTCTTTAATCAGACATGACATCAAAGTGATTGAAACTTTATTTTATTGTGTTGAATAAAATTCTTGAATTATTTGTGAAGCATACCTACTATAATGAATATGAAAGAAAAAAAACTCAAAAATGTATTGATTTAAAATGATCAAAGCTGACTCGTGAATAAATAAATCTTTGTTAATTGTTTAAAAAAAACTTCGTGACGCTTCACAGTGATATGAATAAATTATCATAAGTCTTATTTTTACAAGTCACACGAAGTTCAAACAGAAACATTTTTTTTCTTACAAAACGGAATAAAAAAAATCGATTCTTTGATTTGATGGATGATTGGAATCAGTGCGCATCGGTATGCCGTACGAAAAAACACAAGTACCGAAATTACGCGCAAGCAAATTTAGACCTTACTGTAACATGCCTAAGATTTATCTTGTCTTGGTGGTGATTGAATCGTGATTGGTGGGATTATGACCCGTAAATATGTAGAGGGTGTTCGTAAAAGTTTATCTTCGATTTATTGAATATGAATTATTTTTCTCCTCGTTTTAGGGAAACTGTCTTTTCAATGATTGATAAATAAAAAGGAATAGTAACTTCACTCTCAAACTTACTTTTACAGTTAAATAGTTTATTTACCAAACGAAATAAAATCTTAAATACTCCTTACAAAATATATTATAATATATGTATTGCTAATCAATAGTAATTCATTTTAAATATTATATACCAATCATAATTTAGTATATATTATATGATAGATACCTACACTTTACTATTGTTGTTTTCACAATAAAAAAAGTAGATATTATATTACAATTATTGAAAATATCTGTTAGCAGTGACGTCCCTAGACAAAATGCCGCCCCATTTTTTATATACTTACATTATTTTTTATCATCCTTTCATGACTCCAATATCTAAGAAATGTGTTATATGGATACATTACTAACAAAATATATACCAATAAAACACACAAAATTAAATTTAAAATATTTTTTTCCCAAAAGTGGGGATTTTTTTGACGTTGGTAATACAGTGGTTTCTTACATGTCATTTTTGCGATACATTTATTTGATCTATCTGAAGAATTAAGGGCATTCTGTGTCTTTTCTTCTTTTCTTTTGCTTTTCTTCTTCATAAAACTTGGACACATATTTTGTAATTATATTTTTAGCCTGAGATTGCAAAGGTTTAAGCGTTATTAAATACATAATCGATATAATGACAGCGCGACGCTTCGATACAGGCTAAAATCATGAACCAGGAGCGGAAGGTGGGACGCTCTGTAAAAGAGAGATGCGTCTTTAGTTTTGACGGCCAACTCAACTTTCGTGAGCACTGGCTAATAAGTCATCATCATCATCAGGGGCGCGACAACCCGGTGTGGGTCCTGGCCTCCTCCAACTACTCCCTCCACCTGTCTCTATCCAGTGTGGCCGCTTTGCAATTTGGTACCCCCAGAATACGGCAGTCACTGGCAGCTCCATTCAACCAGTGAATCTTTGGGCTCCCTCTTCTTCTACGTCCTATTGGATTGCTGGACATCACTCTCTTTGCGGGTTCACTGTCATTTATACGGTGCACATGACCTAGCCATAGCAGTCTCCCAATCTTAATTGATTGTAATCATACGGTGCACATGACCTAGCCATCGCAGTCTCCCAATCTTAATTGATTATCGATATAATGACAGCGTGACGCTTCGATACAGGCTAAAATCTTGAACCAGGAGCGGAAGGTGGGACACTCTGTAAAAGGGAGATGCGTCTTTAGTTTTGTCGGCCAACTCAACTTTCGTACGCACTGGCTAATAAGTCAGACTGTAATTATTTGCACGTGTCGTTTCTGGTCACAAAGGATGTCAAAGGGCAACGGAAGTAAGATAGACATCGCAAACCTGACGAAAAATTCAGTCTAATTCAATTCAATTTATTTTTTAACATATTGTGGACATTACAAATTATAAGTTTAAGACGTTAACAACATGAAATGAAACATTATTATAAAGAGAGAAAAAATATGTTACATTTTGTTTCCAACCAGTAAGCTGATTTTTTTATTGAAAGATATTTTCGTTATTACTAAGATTAGGTAGCTATCTCTATATATACCAAATGATTCTCTTCGATTTGCCACTGAGGTAGACGATGTTGAAAATTATGAAAATTGTGAGAAAAGTAAAAAAGTGTTACTTCTGTCGCGTGTGCACATACCGTTTGCATAGTCTTGTAAATTTATCCGCGTTTATAATTAATACACTCCTTGGTATGTATATTGATCATGGCCTCCACAAAAGGGGGCTGACAGGGCTCTAGCCTGGGGGACCGGGCTCAGGAAGGGCCCGATGTGGCGAATCGACCAGATAAGTGATTTAAACACATCACAAATTCTCTCGAATAGTAAAAATAAAGTCTAAAGTTATGTGGTTGTACGATACAATTTTTAATTGTGTATCGATACTCGACAACTCCATAATTCAAATATACAAAAGACACTAAATATATGTACAAATTAATTTTACCGCGTTACACCATTTGAAAAACGCTACTGTAGAGCGTCACACTGCCTTTATACTTTGCGATAGGTAGGGGGCCCGCTTCAGGATGTGGGGGCCATGATATTAATATATACGGCGGGTACTTAATCTTAGGTGATACCAATTTTTATTATTCAGTTTATGCCTTTTTCATTTTATTTTATTTTAATAAAAATAAACATCCTGTACAGTATCATCTCTGATCTTGTTATAGTCTATTTTCATATTTCACCGTCGCTCCAACTAAGTACCACGTCGGTACATACCCACATCGCGAACACAATAGAATGCCATCCCAGAGTCGAACCTGCGTCCCAATGCTCCGGTGTCCCACTGAGTTGCGATACACAACTCATAATGAAATGCTTATGCAAATGAGCCACGGAATTATTCTACCAATGATAAAAATAATATTGTTATTATTAAGTTCGGTTAGGTACGAATTCCGTTGATTCATTATGGATTTTAAAATACTCATAACGTAACACTGTGCGGCTTATTTAAATCGCCAAACAAATCTGTACCTATCTAAAATCGCATTTCTTTACAACAACCATTTTTTAGATGCAGCATATGGTCATCAAAATCAAAATTTACAGTGGCGTAGACAAGTGAGGTGGTTGAGTATGTACAAACCCAATAAAAATTTAGAAGAACGCGGTCAGAGAAAACCATAGATTGAGATATAAATAATATTAATTCATCGAGACATTTCAATTAACAAGTAATAAAATCGCCACACCGTTTCTAAATTGATGTAAGGGAAAATGTTTTATCAAACTACCCCCAATTATCATCAGGTCAATCTTTCTTCAATGGGAATGCCCTTATTATTCCCTTAATCGGAAATAATATTATAACATAAATTTGAATTTAATTTTCAAACTAGATTAATTCAAATAACACTTACAGAAAGTTATTACTGAATGACGATAATATGTTATATATTTTATAAAGGGGTATATAAGTGTACCAAATGTATTTTAAACGTAATCTAAATAGATTCCTATAGCTTAAATGTTGCTAAAAATAGATTATCTTGCTACGTTTAAAATTTGTTTATGAACATTATAATATTTTAATTAGTTTTATGATACCGTATATTATTTATTACTGCCAAAAGTTGGTAAAACTTGAAAGCATGTAATGGAGAAATTGTAATATAAAGTTTTACGTGCCCTCTAAAATCGTGTATGATATTAATTTATTTGTGCTTTATATGCATGTTCTATAATATATCCGATGACCTTGATTTTTTTCTAGCATACATATTTATATAATAGACCCATAATCAGATGTTAGCTCTAAATACTTAAATTACCGACTTTTGGCAGCACATCATTTTGTGATATTAAATTTGTAATGTTACTTTTGTATGCGTTATATAACAATTAATACGCACTAGTCATTGTTGGAAATACAAAAAACAGTTTTTTAAACATGGTTAAAAATCACACCTTCTCAAACAAAAAAAGTGTTACGCCATTAAACATAATTGAGGATAAGTTATTAGGCATTCGCTAAAGCCATTTCTAAAATAATTACAAGAATGAAGAAAAAATATTAAACCAACAAAAATTTGGCCGATACAGATAACTTGTATCATAAGGGTCCAAGAAACAAAGGTTCATTTGATCCCCTCTTATAACTAGATTCAATACAATATTGTCATAAAAATAACATATTGTAGGTATAAATACTTATGTAACAATACGATTATCGATTATTATTGATACTACCATTTACATTTTTGTATATTTTATCTATGTTATCAGCCTAAGCATGAAATACAAAAAAATGTGAGTGCTTTAACTAACTTAAGACGGAGGGGTGATAACATCCCTATGAAACTAAAGAAATAAGTACCGATAAAGTAAACGTTTTATTTAATGGGGTGACCACGTGATTAACACCTTATTTTAATGATTTGTAATATTGTGTTCAATTCAATTGATAAATTACTACAAATTTTAAGAAGTCGGAAATTCTTATTTTGAAATAAGTATACATTTTAAAATTTCAAATTTATTTTCACTTTATTTTGTATAATACATTCTTCTAATATTTGTAATACTCTCTGGTATCACAGTCATTTCCGACTGCACAACTATCTTCCGGGGATCTGTATTCCGAGTTATTTCTCTCTCCTATCTGCGTCCCTCTTTACGCTATCCACTGGTGACCTCCCGAGGCAGCCCAAGACCCAAATACCTACTGAAGAGCTTAACGTTATGCATTTTCAGTCTGTTACCGAGTTCGAGATTCGTCCCATTCATTTCAGAAATGTTGGTTCCCAAGTAGATATGTACTTATAATCAGAGGTCCCTGATTATAAGTACATACCTTCATCGAAGACGTCAATTGATGCGCAATTGATAGTCGAAAATAAGGAAAAATAATCGAGTTGTTTTTTGATGCCGATTTAGTATCCAGATATAAAATACAAACATCTTTAGTTACAAAACCATTCAATTATCGTCCTAATTTTTGACTAGGTACCACCTAGGTCTAGCAAACTTTTTCGGCTATGTAAGTAAGAAAATTGAAACAGAAAAACAGAATAGATGTCAATGTAACGCTTTTTCTCTCCGAAATAACACTGAAAACATGGTTATCAACTATTTTAGCAAATATGCAATACATATCAATAAAATACTACACCTTTTTTTCTGCATTAACAGTCCCTGAAATAATTTTACCGGTCCGCAGGTGTTAAAGGCTTGGAGAACACTGCTTAAGGGAACTGAAAATGTTGTACATGGTGGGACGTGTGAACTTCCTTTTTTAAAAACGCCATGGAAAAGTTAGTGGTGGTCATAGAGGGGAGAAGAAGGGCTGAATGAGAGAGGCTGGATTTAAGGTTAATGTTTGTGTGATTATGCAACCTGACAAATATCATGTGAGCTGCTGGTTGACACATTACCCAACGACGTACTTACGTTCTTCTCTGACGAGGCAAATTTTCACTTTAGTGGCTGTGTTAACAAACAGAATATGTGGTAGGTACTAGAGTGAAAAAAATTCCAGAGTGCTTCATAAGAGACCTCTTCATTCAGATCGTGTCACGGGTGCAGTTTCAAGAGTAGAGATCATCGGCCCTTACTTTTTTCAAGGAAACGGTCGTGCTGTAACCGTGAAACCAGACCGTTATTTGACTGTGATCCATGATTTTTTTGTCTTCTCTCAAAGAAATGGCACTGGACAATGTGTGGTTTTAGCTGTATGGGGCCACTGCCCACACCTCCAGGGTTTCAATAGATTTTTTGAAACAAGCCTTCCCAGAGCGGCTGATCTCCCTGAGAGGGGATGTAAACTGACCTGCTCGCTTGCCTGATTGAGACTCCTGAGATTATTTATTGTGGGGTTATCTCAGATCCCTGGATTATAACGATCGTCCACAGACTCTGGAAGACCTACAGAACAACATCCGAACCGAAATTGTCAATATACCGGTCGGAATGCTTGAAATAGTGAACCGAAACTTCCGAATTCGACTGATTCAGTGTATTGCATATAGAGGGCGACATTAACAAGATATTATTTTTAAGATGGTGTAAAATCAAAAATGTTAAATGTTGTGTGACAGGCGAAAAATAAGAATAACAAAATTTGAGGCCTATACAGTCTTTTGTTTCATTTTCAAAAAAGGAAGTTCTCACGCCCCATCCTGTATATACCCATAATAATGTCATGTAATGCAGATTCGGTACCTAAACACGTGGATAAAAATATAAATAAATAGGTATATTAGTTTTTCAGAGATTATGTAGAAATCGCCATTTTACGTTCAAAGTAAAAAAAAATTAACCAAAATGACGTCACTGTCTATATAATTTTTTTTTATGTGAAATATCATGGTCATCTCACCAGTGGCGTAGAAATCGTTTCGGAAATGGGAGATAATCGCCGTATATCCGTGACACAAAACGCCTCATCCAACGCCACCCCGTACATACGCACAAACACATTGGCGTACGCGTCACGAATTAAACCGTCCATTGCGGGGACACTAAGTGTTGCGGTCCAGTGCCGTAAGACGGGCGGGGGTGGGGGAGTAACATAAGTGGACAAATCCAATTTGACACTAACAAGGGTATCGGAAAAGCGTATTGCAAGTATAGGAAAATGACAAAAGAAAGTCCACTACTAAGTGTTTGTCTTCGGTAAACATTTTTTGTCGTGTTTATTTATTGTGGTAGTAATAATTAATATCACCGAAGTAACTAGATTTTTCTGATAATTATATATTTTCAAATATAATCCAATAATTTAGATATTTTAAATAGGTAGGTATTAATCTACAGGAGTTGTATAAATATATTAATTAGGTTGTATTCTACACGATTATATAACATGAAAGAGTACTTATTGCGGACATCGAATAACAATTTTGTTTGTAACTATACAATTATTGAACGTCTCATGCACCCACTAGTAAAAATATTTTTTTTTAGAACAAAATACGACATCCGACGAGACTCAAATATGTAACCGCTGGATGTGTGTCAGTGTGCTTTACGGGCACCCTTCGTAATTACGACGATTTTAACTAGTAGTTGTTATATTAAATGTTTATCAAATTACGTTACAATGTTGTTTATAGGTTTTTGTGTATTAAATCATGGTAGGTATCAATTAAATGCCTTAATAACTAACCGACATCATGGATCACTCCATTATTTAGTCTTTATAACGTAGCTGACATGGCTGACACATAATAATAATATAAGTTCAGATGGGTAAATTATATGAAGGAATCTATAAAGTAGAAGAAAGTGAATTATATATGCAAAGTCCCGCCACATACTGTTTTAGTCCTAAACTGTATGCTAGGCGAATCCTCTACCTAGTAGGACATTTTTGATTAATTCATAGGTATATCTATTTTAAAAAACATCGATTTTCATAAAAATTCAAATGTTTATACCTTGAAATCCTTTTTGTTTATATCAAATCTTGCTTCAATATTGGGACCATACCTAAAAAATATGTGATATAAATAGAAAAGTTTTGAAGCTGTAGGTACACATTTATACTTTTGTAAAAATCGATGTAATAAATATAAAAATTATTAAAACTATGAATTAGTCAAAACTCTCCTCATAAAATTGTAGAAAACGTAATAAACTAAATTTTAATAATAAATATTACTAATAATAAGAAGGGATCCTTTAAAAAATCACATTTTTTTTAGTTTTTTAGTTTATCTTTGACTTCCAGCAAGGCGGGCTATGTACGATACCCACGAGGGCAAGAGAAGAAATGGATGATCGAAATTGAGATGACTGGACTGCGCCACAGGAGATTTACTAGGAGGAGAGTGTCGGCCCTAGATCGTCAAAGATAGAGGAAGTTTTTGAAGGAGGCCAAGAACCGCCAAGGGCTGTAATGCCATAAATGATTATATGCAAATAAAATCATGAAATTGCCGATATTTTGAAAATCGGACGTAAAGATGGAGCCCCGAGTAGTAATAAATAGTAAAAAGCTATCGGTCTTAAATTAGAATTTAAATCCGATTTACATAATGTATGTACGTACCCTCAGTCGAAAATATTAAACCCGATATATGTGAATTTGAATTAAAAACAAAATAATTAAAAAGTGTGAAAGAATTTTTATTATCCACATTAAAAAATATTTTTATTGAGACAAATATTTCATTTGATAAGTAGGTAGGTATACATACAGTAATTATGTTTAAAACATGGCAGAACTATGCAAAATTGGATGAAGAAAACGATTAATTTTACGACCAAATACTAGAATTAATGTTAAAACACCATTCCTACTCATTTACTCGTGTTAAAAATCCGAACAAATGTGTATTTTACGCTAATTATTAATAATTTTTCACGTCTTGTCAGATTTCTTAGTTTATAATAGATCTCATATAATAATGATCGAAATATACGATCAATAAAGTCAATAAAAAGTCACGAGTAACAATAGAAATCGACTTAATTTATGTGCCACCTTTGGTAATTTTTTTAAATTAAATCATATATAATTTCTTACGCCCACGGACTGGATATTAATTTTATATTACGGAATTTGCATTTTACGGTAGCATTCTATATTGTGTGTTGTACGTATGATGTTGCGTTGGGAATTTTAAAATATGTCATAATTTGCCATAAAAATGCCATAAAATATTTTTTATGCTATATAAATATCACGATAGTTTTTTTTTTCGAATGAAAATGATAATAATCTTTCGTAGCATCTGGTCGCCACAGAGGTAATTTGAATATAAGACTGATTTGACTTAAATGGGTATATTACATTTTATTAATGAAGACGGATTATCTTACATAATTACTGATTACCTACATAATATTATATGTCTTCATGAAAATGTAGTCAAGTAAAAAACACAAAATTTAGCTTGAGCAGAAGCACGGAGCAGTGGAGCAATGGGGCTTTACCCGGAGCACCAAAAATGTGTAGTGCTCCACTACTCACAATGCTTTTTTATTATTATTAAATTTTCCTAAAATCCAATGAAAATATTATATTTGACTGGAAACACTGGAATTATTTTAAATATAAAAACACCACCGAGTGATCAATAACCTCACTTTTTTGACAGAGGAGGCAGATAATGAAAGACAATTTACTGTCGGAAATTTTCTCAATTAGAATTAATAATGAAAATGACGAATAATAAACCGTATTTAAAAAAAATATTTTATTTTTTTAACATTATTTGTGTAAGTCCATAAGTTTAATATTATTTTAATAATAATACTTATAAATATAGGCGGCTCTTGTGGTGCAGTGGGTAAGGCGCTGGCCTTCCACCCGAGAGTTCTGGGTTCGATTCCCGGTCATGGCAAGAACATTTATGTGTTTTTCTCAAAGCCTGGGTGTTTGTGACTGTGTTCAAAATTACTAACAACCACCTTGTAGGAAAAAGCAAGGACATAGTTATTAATAATTCTAAAAAAAAAAATACTTATAAATATTATAGAAATTAAACTTTTTATCCGGAGCAGAGCTAGAGCGGAGCAACTCAAAAAAGAGTCCCCTCCATCCCTTTGAATTATAATAATATACATTTAAAAGGTTATAATCATATATTAGATACCTAAGCAGTGGTGTTGTGGTCAATAAAATAGTACTGAGCCGCTGTTTCTTTAACCCCCCCAACTTTTTCTAAAGCACATTTTTCAATATTTTCATAGTTAAATAGATCCTGAAATTTTGATATGATAATAGCACTCATATTAATGCTACGTACTTCTACAGTATTATTTCTTTTATTATAAGTCCTTCAGAGAGTATTGTAAAAACCACTAGTTAACTTTGTTTCAATAAGATATGATACGTATAGCTTAGTGGCCAGTGCACAAGAGCACGAATTACAATCCTGATGGGTGTTGTATTTTTTTTTTAAATATCAATAAAAGAATGTTACATTCTTAAATCTTGTGAATTATTCGTTGAATAAAAAAATAGTTTATTACATGATATATAGGTAGGTACCTACCTACCTACTTATTAAATTTACTTTTATAAAATCATATCATTGTCATTTTATAATATTTAAACATTAAACTGGACATCATATCTATATGTTGATTCTCTCTGCTTATAATGTATTTCTGAATCTGAAAACAACAAAACCGTTTGAAATTCGAATGCGTAAAAAAAGTGTTCCACGTGTCAAAATGCGCGCCAAAATTAAAAGAAGCGTCAGAAGAGATGGGTAATAAAAAAGAGTTTAAGGCTGAAAGAGGAGGAAGAAGAGCGGGAAAAATAAAATAATAAGCTCGGAATGCGCTTTCAGAGGGGCATTATTTGTTTATGACCGATGAATACGGCGTGACGTCACAGGAAAATGATTATGTTAACATTATTTAGGTAATAATATTTATCAAATTCTTAGATATATAGGTAAAACCCTTATAAAATATTTGAGATAAATAGTGAATGCGATTAGTCAATATCGTCGGTGTTTTGTAAAAAGGGCGAATCAACCATTTTGGCGAAATCAAGATTTTAATGAAAATACAATATGTATCCCACTAGCACTAGAAAGTACTTAAAAACGATAATCGACTAAAATTAAATTAATTAAAATTATGAAATAAAAAGCAAATGTGACATATTAGACCTTTTAAACTATTATATAATAATATCTATTATAATGACAGTAATCTTTCTAAGCTTTATTATAAACTTGTAAGATATTTATAATCATCTACAGGTAAAAAACAAATAAATGTCAAAAGTTAAAAATCCTCCTCCTGTAAAGTAGCATTTTGGTTAATTCGCCCTTTTTACAAAACACCGACGATATGTTTTAGTTGTGCCTTAAAATAAATTATATTTGAAGTGAGGTACAAGTAATTAATTTGCGTATTCTGTTGATTTGACAATTAATTTATTATTTTTACTAGTATTGAATAAACTTTTTAGCATTTCAGGCAAACTTAATCTGAATGATATTTTGAGCACAATATCAGGAAACATTTAGCAGTTTCAAAATAGATTTTTGATAGGGTTGATTTTGATATAGTTTTAAACAAATTTTAGTCAACCTAGGTATAGTAGTTTTCAAAAAAAGCATGATTAATAGAAAAATACTTATACCTATCTTAAATTTGTAAATATTATTCATATGAAGCTTCACAAATGTTCATACATGCAGTTCATTAGAACCGTATTGTCATTTTATTTTAATTATTTGCATACATACCTCTTTCACAAACTGAGATTTGAACCCACTACCACGCTTTCAGAAATATGCTTCTTCCAGCATAGAATTGAATAACTAATGATTAATAGATTACTAAGTTATAAACATATTATCACATAAGCGTGAAGTTCGGTAGTTTTGACAGAAAATATAAAGTAGTTAGAGCGATCTCGAGCGAGATAAAACGATGCAATATGCTTCATGTAAGAGCAGTCGGAAATAATAACGGTAGCAATAATTTAATTTGTCCTTTGTAATTCGTGCGCAGTAGAAGAAATTTCAGGGTTAAGTTATTCCACTACAAGTAAGGCAATTTCGAAGTATACATGTATGTATATATTATAATTAATAGTGTTTTTATTAAATATCGAGGTACCTACATCCAATACAGGCAAAAATATTTCAATTCAATATGTAGCTAATAAAAGAATAAAAACATTTCTATACTGTGTAGTGATTATTAGGTAAACCAACCATAAGGGGGGACATGCTCAGCGTACGTCAAAATGGAGCTTTTATGCTATTTTCAAAGCATGATCCTGGACATTCCTTAAACGTTTTAGATAATCTATTTACTACATAAAGTATTTTTATTACATAAAATAGTATTCTTTTAAACCTCTCACTCTAATGTTTTAGAATATAGTCATATTTCAGTAGGTACGTCCATGTGAAGTGGTGTTAAGATTTTTTATGTTTATTAATTTTTAAAAGCATTTATATAACCATTAGTAAAATTTATGTTGACATTATTATAGAGTAATATTTACAATAAAAAATTATATTAATAATCTCTGTGATCCCAAATTTGACAAGAATTAAAGATACTGATTATAAGCTATGTTTTTGACCATTTAAATGTGATAAACATTCTACGAATAATGTTTGCTCTATAATAATTATTGACCTAAGAATAACGTAGTATTTTTTTTAAATACGCCATTTCTATTGGCATTTCCCAGTGGCTAAAATACAACATACGGCCGTAGTCATAAATTGACAAACGATAAATGAAGTAGGGAGTAAGATCATAGTAACGCATGTGTTTGAACATGTACCGTTTTAAAAAAATTCGGTTATGGGTGATATAAAAACTGCTCCTCCTAACTCACTTATACTTATATTCAATAGTAATCCTTTAATCCTTGACCACTCGATTACTTAATCAATTAGTAGCCAATTCCTGTATATATCAATAATTAATTATCAAGTTTCTCAGACAAATATGTATAGGCAATATAAATTATTATGACCGAGTGATCCTCTTTTTAACACCTCGAGTAGTGACACCAGGCCGCGGGCAGAAGTTAATTTAAGGTGTGACAGCAGTTAAAAAATCAAAACGTTACCTGCCGGATCGTTAAACGTACGCCAACCCCATCTGGGTGTTGAATCTTCAATCATTGTAGGTACCTATGTATGAAATAAGATAATAATATTATGTAAAAATATCACTGGGTATAAAAATCTATCCAATGAAACACCGGACCTGCGCTAATGTTTCATAATTATGTTTAATTAGACGAAAACAGAGTAGAATTGATAGATAAATTAATATTACATTTAAATTAAATATTAAGATGAAATGCATGGATTTGATTTTTTTGATGATCGAATACAATAACCATTAAAAGTGCTTTCACTCTAAATGTCACTTCTCATCAAATAAAGCATTTAATGTTTTTCTCAACTAACCTAATAACTAATAATTAGAGTTAATATAACAGTAGGTAGGTATATAATTTTTAAATACCTCAGAAAATTAATATCACAGAAAAATTTTAAGTTCTCTCAATGATTCGTGCGAATTAAATCTAATAGGTAGTTAGTTATATACGCATTCTGAGGTAAAAGTAATTATTCACCCGTATTAGGTACCTATACAGATGTTAAAAATAAAATTGGTTTACCCTAAAGTTAGTCGCTATACCCAAAGTAGGTATAGGTATATTAGATTTAATTCGTATGCATCACAGGCATGTCGATAGCTCAAGGGATAAAGCATTCGACTCACACTTGATATAGGTATCCTTTTTATGACTTTTTCTAGTAAGTATGTTTTTTTTTTGTTTCAAAATTATCTATTTTCAATAAGAAGAATTTAGCATTTTTAGCTCTTGTGTCTTTACAGTCACGA